>NC_089741.1:29999266-30044266 GCF_040412425.1 Macrobrachium rosenbergii
GTATTATTATTATTATTATTATTATTATTATTATTATTATTTCGAGAACAAGCTGCAAGGGTTGTTCATTTGTTTAAAATGCTTCATCAGGATAAAATGGCTATATGGGAAAAGCAAAAACGAAAAAAGAAATAAATGCCCAAAACTAAAAATATACACACCCCCAAAATATAATGTAACATGGCTAAATAAAGTAAACAAACAAACAAATAGGTAAATAAATAAAGACTGTAGAGGGTCAAGAAATAGAAGCTATGGCACAACCCAGTGCTACAGAATAGTGGCTACTTGGTTACCAGCCAGCTTTAAGCAACGAAATTTATTACCAGGGGACCGAAAGAGACGCTAAGATTTCCAGGTTAATATGAGAAACAACAAGTAAAAAATGCGCCGGAGTTTCTTCGGCGCAATCGAGTTTTCTGTACAGCTGCTACAGCGTATAATCAAGGCCACCGAAAATAGATCTATCTTTCGGTGGTCTCAGTATAATACTGTATGAGCCGCGGCCCATGAAACTCAGCCGCCCGCGGTGGCTGGCCTGTCATATACCGCCGCTGAAGCACGATTATGGCTAACTTTAACCTTAAATAAATTAAAACTACTGAGACCAGAGGGCTGCAATTTGGTATGTATGATGATTGGAGGGTGGACGATCGACATAACAATTTGCAGCCCCTCTAGCCTCAGTAGTTTTAAAGATCTGAGGGCGGACAAAAAAAGTGCGGCTGACAGACAAAGTCGGCACAATAGTTTTCTTTACAGAAAACTAAAAAATGAAAAGCTGGTTTGCTGAGAGAGGGCAAAATATCCACAAGTGCTGTCATCTTTAAACTCTGTAAAGTTCAGTGTTGTCTCTCAGTCAGTAGGTAGTGTCATTTCATCTTTCCCTTACAAAAATGAGTATGTTTCTCAATCAACAGATACAAAAATGAGTAATGTTTCTCAATTAACAAATACAAAAATGAGTAATGTTCCTAAATTAACAGATACAAAAAAGAGTAATGTTTCTCAGTCAACAGATATAAAAATTATTAATGTTTCTCAATTAACAGATGCAAAAATGAGTAATGTTTCTCTATCAACAGATGCAAATATGATCAATGTTTCTCAATGAACAGATACAAAATGAGTAATGTTTCTCAATCAACAGATGCAAACATGAGTAATGTTTCTCAATCAACATATACACAAGTGGGTATGGCCTCTTAGTCAACAAATAGAAGAATGAGTAATGTTTCTCGTTCAACAGATACAAAAATGAGTAATGTTTCTCAGTCAACAAATACAAAAATGGATAATGTTTCTTAGTCAATAGAAAGTGTGCTTTTGCACCGTCACCTCATAAAAAAATCGAGTGTGTTATTGCATCAACGTCTAGAGAAAGTGTGCCCTCATCTACACCTCACAAAACTCAGTATTGATTCTCAGTCAGCAGAAACTATGTTCGTACTGCTTCTCATAAAGATGAGTATCACAATACCCTGAGAGTGAAAGTAACAAAGGAGAAAAAGAGGAATAAAAGATGAAGAGACGAATAATGCGCGAGGGAGACGAGGATAAAAGAAAACTGTTTCATCCTTAAAAAGGAATTTGATTGAATTATCGATGCTAATCTGTAAATGGATTCCCATTTATACTTTTGGATGAAAATGCGCTACTCGATATTCTGTTAGTATCACCACCCCATTCTGTCTCCTGACCAGGATATATATATATATATATATATATATATATATATATATATATATATATATATATATATATATATATATATATATATATATATATATATATATATACTATATATATATATATATATATATATATATATATATATATATATATATTTTGGATCTTTTGTCAGATTTCCTTTCATTATTTTGGATTTGGTCTGTTTTTGAGATAGTTTGGTGGAAATTTTAATGTGTTTCTGCACAGTAGTGTACCACAGATCACAATTATTATTATTATTATTATTATTATTATTATTATTATTATTCAATACAAGCGTGCATTTATTTAGAATAACCTAGAGGCCTTGAACTTACTAATCAGCCTTCATGTGAGAAAAGAGAAAAAGTTAAACTAGTCTGAAAAAAATAAATATATAAATGAATAAATCACGTAAAAATGAATAAAACAAAATAAAACAAAATATTAAGAATAAATGTGTATCTAACAAATTAAAACTAGTCCACCCTTGTTTGAAAATATATATTTATATATATTTATATGTATAAAATTCGTGTAAAATTTTTTTTCCCCAGCAATTGTTGACTACGGAAGGAATTTCTAATTCCCGAACATGAAACCGAATTTTTTGTTAATGAATTTTCAGTTAACGAATTTTCAGAAACGGAAAATTAGAGGGAATCTGCGGACGGTATATATGTAATGTAATTTGCAGTTATCTAAAATGGAATGTGATATGATATTGCCAAAAAAAAAAGCGGGGTTAATTTACTTTTAATAAAGATGGAAGAAAATTCCCAGCGTTGAATCTCCTTTGAAATATGATACAAAAGACAAGAATATTAGCTAAACACACACACACGCACAGAGAGAGAGAGAGAGAGAGAGAGAGAGAGAGAGAGAGAGAGAGAGAGAGAGAGAGAGAGAGAGAGAGAGAAAGCCTGTTTCTTTAATTTCAATAGCATAGCGTGAAAAAGGCAGACAAAGACTATGAGAGAGAGAGAGAGAGAGAGAGAGAGAGAGAGAGAGAGAGAGAGAGAGAGAGAGAGAGAGAGAGACTGTTTCTTTCATTTCAACAGGGAAGCGTGAAACAGGCAGACAAAGACTAAGAGAGAGAGAGAGAGAGAGAGAGACTTGTTTCTTTAATTTCAATAGGAAGAGTGAAAGAGGCAAAAACAAATTGAATAATGGAGAGAGAGAGAGAGAGAGAGAGAGAGAGAGAGAGAGAGAGAGAGAGAGAGAGAGAGTCTTAAACTTAAGCAAAATATGGTAGATTACAGACACGAAAATCATTGAATTTTGAATGAAAACTCAAATCTTAAAGCTTTACAAAGAAAAAAGAAATGACGCGGTTGATACAATCAGAGAGAGAGAGAGAGAGAGAGAGAGAGAGAGAGAGAGAGAGAGAGAGAGAGAGAGAGAGAGAGAGAGATTTTAGCCTGCAGCAACAGGCGGTATTATGTAATGTGTAGGTTTTACACAGAAAGAGTGCATGACTTTTAAAAAAAATATTTTACTGACATGAAAGTTACGTTCAGATTCTAATTAAAGTTTAGACATTGTTTAATACTTTTAGGATTCTGAAATAACAAGTAAAAAGGCGCAGAAGTTTCCTCGGCGCAATCGAGTTTTCTGTACAGTGTATCATCAAGGCCACCGAAAACAGATCTCTTTCGGCGGTCTCGGTATAATGCTGTATGAGCCGCGGTCCATGAAACATTAACCACGGCCCGGTGGTGGCCTATCCTATATAGCTGCCAGAAGCACGATCATGGCTAACTGTAACCTTAAATAAAATCAAAACTACTGAAGCTAGAGGGCTGCAATTTGCATGTTTGATGATTGGAGGGTGGATGATCAACATACCAATTTGCAGCCCTCTAGCCTCAGTAGTTTTTAAGATCTGACGGCGGAGAGAAAAAGTGCGGACGGACAGACAAAGCGGGAACAATAGTTTTCTTTTACAGAAAACTAAAAGTGGATTCCGATTGAAAAGGTCTGTGATCATCACTTGAAATTTCGGTAACTGTCTTACACTAATATGTTCCAAGTCTTAAGTATGACGTAATATGAAATAATAAAAAACGTAAGGGATTTTTATGCTCATAAAAAAATGAATGTCAGAGACTTTACTGTTACCGATTAACGCAACTTATTTTTGCTAAAGGGGACTATCATGTCTAATGACAAAGTAAAGGAAATTGTGCATAATAATAATAATAATAATAATAATAATAATAATAATAATTTAATTTGTCGGACCAAATCTTTTCATCTGACTGTGTCCTTTATTCATGTCATCTCAGAACCAATAAAATGTAAAATGGAAAGATTTCTCTAAAATTCTCTCACAAAATCATCGCCTAGTCATTCCTTTACATACTTACGAACATACATGCATACATACATACACACACACATATATATATATACACACACACACACACAAAACATACACGTACATAAAGTTAAAAATATTTCCCCCGCCTCCTGAGTAACTCACCACCTCGTGATTTCTTTTCATTTTTGTTTCTCGCAGAGAAAAAAAAAATCCGACTAAAAGGGTAATAGTATTTGCAGGATAATGATCCTCTAATGAGGCAGTCAAGACTGACTTAGCCTTTGATATAGTCATTGAAGAAAATGAATTCCTTTTTAGTGGGAGAAAACGAGGGTGTGGGAATTAAAGGTCGCGCTCTTGCGAGGCGAAAACAGGCGAGCTGCGAAGTAGATGAGGTAAAAAGGCTCGGTAAAATAAGAGGATGGAAAATATATGAGTGGCTGGAGAAGACTTGGGGAAGCGTGAGGAAGGGGAGAGGGAGAAGGTAAAAGACTTGTGAAATAAGAGGAAAACTGTGAGAGGGTAGAAAATATTTTACGGATTGAGAGGAAATTTAAGTGGAGAAGACCTGTGAAATAATAAGAAAAATATGAGAGGGTAGAAAATATTTCACAAATCGAGAAGAAATTTAAAAAGGTGGAGAAGACTCGTAAAATAAAATGAAAACTATGAAAGGGTAGAAGAGACTTGTAAAATAAGAATAATAGGAAGTGGTAAAGACTTGTAAGATAAGAGGAAAAAGATTAGCGAGTAGAAAAGACTTGAAAAATACGAAAAAAATAGGAAGTGGATATGACTCGAAAAACAAGATTACAAATATTAGTTAAAAGGCTTAAAAATAGGAAGGTAATACGGTTAGAAAGACTTGACACAATATGAAGAAGGGAAGAGATTTGTAGGCAGAGAATGCCTTAAAAATAAGAAGAAGAAATGAGGTGGAAAATACTTCTAAATAAGAAAATATGCGTTAACAAAAAAGAAAATAGAAAAAAAAATTAGGTGGGAAATACTTCTAAATAAGAAAATATGCGTTAACAAAAAAGAAAATAGAAATAAGAAAATATGCGTTAACAAAAAAGAAAATAGCAGTAAATGTAGTTTGAAATGGCTTAAATGGAAGTAAAAATAGAAAAGACTTCGAGAAATGATAAGGAAAATATAATTCGGTGGAATAACTTGAAACACAAAAAAAAAAAATTACGAGAAAATGGACAGGTAACGAAGATCTCAGCAAAAATAGGAATGACAAGTTAAAGACGGGTACAAGAATATTAGAAAACGTAAAAAAAAAAAAAAAAAGCAATATTAGGCTGCACGTGTTTCTGAAATCTTTAATTTTCGAGGAGCCACGGAATAATTTAGGAAGGGCAAAATCATGAAGAAATCGTAAGGCAGCAAAAAAAAAAAAAAAAAAAAAGTACGACGTAGTACTAGTGAAACCGAGAGGTAACTTGGAAAACCAGGGCGGCGTGCACAGACTTTCAGAAGGGCAGGAAAAAGTGGCACTCCCTTAGTGTTTGAAAAATGAAATCTCCCATGTTTTATATGCTACAATTATTATATAATATAATAATACATTACAGAAATTTTATCAACATTAGCTGCTTTAACATGAACTGTTTCCACTGTAGGATTTTCAAGATAGTATTATCAGTCAACCTATGTATAATATGATCAATTATTATTTCTGACAGGGAGGGCACCTTAGCTATGAAGAAGGGAAAGGGCAGGGGCTCAAGCACCCACCCCCTTGTGCACGCCCCTTTTGGAAACCTTAAGATTTCAAGAAGACAGAAGCAGCAAAAATTAATCTGAGAAGTGGTTATGAAAACTGATTTAAAAGCTACAAAGGAAAATTGATTTATGACAAAGCAGTCAGGAAACCTTAGGCTCTTCTTAACCAAAATTTGGTTGGAAAGTGATTAACCTGACAAGATTACTCAGAAAAATTAAATGGGAGGTAAGTGATATGAAGCTGAGAAGGTTGCCATAAAAATGGCAATGGAAATGTCGGGAAGATTTATACCATAAGGCTGCAAATGAAAATTAAATTGAAGAGAAGTGACGGAAATTAAGCCCAGAAAACAAAAAGATTATAAAATATATATCAAGAAAATTCAGTTGTAAAGCCGAAAAGGAGATGAAAATGAGAGAAACATGATGAAAACTGAGACGTAAATTCAAAATAAAGATAAAACACTGAAGTTGAGAAGTCAGCAGAGAAAATAAAATGCAAAAAACATCTGCAGAGTAATGAAGATCTGGAAAAGCGCAACCTCTCTCTCTCTTTCTCTCTCTCTCTCTCTCGCGCGCGCGTTTTTACTACCTACCCAGTGCGCACGCGTCAGGAGCGCCTAATCAAATTGATTAATTCCTTTTTGAGTCTTGAAAAGAAACACGAATGAAATTAGCGCTTCCAAAAGACGTTTTCAAAAGACTTTTTTCTCTTTATTTATTCTTTTTCTTTCCTGCCGTAATCCGTATTCATGAGGATTAGTATGAGGAGAGTATGAAGCCAGTACGAAGCCTTATTAGTATGAGGAGAGTATGACGTCGGTACGAAGCCTTATTAGTATGAGGGGAGAGTATGATGCTTAGTGATGAGAGTACTAGTACGAAGCCTTATTAGTATAAGAGTATGATGCCAGTACGAAGCCGGTGCGAAGCCTTATTAGTATGAAGACAGTATGAGTATGATGCCTATTAGTATGAGAGTATGAAGCCTAATATGAAGCCAGTGCGAAGCCTTATTAGTATGAGGAGAGTAGAAGTCAGCACGAAGCCATTAGTATGAGGAGAGTATGAACCCCAATATGAAGCCAGTATGAAGCCTTATTAGGAGGGAGAGTATGAAAGCCTTATTAGTATGAAGCCAGTACGAAGCCTTATTAAAGAGTATGACGAGACGTTTATTAGAAGTCAAGTACCGCCAGCACGAAGCTTTATTAGTATGAGGAGTGTATGAAGCCGTTACGAAGCCTTCTGACTCCAGGCTACGCTACTCACGGCAGTCGGTATTTATGCTTCCCTAATTACATGTCGCTCCATACCTCTGTTGAGATTAAAATCTCATCCTTTGGTTTCCTTGGCATAATTATGGGTAAAAATAAATATGGTGATTAATATTATGTTATTATTTTCCTTTCACATTTCATCTATACAAAATTTAATCTCATGGTATCCCTTCGTAAGGGATTTGAGCGTGTGTGTTTTTTTTATTTTTATTTACCATAAGGTCCAAGATTATTTTTTTACTACCTACTTTCAATTGGTGTGGAGTTTAGGAATATACCTTTTGCCATGGAAGTTTCATGGGTCCTGCTAAGTATTATTATTATTATTATTATTATTATTATTATTATTATATTCCCTGGCAATCTACCGTTGAGAAGTCGGATAAGCTCCATTTAAAAGCAGATATCCCATTTAGAACTCTCTCTAACTCTCTCTCTCTCTCTCTCTCTCTCTCTCTCTCTCTCTCTCTCTCTCTCTCTCTCTCTCTATATATATATATATATATATATATATATATATATATATATATATATATATATATGTGTGTGTGTGTGTGTGTGTTGTGTGTTTGTGTACAAATAAAAAACTCGATACTGATTACGAATTATATTATCCACAAAAACGCGACTAAAAAAATTATGAGTTCTAAGATAGCAAATGAATATCCACCACTAACCAGTAAGGAAAAAACTTAAGGGAACAAAAAAAATAATAAAATGAATTACGAAACAATAAGAAAACTCAAAGAAAAGATGCACACAGCAACAGGACCTGGGTTTATACTACAGTAAGTTCTGCTTCGCACGCTGCGCAAAACGAGAACCCAAGGTCATGTGTAATCTCGACACGTTCTTCCCAAGAAAAGTCAAAAGTTTCGGTAATTGCTTCCTAATGTGAAGCTATCGTTTAATTGCCGCTGGCGTTCCTGATGGCTTGGTTTTCCGGAACGCTTGTTTTAGAGGAACTGGGACGAACGTTTGTGCGAAAGGACAGTTATTCTGAGAGGAACGTTGGTTTTACTGAACGTTTGTGTTACAGGGACGTTGGTCTGAGGGACGAACGTTCTTGTGAAAGAAACGCTATTCTGTGAGGAACTTAGGTTTTCCTGAACGTTTATGTTACAGGAAAGTTTGTGAGATGAACGTTGGTCTGAGAGGAACGTTTTCCAGTTTTCCCCCTCTGCTTCATAATTCTAAGTGGAAATTTTTTGGTTTCTCGGTAAGAGAATCATTTTAACAGGTTGGTCTTGTGAAACGTTTGAATTTTTTGCCTGTGCCACTAAACTACAACTTATACACTTCTGTGTATTACAGAAAACTATTTCTCGTAGGTTGCTTTTGTAAAACGTTTGTGAAAGTGAAACGTTTTTGTGAAATATTGTTGGTTGTGCGAGCAAGTTGGTTTGCCGGTTAGGAGAATGACTCCTAATGGGTTGGTTTAAGGAACACTCGAATGTTACATTTCTGCTTTGAAATTGCAACTGGAATGTTGATTTGTACGCAGGAGAAAGATAATCTGTAAATAATCTTAAATACGAGAAAAGCAAGAGGAGCAATTACTGAGGAAAATCTTTTGGGGATTGGTTATTGTGAATCAATTATGCATACACTTCTGAGTTTGAGATATTTTGCAATTGTGAAAAATATACATATTCATTGGAAAAAAGAAGTCACATATACTATACTGCAAGTATTGTATTCAATCTTGTTATTATATTAATCACTGTCTGTTTCCATTTTTTTTTTGTGTGTTTGCAGGAAGGGTGGTTGAGGAATAAAGCTTAATATCATAATATATAGAATAGATTCTGTTATTATACGTTTTCTTCCACAGACAGAGAGACAGACAGACATCCTTTCTATACTCAGAAAACGGCATCATCAAAGCTTGTTAAATCATCTAAGCATCAACAAGCAAAACCTTCAATTAAACGTAAAAATTAACTCGAAAAATATATAACCACATACCTACAAATAAACCACTCGATAACTGTAACCCAAACCCACATTCTCTTGTTATCATGAAATAGTCATTTGCTTTGCCACGAGAAAATGAAAACACACGCACATACACACACACACACACACCTCTGCTTCGTAACGTGAGAGAATGTGCCAGTGGACATTATAAAAGCTCCCCTTCCTCACCCCCTCTCTCTCTCTCTCTCTCTCTATGCGGGGTAATGCAAAAAAAAATGTGACAGCGGTCACATAAATAAAATATAATTCAACTCTTTTACGGCTTCATAAACAGAGCGTTGTAGTGTCACGTTGGTCCATCGTATTTCAGTCCCTGGAAAGACCTGGTTGTAAATATTCCACTTGGGGCAAATAAAATTTCCCCGGCCAGACAGAGTGTAAATAGGCCCATTGAGTGATACCACGCTGTCCTCTGCGGCCAATTGCGTGGGGGAAGAGTAGAATGTGTGATATCTTTCTATCTATCTATCTATCTACCTATCTGTGATATCTTTCTATCTATCTATCTATCTATCTATATATATATATATATATATATATATATATATATATATATATATATATATATATATATATATATATATATATATATATATATATATTCAACTAATTTAAATCCAGCTTAATACTAAGGGCAATTCTTAGGGATTCCGGAGGAGCTTTAAGTACCAGGTCCAATGATATACTTCATTTCATAGGAACTGAAGGACTAGTCTCAGACACACACTCTCTCTCTCTCTCTCTCTCTCTCTCTCTCTCTCAGACTGGGATAGGGTTATATCATTAGCCAGAAAGCCAGCAAGAGATGGTATGCACATTATATTTTAATGTACTTATGATGTATGTTTTCCTGAATTTCTGTGTGTGTCTCAGAGTATCAGTGAAAACAAAAAAAATATTATAAATCTTTCTCAATTTAGAAAATATATAGTAATCGCTCGAAACTCAATATCTTTTTCCCCTTCTAAGTTAGATCAAGTATTTTCCGAAATAAATCTGAGACTAACGTCGTTACGAAACCATTACAATCTACCTAAAAGTATCGAACGGCAAGCATTAACACTCTCTCAGTGGCCGAGGTCACAATTTCTGTTCTCCTTTGCCAACTAAGCTAATCGAATTAACTCATAAGCCAGTGATATCGCTGAATTGAATTGACTGAAATGAATAGAATTCAGGCCAAACGCTAAGCATTGGGACCTACGAGGTCATTCAGCGCTGAAACGGAAATTTGCAGCAAAGGGTCTGAGAGGTGTAACAGGAGGAAACCTCGCAGATGCACCGTGAATCAATTATTAGGAGAGGGTGGAAAGTAAGAGGGAAGAAAGAGAATATGAGAGGAGGTACCCAAAAAAAAACGAAAGGGGTTGCATCTCGGGGCCGAAGGCACACTGCAAAGAACCTTAAGTAATGCCTCACAGTGCACCGAACGGGGCGCACTGACGGCACTAATCCCCCTTCGACCAGTTTCCTAATTGTTCCGAAAGATACGAATGGAGACAAACTTTCTACTCGTCCTGTGAAGCCAAATCCTGGTGACGGGCTACATTAAAGAGCCGTTTTGCTGTTTAATCGCCTGTAGCCAGTTCTCAAGACTTCCCTATGAATGCATTTTACATGACGCGAAAACCTGAATATGGAAATGCAGACGAGTGTCAGAATGTCTGTGAGCTTTCGTTGCTAGAACTCTTACTAAGTACGTAGGTTAACGATGACTGTTTTGCATGTTATAAACTTTTTTTTTTTTTTTGCAAAAGACGTTCCTCGGCATATACTTCTTCATTCTTCGCTTTTTTTTTTTTAAGGCAAAGGCCTACGGACAGGCCGGACTGAGAAGAGAAAAACTGGAAGCTAAATAAATAAATAAATAAATAAATAAATAAATAAATAAATATATATAATCTATAAATTTATATATATATATATATATATATATATATATATATATATATATATATATATATACGATCGACTTGACTTATTTCGAGGAAAAAGGAACATATAATCCAGAAAACTTGAAGATAAATAAATATATATATATATATATATAATATATATATATATATATATATATATATATATATATATATATATATATATATATATATATATATATATATATATATATATATATATATATATATATATATATATATATATATATATATATATATATATATATATATATATATATATATATATAAAACAAACGACTTTCCCAAATTTTTATTATTCTCTACTTGCTCTTTTAAGTATCCTCCAGATATTTAATTTTCCTTCATCAACTCTCAATTAATTTCAAGAAATTATTCTTCTTTCCTAAAAACAATGAAAACTTTCATAAAAAAATTCTTAAAAAAATTTTTTAACCCCAATTACCATCCTGTATTTTGAGAAACCACGCATACTCGACTCTATTTTATAACAAGTATATGTATACCAATACTGAGATTACTTGCTAACACTTGTGAGTTGATCTATATTTATTTTATTGCATTTTAAATATCAAATACGCCATTAGAATAGCTTTAGGAAGGAAAACCACAGAAATAGCACCAATAATCTATAAAAAAGACTTTAGGAAACCATTGCATTTTCAATATCAAATACGCCAGCAGAATAACTAAGGAATGAAAACCACAGGAATGGCACCAAATAACCTATAGAAAAAAATAAGGAAAAACAAAAGACTTGTTTATACCGCATGAAAGAGAACCGGGAGAATATATATAGGGCCATTTAATCATTCTAAACAAGAATCTGATCCTTTTTATTCATCGGCATCGTCCAATCCCTTAAATCCTCTAAATCCTTCTAAAACGAAATCGGTCTTTAACCTCTCGTCTCGAAATAGAATCTATCCGGATTTACAAGCGATGTTGAATTTTGTTCCTGCGCTTGAATGGATGATTGGTTAAGAGCCCCAGATCTGAATTTTACGAGTTGGGTACTATATGCCTGGGATGTGGGCAAAGTGCTCGTTATGGTTAAAAAAATGTATTGGGGCATACAGGTAGATAACAACACCTGTACGGTGTATGTCATACATACACACACGCATATAAATATATATATATATATATATATATATATATATATATATATATATATATATATATATATATATATATAATATACATATATATAATATATATATATAATATATATATATATTATATATAATATACATATATATGTATATACACACATATATATATGTAATATACATACACACACACGTATACGTGCAAGTTATAAAGTATTTATACTTCTATACTTATGTCAAACTATACCATCCCCTGCACTCACTTCATTCCTTGCCCAATATTTTAGTTTTTATAACAGTTAAAAAAATAAATAGCCTACTGTCGCCAATTGCACCCGATTAACTCAGGGAAGACCTGGCGGCCATTTGTACAAATCTATCTGAAACAAATAATAATAATTTCCTCTCTCATTCCCACGATTCACCTGAGTTGCATCTGTGGACAACTCGCTAATGTATTTCCTCTGGCCGTCCATTCTGCAAAGAGAAATTGAAGGCCGCACTCATTCCGATTGCATTACCAATTTGGTCAAGTTCCACAACTGTTGCCCGAACCTCTCCCCTCCCACCCCCACCCACATCTTGAGGCTTGAAGGCCAAGCACTGGGACCTATGAGGTCATTCAGCGCTGAAAGGGAAACTGACAGTAAAAAGATTTGACAGGCGTGACAGGAGGACAACCTCAAAGCAGTTGCACTATGAATCAATTATTGTTAGGAGAGGGTGGAGGAAACTAAGGTGGAAGAGAGAGAAATGAGAGGAGGTACAGTAAAAGCTGCTTTATTGAATTTCACCTGTTTTGTGTGTAGACTCCTATGGAACCCACTTTGTCGCTGCAAACATATCTGCCAGTGTGTTTCGTCGGTCCGTTTATGTCTCTGTTTCTGTTTCGTTTGTCTGCCTGTTTATGTCTTCTGTCTGTCTGTTTCGTATGTCTGTTTACGTCTGTCTGTTTCATCTGCCTGTTTATGTCTTCTGTCTGTCTGTTTCATATGTCTGTTTATGTCTTCTGTCTGTCTGTTTACGTATGTCTGTTTCATCTGCCCTTTACGTCTGTCTGTTTCACCTCCCTGTTTGCGTCTGGCTGTTCTAACTGTCTGTTTATGTCTGTCTGTTCCAACTGTCTGTTTATGTCTGTCTGTTTCATCTGCCTGTTTATATCTGTCTGTTTCATCTGCTTGTTTGTCTGTCTGCTTCATCTGTCTGTTTTCATCTGCCTGTTTATGTCTGTCTGTTTAATCTGTCCATTTCATCTGCCTGTTTATGTCTTCTGTTTGTTTCATAAGCCTGTTTATGTATGTTTCATCTGCCTGTTTATGTCTTTCTGTCTGTTCCATCTGCCTGTTTATGTCTGTTTAATGTCTATTTCATCTGCCTGTTTATGTCTTCTGTTTGTTTCATACGACTGTTTATGTCTGTTTCATCTGCCTGTTTAAGTCTTCTGTCTGTTTCATCTGCCTGTTTATGTCTGTCTGTTGCAACTGCCTGTTTAATCGTCTTGTTTACCAATTAATTTAAATAATGGAGTCCCGGATCTCGCAGAGTGTCTTTCTTCGAAGTCCAGGAAAACTTTGCGTGGTCACTGCAGGAATATGGATTTCTCTGGCTTACTCTGTGTTTCCCACGTTCGATTTGGGTAGCCAAGCCTGATTCATTCTATTTAGTGATGAAAAATAAAGATTTTTAAAAAGCTAACGCGACGATTTTTTTCTAGGCTTTTCAGCGTAACTTTCATTTCAAAAATGGTATTTTTTCATACGAGTTTTACAACAATGGTTGTTCGTCTATAGGCCTAGTCTTTGTGTATAACTCCTCCAAATCACGGTCCTATTAATCCTTCCTATTTTCTTTATAGGTTTATGCTATTTTTTTATTGTTCTTTTAGTGGTTATTAGTTTTGCTGTATTTCCGTCATGGATGACAAAAATGGTCTTTTTCCTGTTAATTTATGCTTTACACATTTCTTTAGACATCCATAAATACATACATAATTTTATATATTTTTCTTTCATATTATAACATTAAGCCGATTCGATAACAGAGGGAGGCTGCTTAGCAAAATGAAGTATATTAGTCACCGGAACATTCATATCTTTCTTGTGCAATCTTGAATACTGTTCAAACATGAATGCGCCTGAATCCATTATTTAAATCAACTGGTAAACAAGACGATTTTAAAACAGACATAAACAGGCAGATGAAACAAACAGACATAAACAGATCGTTTTGTTGTCATGTTTATGATTTACTGTTAAATATACATACACAATACATACATACATACACACACATATATATATATAACACCATTACTTTTGCATGACTGCTAACCTTCCCGCTGTCACCCATTTGAAAATTCTGACGCAACAACCGCGTATACAGCCTCCTCGCATACGCACATGTAAACAACCCCTTCCCCTTCCCCAAAAAAAAAAAAAAAAAAAACAAAACCCTCACTCTTGCCTCTTTTTGTGTTCCTCCCCCTTATTACTGATAATTAAAAACGAAACAGCTTCAAAGACACGAAGCAAGATGCTTGACACTGAGGAGGAGGAGGAGGAGGAGGAGGAGGAGGAGGAGGAGGACTCGCTTAAAGGGGGACATGTTTTGGAAGGCAGCTTTTTCCTGCGCTGTTTTATCTGGGTCATGGTGGTGATGATCGCCTCTTGTTATTTGTTTTATTATTATTATATTATTTATCAGATATTCATAATTATGTAGCAAATTGTATTAATACGCATTAATACAGTTTACTATGTAATTGTGGATTTTTATTAGATAACAGTTTTTCACGAGATTGTGAATTCCATAAAATTGTTATTATTACATTATTGAATGAAATTGCTGCATCAGCTGCGTTTTAGAAAAAGTAGAGAAGATTCTATACAAATTAAATGGAGCAATTTCATTCAACGTTACTTGCTTAAAAGAGGGCTTTCCCGATATTATTATTATTATTATTATTATTATTATTATTATTATTATTATTATTATTCAATGCTTTGGTCATTCTTTCCAGATAGATAAAGATTTTAGTTTCTTCGTTTGCATCTTTTATTATTATTATTATTATTATTAACCATTATTATTGGACTTGCTATTGTTAATATATATTCTATATATATAGAGAGAGAGAGAGAGAGAGAGAGAGAATTCAGAGAGAGAGAGAGAGAGAGAGAGAGAGAGAGAATGTTTTGACTTTAATGCATATATATCATACATTAGTCTAAGCTTAATGATAAGCATAACTAATTTGGAAGTGAGAGAGAGAGAGAGAGAGAGAGAGAGAGAGAGAGAGAGAGAGAGAGAGAATAGTTTTTTTTACAACAGTTCACTTTAATTGCATGCGTATCTATATTAGTCTAGGCTTAATGATAAGCATTCATGAAACGACAAACAGCTTACTGAATGAGGGCCCCACGAGCCTCAAACGAACCCACGTGAATCTTTCATAAGTAAATTAAAGAGACCAGTTTGAATAAGGCGTCGTGAACCGGTTTCTGACTTAGTTACCAGTTCTATTCGCGGTTTCTGATTTTAGTTACCAGTTCTATTCGATATTTTCTGACTTGTAATTATTTGTCCTTCAGTGTCCTCATGCATTTTTTTTTTTTTTTTCGGTACTGTTGATTGTGTCCTCAAGCGGTTTTGGACTTTATTTACTCGTCCTTTGTGTCCTCAGGTGGCTTTTTACTTTGTATAAGTGTCCTTGTGTCCTCAGGCGGTTTCTGACTTTACGTGTCCTTTGTGTCCTCAGGCGGTTTCTGACTTTACGTGTCCTTTGTGTCCTCAGGCGGTTTCTGACTTTGTTTACGGGTCCTTTGTGTCCTCAGGCGGTTTTTTTTAATTTTATTTACATGTCCTTTGTGTCCGCAGGAGGTTTATTTTACTTTACTTGAGTGTCCTTTGTGTCCGCAGGAGGTTTATTTTACTTTATTTAAGTGTCCTTTGTGTCCTGGGGTGGTTTCTAACTTTGTTTACCTGTCTATCAGGTGTCCTACAGTGGTCTCTGGCTTTGCTTACGTGTCCTAATGCAGCTTCTGATTTTGTCCTAGTGTGGTTTCTTGTCTTGTTTAAATGTGTTTCACGTGTCATACAGTTTTTATGATGCATTTTACATGTCCTACTGGTTCTGAACTACTGACTATAAGTCCTTTGTTTACTTGTCCTTGTGTTACCCAATGCTGTTTTCTGACTTTGTTTGTTCTTTATATGTCTTAACATGGTTTTTGGTCCGGCTTATATGTAATGCGGTTTCTAACTTTCTTGACGGGTCCTTAAATGTCCCTTACGTATCCTACTGCTGTTTATGGCTTTGCTTGCATGTCCTAATGCGGTTTCTGACTTTGCTGAAAAAAATCACAATAAGTGTCTTGCAATGTTTCCGACTTTGATATGTCCTACCGCAACGCCAAGTCAAGATTCGGTTTAGAAAAAGTTTGGTAGATTATCGTTTAAAGTTTTAGACTACTTTCGCTTAATGATATAAAATGGTTTCTGAATTGAGTAAACTTATCATGTTTTGCTTGATTCGCTGCCACGTTAATGTTTGGTTTTAATTGACTTTGGTCTCAGTTAATGGTAATGTTTCTCACTCGAGATAGCAACGTTTTGGGCTTAAGAAATTGGTCTTTCAGTCTTTTGGTTGATTTTTTCTTTGTGGCCTGTACAAAGGACTGTCAGTTAGTAAAGGGTCAATGGACACTCTTTCCCACCAGTTAATCATGTTAACCAGTCTATCAGTCAATGACAGCTTTTTTTTTTTCATGATATGATAGACAGATGAACGGTACAACGTAATGAGGATGAGGACTACCTCGTCGAGGCCTCTCTGGCTTTTTTTATCTTGACATAAGCTTCGATAGAGAAATTTTTGCCCACTCGTATCATAGTATACCTATCTTATTCTTCCAACCCAGCAGCGATCACTTCAATTGACTGACTGCTAGGTACAATATTCAATAATTCGGTCACAGTGGTTTACTGAAAAATGCCCAGATCACTGTCCTAATCGGGAACTCTCCCACCGGTCTTCTGTCTTTTTCTGTCGAAGCACAAACATAGTACAGTAATGGGAGAGGAGAGAGAGAAATTATTCCTCAGAGAGAGAGAGAGATCAGTTTTTTAAGGGATTTCCTTCAACTATATATCCAGATGAGATTAGTATGCGTGTGCATAATTGTGTATAATTCTTTACTAAAACTTTGTATAATTCACTTCTAAAACTTTATATAGCTCTCTTCTAAAACTTTAAATAATTTTCTTCTAAAACCTGGAATAATCTTTTTCTAAAACGTGTTATCTTAAAAAAAAAAAAAAAAAAATTGCGGCGCAGGGAAAATCAAATACACCAGAAAGCCATTCTTTATGTTCCCGTCATTATCGAGTCCAGCAATATTCAATCCGTCAATCACCGGCTCTCTATCAGTCCACAGCCGAATTTGGGCAAAATAACCAGAATTAATCATCTCGAATTTGATGCCCGCCCCCTTCAAAAAAATGTTCTGACGTGAAAAAGTGAGGCCAAAAAAAAAAAACTTCTATAATCACGACTGGATTGAATAATCAAATCACTTTTATGCGTATAATTCATTTACTTCGGCAGAATAATCCAATCACATTTATAATGTCCCAACTGACTATGGAGGGATTGTTATAGATATATGTTTTTTTTTATTTCAAATTCAAATGCCAGTTTCATTGATGAACGTCATTGCACCTTCATCAGTCCATCAATGACTCTGGAATGCTTTGATCTCCTCTGTGTTCGTGATGATAATGAGCTCTCTCCAGAGATAACGAACAGAAAGAGCCTGTCATTAAAAAGATATATTATATATATCATAAAATATATATGTTGGAACATATATATATATATATATATATATATATATATATTATATATCTCATATCATGGTATAAAATATATATTATATATATATATATATGTATCTATATATATATATATATATATATATATATATATATATATATATATATATATTTATATATATATATATATATATATAAAAATATATGCATATATAAAATTTAATATAAATCAGATCATATCACAAAATTTAAATATAATGTTTATATATATATAAATCTTATTTTTATATATATACATATATATATATATATAAATATACAGCTATATATATACATATTCAACTATATCTCTTTTGATGACATTAATATAATATATTGTAACATCCTAAAATATTGGGGGAAAACATTGACTTCCCCAATTGTCAATTAATACGATAACCAACTCTTCTAGTTAAATGAAAAGAAGGTCCCTCCTAAACTTTTGCAGTTATATTGACTGTTGTTGCAACTTGATTGAAATCTAATTTCGTAGGTGAATTGGGAGAAATTGGGAACAGGTTCCGCAGGGTCCAAGGATAACATGTCTCAGGCCAGATGAGAAGCTCATTGGAACAAATGGACTGGAAGGTGGTTAGGAAACAATGATTTGCTCTTCACTTCTGAGTAGGTTAGGGGTAGGTCTAGGGGGAGGGTATTGAGAACTGATTCTCAGCTTAGCACTTGAAAAGTAGGAGTATTGAGTTGGACTGGGTAGATGGAAGAAGGAAACAGGAATGGATATTGAGAGGTTAGGTTAGGTTAGGATATTGAGAGGATAAAATAGGTTACATAAGTTAGGTTAGGAAAGGATATTGAGATATCTAAAGTTCCTAGGTTAGGAAAGGATATTGAGTGTTAAAGTAGGTTAGGAAAGGATATTGAGAGGTTAGGTTAGGTTGAAAAGGATACCTGGACCTGGTTAGGTTAGATAGAAATGGTTTATGGAGAAGGATATTTGAAGAAAGTCAAGGTTGGATAAGGAAAAAGGATACTGAGAGGTTAGGTTGGTAAAAAAATCAGGACGAGAGGTTAGGTTAGATTAGGAAAGGATACTGAGAGGTTAGGTTGTGTTAGGAAATGGATATTGAGAGGTTAGGTTAGATTTTAAAGGAATACTGAGACTGTTAGAGGTTAGGGAAATGGGACTGTTGACCTATAATGTAAAAAAATGGCGTTTGCATTAGCTGGCAAAGTGGCATAGATTTTTTTTTTAGGAGCAAAGGCCGTTCAGTATCAAGAGTCACGATTCCCTTGGTTACAAATTCTATCTTCGAGTCTCATCCTCACACTGGAAGCAGTAGGAAAAGTGAGGTAATCCCTTGTGTACGTAGGAGGAAATCCATTTATATCTTTCAGACTTCTTGTGTTTCATTCTCCTGATTGCTAAATTGTGTTACCGGCAGTATTGCTGATGCTCATAAAGTAAAAAAAAAAAAAGTCCGAGTACTACTTAAACATTCATACGCCCTTGACTTACACTTCCTGACTTTTTTTTTTTGAGCTTATGTAAAATTGGTAATTGTCAGTTTGATGATTTTGCGTTGCTTATTTCTTAAGTCCATCTCTGTATCTCTTTTGTCTCTTCTCTCTATTTTTCCCATCGTATAACATATAGGCAATCTGTTTTATTAAAGCTAACTTTTACAGTTAATGATCTCCAAGTTTCGTTTCATTTGGCCAGCAATAATAATAATAATAATAATAATAATAATAATAATAATAATACATTATTTGAACTTTACCGATATTCTTGAGGTGAGGAACTCAACACATATAGAATTCTTCATTGCCGACTTTTAGTAATATAACTTCTAAAGTTTTGTTTTTTTTTAATGGTGACAGGTTTATGGGAAAATTTAGTGTAATATTACTAGACAGGACAAGTAACTCCTGATTTTCCTTAACGGTGGTTTGCCTTTACATTGGGTTTTAGGCTATTAATGCAATTACTGTCTTCCTTATACCGCTTTTAGAGATAATTGGAATTGCATCCCTGTCGAGTGAGACATCAAACACTGCAGAGTTAGGAGCAACTGGTCTCCTCACGCGTGACGCTTCTGAGGAACCAACAATATATTTTCATTTTTATTCACTGAGGAGAAATTTGCTTAAAAATATTTTATTGAAGTGCTGTAATTATAGGGTGTATATGTCTAATATCTGGCTGCTTTATTGTATGATTACACACACACACACACCTATATATATGTAGTATATATATATATATATATATATATATATATATATATATATATATATATATATACATACATACAAACATATATACATATATAATATTTGGATTCTTCATATATATATACACATACTGTACATACAGATTAGATTAGAGAGAACTCATTGAAACTGGATGGCAACTTTTCCTGAATAAATATCTCCTCTAGATACCGTCCAGCTTCAGTGAGGTCCTGTCATTAATTGTATTAATGCACAGAAAATTGTGTAATTGATAAAGTTTGTATATATATATATATATATATATATATATATATATATATATATATATATATATATATATATATATCTTGATCAGATGCTCTTTATATACTATTTAGTCTACTGCAACCCAAAGCGAGAGAGAGAGAGCTTTGAGACACAGAGACAGAGACAGTCCCGAGACAGAGAGAGAGAGACAGTAGCCCGTAAAGTGGAGTTGTATTACCAAGCCTATGGTGTTCTTGACTTGCACTGCGTTTCTATGAGAGTACTTTCTTCCTCTTCCTCGAACCCAACTCGGAATGGAACATCCCATGAGACTTCCGAAACAGCATCACGTTGACGTTTGAAGCATCAAGTGAACCAGCCCACCGTATATCATAGCCGGACATGGAATCGTGTCCTGGGAACACAAGGCTTTTTCCATGGGGAAGACATTTTCTCTGCTATCATTTCTAACAGATGCTGCATTCTCTCTCTCTCTCTCTCTCTCTCTCTTGGAATCTCTCTCTCTCTCTCTCTCTCTCTCTCCTAGCTATCATGTTACAGTTTTGACAACGTCATATTAGCAAGGATATCACATGCTATTATAATTTTCCAGAATTATTTTTATGTTCATCTTTCTCGAAGAACTGTTGACACCTGAAAATAATGCTGGATCGTTTATTTTGTTAAAGATAAGACAGTTTCTTACATATTTTCTGTATATTTCTTGTAATATTGCCTTTTTCTTGTTATCTCTGGATTGTTAATAGAACCTGCTATTCAAATAAATTATCTGCGTCCAGCTCTTTTGATGGACACTGACATAATAAATATTCTTTTGGGTTAAAACATGCTCAGTTGCATTCGTTTTCTCATTTCTTCCTTCAAATTTTATGCCACGTGGACAAAAGGCATTAATTTGTGTCTTTTTATATGTATAACGAATATAAGCCTTATTTGAAAGCGGAAACTTATTTCCCAAATTTCCTTTTGTATACTGTATGTGCTATTTCTTTTGAGTTTACATTGGTTTTACCTGAAAGTACGCAATCTGTTGGCGATTGCGACGTTATTTGTGTCATTTTCAAGTGGCTAGGTCTCCATAAATATTTTTCATCGCTGAAAATGCCCTTTTAGTTTTCTGTAAAAGAAAACTTTTCAGATAGCTATTTGTCTGTCCGTCCTCACTTTTCTGTCCGCCCCAAGATCTTAAAACTACTGAGGCTAGAGGGCTGCAAATTGGTATGTCGATCCTCCACCCTCAAATCATCAAACATACCAAATTGCAGTCTTCCAGCCTCACCAGTTTTTATTTTATTCAAGGTTAAAGTTATCCATAGTAGTGCATCTGGCACCGCTATAGGTGCCAACAACACGGGCCACCACGGGGCCGTGGCTGAAAGTTTGACGGGCCGCGGCTGAGAGTTTCATTGGCCGTGGCTGAGAGTTTCATACAGCATTATACACTGTATAGAAAACACGATTCCGCCGAAGAAACTTCGGCGCATTTTTTACTTGTTATTTTTGATTTTATACTTTCTCGAGCTTAATCTGACTTCTTTGTATTATTTAATAATTATGCTGCCATCTTTTTACATATTTGATTATTTCAGAGGCTTTTGGAGATGTTCGTACTTCACTTTTCGCGACATTATCTTGAAAAATATTCAGCACCTTTGTAGCACAGGAACTGAACTACTCTCGTTTTCAAGTAATATTTAAAAAAAAAAAAAATGGCGCAAAAGCCAGGAGGCTGTGCATGAGTGTTAGAATCCCAGATAATGTTAACTGTAATATACATATTTTGGGGTTGATAGTTATTTTCGGCCAACATTTTTCCCCAAACTCGACCTATTTTACAAAGTCATGGCCCAATTCAAAAGTCAACGCTTAACGTTTCTCCGATTTAGGGTGAAACTTCCTACTAAGGGATTCAAGAGTCGATGAAACACGGTTTTTCGGCAACAACTTTCTACCAAAGCATCGGAGAAAGGTGAAAGTTGGCAAGTGTATATTTTATAACCCTACCTAATTTTTGGAAGTATTGTTTAGTACCTAAGTTCGATAGCTTTGATATTTATAGAGTAAAATAAATTCACCGATGCCGGAACCGAGAAAATCACAGACAAGGATCCTAAAACAATTCGTTACGTAAACTTGATATGACGTCATGAGGCTCCGCCCATCCATCAGGTAGGCGGTGAATGGATATGCTTACAGTCTAGGCTTCAACAAATTCGATAATGGCCAGCAGGATATGGAATTGTTCCCGTGATTGCAAGGCTGCATTTGTCCTACAGCTTGCTACTTTGTATACAAGGGGGAAGACCCGTGGCAAGATTTAGCCTACTAAAGCGTAAACAGGTAATTATTTCTAGAGTGGGTAATAGTTACTCGGCCACCCCAGAAGTGTGGGCAGGAGCTGTTGTTAGACAATCCCGACCTCTTCCTCAAGAGTGACGATGAAGACATTTTGTAAATAAATTATAGTGTTAGACGTTTTATTTGTACAACTAAAACATATTTTAAAAACACATTGATTATAATATGTTCCTCATTCAAACTGATTCCAATATATTTTCCTTTCTATGCATATCAATATAAATCGTGTTACATTTGATAGATATTAAGTAGGTAATTAATAACTTGCCCTCAAAATCTTCACTCCTACCATTACCTTTTATTTGCAGCGAGTAGGCAATATGAGCGCTGTTTAGGTGCTGTGTGACATAAATAGAAAAAAAAACAAAGAAAAATAGCAATGGGTTACATTAACTGAAATAAAACAATGGCGTTGACCTTTCCACCCCCAACAATTGAGGGAAATGAGGTATCATTGTTTTTCATTTGAATTCTACTTCTAGTGACCGCTCCTGACTTGCTGCAAATAGAAGGCTATAGCGTCGAAACCTGAGGTAAAAAAAAAAAAAACGGATGGTCGTTTTGTATTCCCACCCTGAATAGATGCAGATCTAGCAAATGAACTGGTTCATTATGTGCGTGAATTACATACACTGAATTATTTGTAAAGTAGAAACAATACGAATATCAAGAAAATGGAAGAATTCCAAGCTAACAACTTAGTCCCAACAACTGCTGTGGAAGTTGCGATGAAACCTTCACATAATAATAATAATAATAATAATAATAATAATAATAATAATAATAATATAATAATAATTAATTAATAAAATTATTGAGAATGCTCGCCATCATTGATATCACTGAAACCTAGGATGGGTACTAATATTAATTAGTGAATATGTCATCAGCAAGTGGGTGAGCCACAGTGAAGAGA
The DNA here is from genome assembly GCF_040412425.1 of Macrobrachium rosenbergii. NCBI lineage: Eukaryota > Metazoa > Arthropoda > Malacostraca > Decapoda > Palaemonidae > Macrobrachium > Macrobrachium rosenbergii. The sequence continues at coordinate 30,022,948 of NC_089741.1, forward strand.
CGTTTTCCCCATATGTAAACTTTTTTCACTGTGGGTGAAGCCTCATGACGTCATAGGTTAACGTCACTATTGTGTTCAAAACCCTTACCGGCGATTTTGATGGCTCTGGCATAGGAAACACTTTTACTCTAAGTACCAGAACTATTGAACTTAGGTACTAAATAATACTTGCAAAAATTAGGTAGGGTTATAAAATATACACTTGCCAACTTTCACATTTATCCGATGCTTTGATAAAAAGGTATTGCCGAAAAACCGTGTTTCATCGGCTCTGAATCAGACTTTGACAGTTTAGTGGCTAGGGATTTCTGGAAAGACGCTGGAACTGGAAAGAACGCTGGCTTTGGTTATTGAATCGACATCAAATTTCCCACATGAAGTGATGATACTACTTCCAGGAGACTTATTAATATTATTATATGTTATTATTATTATTATTATTATTATTATTATTATTATTATTATATTATTATTCTCTGTAAAGTCTTTTGTAAAGATATGTATAAGTACAAAATTTTATCTAATGTGTATGGCTTATAGCTGGACTAAAGAATTCAATTCAATTCAATTATTATGACTGTTATTATTAAACTAAAATTGTACAGAGAGTGTGTGTGTGTGTATATATATATATATATATATATATATATATATATATATATATATATTGTATATATACATACATCATGTTAATAATATACATGTGATGACCTAGCAGGGCGCTTCCGCTGCAGAGGCGGCGGTGCCGGTGGCGAGGAATGTCTGACGTGTGCATCTGGGATCTGCCGAATGCATTTGTGCTGACACTGGAAGTTTGCTCAGATAGATACAAAGAGGTTTCTGTTCACGTCTTAAGCGCACGGGAGAAACGTGACGGATTAGTGGAAGTCTTGTGATATCTGTGGGTGCAGAAGGCAGGATTCTTCGGACATTGAACCGGACGGTGATGTCACGTTTCAGGAGAGGGATTACCAAGAGAATGTGTTCATACGTGCGCTCTCTAATGTGTATATAATAGAGGAACCATAGGTCGGGTATTCACTTGGATTTGTGGCTAGTGATCGCTCTTTTGAGCTGTGTTTGTGAATAAGACAGTCGCTGTGAGGAACGGTTTCCTGATGACCACAGAATGTAAGACAACTCATTAACACTTGCACCTTTTCAGACGTTATATGGAACACCCATTTTGCGTTGCAGTGAAACCCTTCAGTTCTTTATTATACATTTTTCCGTTTTGAGTGTTTATTTCTTATACACCATTCCAGGAGTCTAATATAATGCAAATGCTCTTCCTGAGGGAATTCAACATTGTCCTGAGAGGGACGAATAGTTGGAGGTGGTGTGTTATTACTCTTACAGACTATATGACTTGTATTGTGGTCGTTACGACCTTTTATTTTGCTTGATGACCAGGGGTCATTGACAATTATGGTTTGGCATAAATTAATGTATATGCCTGTTTGGGAAACAGTATTTCCTCTAGGAATGTGTTCCTTTGATAGGGAGTGTGAGTTAAAAAGTTAAGTATATCTTATTTTTACCAGATCACTGAGCTGATTAACAGCTCTCCTAGGGCTGGCCCGAAGGATTAGACTTATTCTACGTGGCTAAGAACCAATTGGTTACTTAGCAACGGGACCTACAGCTTATTGTGGAATCCGAACTACATTATAGCGAGAAATGAATTTCTATCACCAGAAATAAATTCACTCCTAACTCTTCATCAGCCGGCCGGGGAACTGAACTCCGGCCCATCGAGTGACAGTCCGAAGCTCTACCGACTCAGCCAACGGAGGGCTTAGGGAGTGTGAGTCACTCCATTTCATGACCGTAGTTTTTACAGAGTTGCTTCCGTTAAATTTGTCAATAAAATTTAGTTTTAGTTTTCTATATCAGCGTCTCATTCCAGTAGGCCTTTGTGTAAAGATAGGTTTAGTGAGAATCTTATGACGAAAAGAGAAGGGATCTGCTGACCCAGGAAGGCCAGCTACCAGAAACATCTCAAGAAAGGTGAGATGCTGAATTCTGTTCTGAAAAATACAGCTATATATATATATATATATATATATATATATATATATATATATATATATATATATACAGAGAGAGAGAGAGAGAGAGAGAGAGAGAGAGAGAACCAAGCAATCACATCTCATCGCCATGATATCCTCAACGCGTCGGAGCGATATTAAATCCGTAAATATACACAAGCGGACAACTTCTAGGCCGTCCTCGGATTTTTTTTTTTTTTCGACCGGATAAAATTGAGGCACAATAAAGCATCGGCCGAACTTCCCCGTTCCCGAGAACTTCGGCGATATCGCGATCCGGTCGTCGCGATGAGACCCCGGAATGAAAATATCAGTCGTTAGACGCGTCTTCTACCAATGACGATGATCGGAGTTTGCGGAAGTTTTCCCAAACTCTCTGCTATGTCAGGGTGGTGTTGTTATGATTTTCTGGCTTAATACATATACATGTGTATATATATATATATATATATATATATATATATATATATATATATACATATATTCATAAATACGTATACATACACTACATAAATAATATTATATCTTCAATATATATAAAATTGATGTATGTGTGTGTGTATATTCCAGCATAACTGACATGCATTGAGCAATTCAACCAAACTTGGTATACATATGACTTACTATCTGGAAAAGAATACTATATGGGGGTGTTTCACTGGCACCAAAGGGGGTGGGGGTGGGAAAGGGGGTGACATGTAAAAATAACACAAAACAACAGATATTAGTGTTTAATCCATAGCTTTCGAGGTCGCTGAGATAAATAGTGACACTCCCGATGCCCTGTAAGTCCAAGTTCAGCCCGGATAGGAAGAGGGGTGAGAATGGGTAGGAAGGGAGTGACATGTAAAAATAACCGAAAACGACAGATATTAATGTCTAATCCAGTTTTCGAGGTCGCTGAGATGAATAGTGACACTCCCGATGTCTTTTAAGTCCAAGTTCAGCCCCAATAGGAAAGGGGGGTGAGAAGGGGTGAAATATGAAATGTGAAAAATGCTGGGCAATGTAACTGAAGCAACTATCTTAACAAGGAAGAGAGAGAGAGAGAGAGAGAGAGAGAGAGAGAGAGAGAGAGAGAGAGAGAGTTTATCGGCTGTCAATCAGAGTTTTCCTGTTCAGCGCTGGGTTGGCCAACTAGTGTACATGTATATATGTATATATATATATATATATATATATATATATATATATATATATATATATATATATATATATATATATATATATATATATATATATTCATATATATATTAACAGACGGAGAAATAAATAAATACCAACGACCCTAATTGTATTCGGAACCTGACTGAGCATCTAATGAGTAACAAATGAGGGTAATGAGTTACATAAAAAGCCAGGCGACCGAAAGACGGGTCAAGCTAATTACCTAATTATCTCTGCTTCCTAATCCTCTCCTAAATGATTCACGTTTAAGGCGCCGAAAGGACGGGGAAATAAAAAAGCTGTTTAGGATAAAAAAAAGCTAATTTTCCTAATGAGTATAAAGAACGCATGTTGTTTGATGTTTTTAGAGCTTGTTGAGAGAGAGAGAGAGAGAGAGAGAGAGAGAGAGAGAGAGAGAGAGAGAGAGAGAGAGAGAGAGAGAGAGAGAGAGAGAGAGAGAGAGAGATGTAATGAGTAATACTCGTATCTTTTAGCTTTTCTGTAATACCATTCAAAATTATTCACGGAATACGCAATCATAGGTATACTTTTACAGACACATACGTTTGAAGATTTTAAATCCACAAAGAACGAAATACGAACATACACACATACACACACACACACACACACACACACACACATATATATATATATATATATATATATATATATATATATATATATATATATATATATATATATATATACATATACATACATACATACAGTATATATAATTTCAGATTTGCTGATAAATGTACATTCGTGTGTGTATGTGAATAGGCAAAAAAAAGGAAGCATAAATTCATACGATAAAACTGCTAAATGGCTTTTAGCGAAATGGACATGTAAAAAAAAAGGGGGGGGGAATTTTTCCATTTCGTCCCCCCTCCCCATTTTTGGGGAGGAGGGGGTGTAGTAGGTGGAGGGGCCAAAGCATTCAAAAACCAAAGCCCGTCTGGGTTCGGTCGAAAAACTTTTCGCCGATTTATCAATAATTCGTTAACCCCCCTCGGTCCAAACTAACTCCCAATGCCATGCAACATAGAAATTCGATACCAAACTTTTCCGAGCATCGCATTTTTTTTAAATGCTCTCTCTCTCTCTCTTTCTCTCTTGTTGAAGTAAAACGCAATGAATGGACATAAATTTTTTTTTCTCTCTCTCTCTCACTCTCTCTCTCGTGGAAGTAAAACGCAATGAATGGACATAAATCTCTCTCTCTCTCTCTCTCTCTCTCTCTCTCTCTCTCTCTCTCTCTCTTGTGGAAGTGAAAGGCAATCAAGTGGATATAAATTTCTCTCTCTTCTCTTGAGTCTTGGAAGCAAAAACGCAATCAAGTGGGCATAAATTTCTCTCTCTCTCTCTCTCTCTCTCTCTCATGGAGGCAGAACCCAATCAACTGGACATAATTTCGGTAGAGGTCTTGTTTTCTTACAGAGAGAGAGAGAGAGAGAGAGAGAGAGAGAGAGAGAGAGAGAGAGAGAGAGACCTCTTCAATATAATGTGGACGCCATCGAACTTAATCTATAAAATGCGTACGATTTTTCCAAATCATCTCGCAATTTTCAGAATTTTCAAAACTTCGCTTTTATCGTCTTCTTCCTAATGTCACATCTAATCCTCTTGACGTCAGGCAATAATAGGCTGAACTGTGCGTGCGTCAGAGAGAGAGAGAGAGAGAGAGAGAGAGAGAGAGAGAGAGAGAGAGAGAGAGAGAGAGAGAGAGAGAGAATTTATGCCCACTTGATTGCGTTTTGCTTCCTCAAGAAAGAGAGAGAGAGAGAGAGAGGGAGAAATTTATGTCCACTTGATTGCCTTTCACTTCCACGAGAGAGAGAGAGAGAGAGAGAGAGAGAGAGAGAGAGAGAGAGAGAGAGAGAGAGAGAGAGAGAGAGAGAGAGAGAGAATACTAACAAAACTGTCAAGAAAATTACTGAAAGGCAAAATTAAAGTATTAAAGAGTTCTGCCTGATATGCTGCATTAGCCATGAGAGAGAGAGAGAGAGAGAGAGAGAGAGAGAGAGAGAGAGAGAGAGAGAGAGAGAGAGAGAGAGAGAGAGCTATTAACTGTCGAAGAGTGCGTTCAGTCATTGCTCAAACGTGGGTGGGTAATTAGATTTTGTGAGCAAAAATTAGTAAATGGATGATCAAGAAGATTTATAATTGACAAAAGATTCACAAGAGCTGTGTAATGAATGTTTGGCTCTGTGCTTGTCCGTATTCAGTGAATAATGACGAAGGACGATAATATGCAGTTATGAAGCAGATAACAAACACACACACAGAGAGAGAGAGAGAGAGAGAGAGAGAGAGAGAGAGAGAGAGAGAGAGAGAGAGAGAGAGGATGCATTAACAAAACTGTCAAGAAAACTATTGCAAGACACAATTAAAGTATTAAAGATTACTCCCTGATATGCTGCACTAACCACAAGAGAGAGAGAGAGAGAGAGAGAGAGAGAGAGAGAGAGAGAGAGAGAGAGAGAGAGAGAGAGAGAGAGAGAGAGAGGAGGCAATATTAACAAAATTGTCAAGAAAACTATTGAAAAGCACAATTAAAGTATTAAAGATTTCTCCTGATATGCTGCAATAACCACAGAGAGAGAGAGAGAGAGAGAGAGAGAGAGAGAGAGAGAGAGAGAGAGAGAGAGAGAGAGAGAGAGGAACATCACTCTAATAGAACCATTTTCGTCACGCCTATCCTACATATTCCGTATACATGATTCCAAAATAAATAAAAAATAAAGAGAAATCCCCATCATACATCAGACTGTCCCCTTTAGCGACATATGCTAAATTGAGCAAATTTAGCATTTTTTTGCATTTGATGCTAAACTCTACCGACCGAGATCATTTGCAACTTTGATCCCGTACATTTTGGTCGAACTGACGACGCGAAATGGAACTCCACACATAGAAACTAACAACAAACACACACACACACACACACACACACACACACACTTTTATGCTGATTAGTTTACGGAAGTTTGCATTGTATATGAAGCTGCTGTCGAAACACCGATCGCAATAAATGGCCCATGTTGCAAATGTGAACCGGCCATTGGGAACTGAAATTTTGATTAATATCACATTTCATTTATCTTACTCATTCGTGCATTGGGGAGACGGGGAGAAGGTCAGGCCGAACAACGAATAAAAGAGGGACGGAAAAGTTTGATGTTGATGCAGTTTCTAACACAGATAATATCTAAAGCAAGATTCACGGAAATGAAGAAATATATAAAAAAAAATAAGAAAAGGGAAGGAAAAATAGGATCTTGATGCAATTTCTGACACGTTGGCAACATCTAAAGAAAGATGCAAAGCAATGGGAAAGTACTAATTATTTTGCAACGACCTTGGGAGTCTGGTATGAGTGGCAGAAGTATATATATATGTAAGTATATATATGTAAGTTGTTTAGGCTGAACGGACATGCGCGCGCCATCTATTAGCCACAGACATAAGCAGACGTTCCCAGTTATTCTTAAAAGGAAATAATGTAATATCAAAACAAATAATTAGCTTTCTAGCAGTGTTTAATATCATCGAAATTAGTAAACAGTCAAGTGAAAGGATTGAGAATAACAAAGTCCTTGCAAATGAATAAAGAGATGTGTATTAAGTGATACATTTTTAAACTAAGTGGCTTTTTCGCTGCATATATTTCCGAATAACGAGGGAGATTATTTTCGGGCTGTCTAACTATAAACCTAATGTTAATGTTTATATACATATACACACACACACACACACACACACACACATATATATATATATATATATATATATATTATTTATTATATATATACACAAATATATATATATATATAATTTTTTCATTTTTCTTCAGTCTGCTAAGTAAAGGACGACAATTGAAAGGCCTCGCAGCAATCCATTGTTTCTCTTTCCTTGGTGAATTTTGTCTTTATTATATATATATATATATATATATATATATATATATATATATATATATATATATATATGCATATATGTAATATTACTAATAGGACCTCAACAAAACTGGATGATATCTAGTGAAGATATTCATTCAAGGAAAGTTACGAGCTTTCTAGGACCAATAACAGTCCTCATTGTCAAGTATCCTAGAACGTCCTAGAAAGCTCGTAACTTTCCTTGAACAAGTATCTCCGCTAGATACTATCCAGTTTAACGAGGTCCTGTTAGTAATTGTATTAATGAACAGAACAATTGTTGTGTATGTGATAAAGTTAATATATACAGATATAAGCAGATGTATAATCAATGTAATAATAATATACGAGTATGTATATATATATATATATATATATATATATATATATATATATATATATATTATATATATATATATATATATATATATATATATATATATACTCGTATATTATTATTACATTGATTATACATCTGCATATATCTGTCGACAATTAGAACACAGACAACTGCACGCACCAGATATTATTTGAATTATGAATCGGCAGAGGACGCAATAGTTTTCCGTACATAAAGATAAGAGAATTAAATACATTCAACTGACATCCAGCGTCAATGGCCGGCTTAAGGGAGAACGAACAGTCTCCGGAAACTTTCACAATGTATGGTAATGAGAGCTGAAGGTACCCAGGTCTTTTTATCCCTGGAGAAATAAATTATGATGAGAGAGAGAGAGAGAGAGAGAGAGAGAGAGAGAGAGAGAGAGAGAGAGAGGGGAGAGTTAATGGAATATAGCATGAAAGGGAAAAAACTTTATTAGCTAGAAGTTAATTATCTCCATAGAAATAAATTATGATGAGAGAGAGAGAGAGAGAGAGAGAGAGAGAGAGAGAGAGAGAGAGAGAGAGAGAGAGAGAGAGAGAGAGAGAGAGAGGGGGTTCGTTAATGGAATATAGCATGAAAGGGAAAAACTTTTATTAGCTGGAAGTTAATTATCTCCATAGAAATAAATTATGATGAGAGAGAGAGAGAGAGAGAGAGAGAGAGAGAGAGAGAGAGAGAGAGAGAGAGAGAGAGCAGAAAGGAAAACTTTTATTAGCAAGAAGCCACTATCTCCATAGAAATTGATTGAGAGAGAGAGAGAGAGAGAGAGAGAGAGAGAGAGAGAGAGAGAGAGAGAGAGAGAGAGAGAGAGAGAGAGAGAGAGAGATTTCGTTAATGAAATATAACTTTAGTGAAAGCCTTTTATTAGCGAGATCTTAATAATCTCCATAACGCTAAATGATGGCAGAGAGAGAGAGAGAGAGAGAGAGAGAGAGAGAGAGAGAGAGAGAGAGAGAGAGAGAGAGAGAGAGAGAGAGAATCCTAAAATATAAGGCACACCATAAAATATTTGACGATTAATAATCAATAAATAAAAAATCATTGGCATTGAGATCACCATTCACAATATTCACTCATTCATTCTCCATGAATTATCAAGAATAATCGTTCAGAAATATAAGAATAAGGAAATCGGATAGATTTTTGCATAATTTTATATTACCAAAAGAAATGTGAATGAATTTTTTTTTTTTTCATTAAATTACCATACGGAAATTTGACCAATTTTTCGTACGCAAAAAAATACTATACTTGAACGTGCTCGAATTTTCCATTCACCAATATTACCAAACTGGAGTAGGATTGGGTTTATAATTCACCAAACTGAAAATTTGGAAATAGGATTGAATTTTTAGTTAACCAAAATTATCATTCGCATATAGGATTGAATTTCTGGTTCACCAAACTTATCATCCGCATATAGGACTGAATTTTTCGTTCATCAAAATTACCATTCGCAAATAGGATTGAATTTTTCGTTCATCAAAATTACCAATTGGAAATAGGACTGAATTTTTCGTTCACCAAAATTACCATTTGGAAATAGGATTGAATTTTTCGTTCACCAAAATTACCATTTGGAAATAGGATTGAATTTCTCGTTCAACAAAACTTATCATTTGGAAATAGGATTGAATTTTAGTTCACCAAAATTACCATTTGGAAATAGGACTGAATTTCTCGTTCAACAAAATTTATCGTTTGGAAATAGGATTGAATTTTTAGTTCACCAAAATTATCATCCGTATATAGGACTGAATTTTTCGTTAACCAGAATTACCATTTGAAATAGGACTGAATTTTTCATTCACGAAAATTAACCGTGAAACAGGATCGAATATTTTTATAAAAAGAAATAATTACTATTTAGAAATGGGACTGAATTATCATCCTGAAAAAGGATAAAATTTTTCATTCGCAAAAATTACACTACGGATAATAAGACCAATAACCTAGTCACAAAAAATTATCATAAAGTAAGGGAATCGAATCCTTCTTCTTCTGTAATTTGTCATTCATAAATCTGAAACTCCTTTTTTTTTTTTTTTTTATTAACAGCCATTATCGCAAGGAATGTAAGTGTGTATTTCAACCTCTGTAAATTGTCATTCAGAGATTTAACAGGTGTAGGATTTTGAATTTGAAAATTAGTAGGCTAACAAGCGATTACAACCACCAGGAAACGTTTCACCTTGGGTTTCATTTTGTAATCAGCTTATCTTTTGTATTTTCTTAACTCTGCTTGTAGGTCTAACGCAAAGAAGTCATTTAAAGGATAAAAGACGATCCTAGGATAAAAAGACAATTCCGTAAAGATTTCTACTTCAAAACACTTTTTTCTACCTTACCAAGAAGTTTTAAATGCAAAACTGCTTTGAAAGCATTATAGCATTCTGCATCAGATATGATGTGTCAATTACTCTGAAGGACAGAATTGGAAAGTTACAAATGTACAGACCCATTAGATGATAGAGCTTGAAATCTTGTTAAATGAGAATGCCTGTGACGCGGCGAAAGGAAGAAGTTAAAATACCAGTTGCATCACTTATTGGCTTAATCGTCTAAGGAATGTGATTAACATCAAGGGGTTTGGCTGTGCAAAGTCTCGTTTTTATACGTTTGTTTTATACCAGAAAATTACTTAAAAATCGCTCTTCGCTAAACTGTTTTTATCTAGCAAAATTCAGAAAAACTGATTGCAAATAACAACAAATGGTTGGTTGTACATATGGTATTTCGGGTTGTTACCAAGACATAGGAACAAAATAAAAGGTTGTTGTTGTTATTACTATTATTAGGTTAAGTCCGGCACGGGCTCTTGCTGGGAAAGAAGACCATTCGTGGAAGATTAAGAAAGATGAGGGACTATCCTAGAGGCAGCAGTGTATAAAATTCTAATTTTTTTTTTTAAATTTTGTCTCTGTTCGATAAAAGAAATTTCTGGGGATGCATTCCTAAAGTGATAAATAGAACAATTTAAAATATATCGTTATTCTCTCTCTCTCCCTCTCTGAAAAGGCAGAAGTCTAAATGAATATCTTATTACTGACAGTCCTATTGAAGCAAAAAAACTCGACAAGCAAATGAATGCGTTAAGGTTATTTTACAAGTATGTTGGAGAGAGAGAGAGAGAGAGAGAGAGAGAGAGAGAGAGAGAGAGAGAGAGAGAGAGAGAGACTGTCCCACTAAATAGATATCGAAATACTGTACCAGACTCTCAGCAAAACTGCGGCGACGTTGCATTTGTACCATAACTTACCTGTGTACTGGATATTTAAAAATACATTACAAAATACTAGTAAGAGAGAGAGAGAGAGAGAGAGAGAGAGAGAGAGAGAGAGAGAGAGAGAGAGGCCCATTACAGAAAAAACACCAGTAAAAATACCTGGCAGGTCGCCTTACCTGTATATAGGCGTGCCCGCATTCCCTCTGTACCAGAGGATGAGAACGACCCGATCGCTGTGTAGGCTGGACGTCACGTCACACGGCAGTCGGGCCCGTTCCTGTACCATGGCTGTGGCCGAAGCGTACACGGCTGCAAGGAGAGAGAGAGAGTGAGAGTGAGTGAGAGAGTGAGAGAGAGAGACACAGATAGCAGTAAGTTACAGTCAATTACGGCGGAACGGGGAAAAGAGAGATACGTCAGCCGCGCTGGTGACGACCTTTATATGACAGATAGCGGGATGCTGCGGGGGCGGGTTACAAGTGGGTAGGGGTAGGGGGTAGACCCACATAAGTAACAGTCAGAAATACAATAGTTCATGGCATCCGAGGTCGTATCGTGCCAATGCCCCGACGCGTGTCGCATACTAAATCAATGTGGAGACTATCTCATTGCAACGGCCGTATAACTTGCAGTGTTTTCCGGCTGATGGGCGAGTTTACGCATGCGCGATTGCATTAACGCTTCATCATTTTCAAGGGCGTGTGTTTCGCGGGCCACATTCGGAAGCTGCATTTCGGCCGGGTTATGGGTAAGGAAATCATTTATAAATGGTGTGTACTGTATATAATTATATATATGTGTATATGTAGATATATAATTATATACACATATTTTTATTATATATATACATATATACATTATATTTATATTTGATATATAGACGTGTGTATATATATATATATATATATATATATATATATATATATTTTTTTTTTTTTTTTTTTTTTTTCTGTACCCACCCTAGATCGATCCCAGGCAGGTGACAGCACAACTTTCCCTAGCCTGATATCTATAGGCAGTGAAATTGTTTTTGAATCGCTTTTAACATATCGCATTTCGTTATAGACTCATTCATATATACACATATATTTTTATTATATATATATATATATATATATATTATATATATATATATATATATATATATATATATATATATATATATATATATATATATATATATATATATATAGTGTACCCACCCTAGATCGATCCCAGGCAGGTGACATCACAAGTTTCCCTAGCCAGAAATTTATAGGCAATGAAATTGATTTTGAATCGCTTTTAATACATCTCATTTCGTTAAATATTCATTCATTGCCAAGAAAGATTTTTCTTCCGCGCTTTCTTGGCCGAAATAAATGCGAACTATTTCCAAAACAAATAGAAAATATGAAAGAATTATGATTATCGTCATTATTCACAAAACTCATTTCCCTTTCCTTTTGTCGCCTAATTTAATCTGAAGCGACAAAATAAAATGCATTTCCAAAACACAACGGGATTTTAATTAAATTCAAAAGGTAAAAAAAAAAAAAAAAAAAATTGAAAGCACCCGACCTAAGCATGTATAAAAGCTGGCACCCCAGGGGAGAGTGAGACAGTCCGACAGACAGGCAGGCAGGCGCTCGCAAGCAAGCAAAAGATTACCCCGACAGATACACATCGCCCTCCCTATTCAAGCAAACGCCTTGATGATGTACTACGCCCCCCGTATGCAAAACAGGCCGGGATATACGTCTCGCCCTGCGGAGTCTTGAAAAAGGCAAAGTAATTGAAATTCGCCCCCGCCGAAGGAATCCATAATAATTCTCGCCCCAGGAGGAGCAGCGAGATGCCGCTGCTTGCTGCCTGGCTTCTTCTTCTTCTTCTTCTTCTTCTTCTTCTTCTTCTTCTTCTTCTTCTCCCGACTTGATTTACGGCAGAGAACGCACCTCGTAAATAGTTGCTGGGGGTCTCCTCTTGAATAATAGACTTTCTTAAGAGGGATCATTGTTCTTGTTTTTTTTGTGTCCGAGGATTGTAGTCTGAGAATTTGCAGTCCCATACGTACAATTATATATACACACACACACACATATATATATATATATATATATATATATATATATATATATATATATATATATATATATATATACAGTATATACTGTATATAATTTATATATATACTTTTATATATATATATATATATATATATATATATATATATATATATATCTTCTTCTTCTTCTTTTTTCTTTTAACGTGCTTTTATTCCCATTTTTGTATGGGGTAAGCACGATGCCTTCTTTTGAAGGACTTTTTGATTTGGCTTTGGGGTAGACCTGTGGTCTCGATCGGCTGCCCTGCCTGACATCGCTTAGACCCCGGTACGTATGTTTCATGTATCCTACCAGACCCAACGCCCTTTCTCCCCAGCAGCGAGAAGTCATTGCGCGGGTATGGCGGGAGTTCGAGACGTGTGAGATGTGTGTTATGTTTTTAGAAGGTGTTGTAGTGGCTTTGTTTTGTGTGTGTATTTAGTCTGTAACATCCATTTGCTTTTTTAAGCAAACCTATCCGTTGATTACATATATAATCCCGGGATGTCTACACGGATAGCAAAGTGTCTGCCTCTCTGATCAGCCGGCTTGCGGGATTGAACCCGCGCCACAGACCTCTACGAAGTCCGAAGCTGCTGCTGTAACCGACTGAGCCATCGAGGTTTTTATATATATATATATATATATATATATATATATATATATATATATATATATATATATATATATATATATATATATATATATATATATATATATAAACATTATTAGCTGAAGCCACTGGGAAAGCTCAAATTGAAACGACAGAGTGCTAAGCACTTTCGTGGGTTTTAACACACCTTCAGGGCACAAAGTGTTAAAATACGCGAAAGTACTTGTCACTTTGAACTTTCCCAGTGGCTTCAGCTAATAAACAAAATCACGCGCTTACTTTTGTGATTTCTTAGCATATATATACACGCATACATATGCATACGTACATACATACACCCTTTATTATTATTAGTCCCACCATTCAAAACAGGATAATCTATTAAAGTATCCATTCGTGTCCTTTTTTTCTCTTTCTTGTCCGATGCCTCCATTTATAACAAGATTTGATCCTTGAAATTATTTTGTTCAATCTTTATCCCTTTATTTTGTTATACCTTATCAATTGGACTTATGGTCGAATTCTGCGTTGTGTCCCAAAGGATTTTCGACCTTCGTCTGCAATCTTATATAAGACGGAAAAAACTGCCCTCGTTATCTCTTTGCAATAACACTCTCTTTGCAAGATAGAGAATCCACGGATTAGATTTCCGGGCGAGGCAGATCAGTATAAGGTCCTACCATTAAAATATATAGTGCATCTGTTGACCTAAGGAGCGAATTAGGTACCTAGTGGTTAATCAACTGTGGTGGCCAACGGCTAGGGTAGAGAAGGATATTCAGAAAGGGAGATCGTCTAAAAATAATCCGATTATATTTCCAGTCAGCGGGAAAGTAATATAGTCAAGAATTATTTTTTTATGTAAGAGAAAAAAAATAATTTAGTCAATTACAGTTAACAATGCAAAAAGAAACACAAATTACCATTGTTTTTATTTGCATTTAACGTAAAATAAAAAAAATTATTTACCCAAGTACAGTTAACAATACAAAAATAAACACAAGTTACTATTTTTTTTCTTTGCATTTTACGTAAAAGAAAAAATTATTTACCCAAGTACCGTTAACAAAACAAGGACGAAACACAACTTGCAATATTTTCTCTTTGTATTTAACGTAACAAAAATTATTTACCCAATTTCCGTTAACAAAACAAAAAGGAACAAATTATCATTTTTTTGCTTCGTATTTTAAGTAAAATAATAATAATAATAATTTACTTAAGTACCGGTGACGATACAAAATAAACACAAATTACCATTTTTTTTAGTTTAACAAACGAAACGCAACTTGCACATTTCTCTTTGTATTTTAAGTAAAAAAAAAAAAAAATAATTTACCCAAGTTAACAAAACAAAGAAATTATTTTTTTTTTTTTTTTTTTTGCCAGGTGCTTCCGTCTGCGTTCGATTTGATTGGTTAAGCCACCACTTGAATATTTGCGAAATCAACAAATATCGACAAATAAACATTAGAATTCCGGTGCGGCTGCCTGGGAACATATTTCCAGAGAGGAAAAAAACATTTGTTTTTCCTCTATTTGGTAACGTTACGACGGAAAAAATATGCGTCCATACATTTTGGTCCCTGTATCAAATTAATATGAATAACAAATCATTCCCCTTTTCCTCGCAAAAACAAACAAAAAAACGAATGGAAAAATCAGTAGGCGAACAAAAAAAAAAAAAAAAAAAAAAAAAAAAACATAAAAAAATAGGAAAACATAACGGGAGGAATAAATGCAAAGAATTTCGTTTGCTGTAAAGCCACCCCGTCCGTTCTGTTGTCTTTGGACAAACACAAAGCTTGTGACCAATTAAATATTCGTTAGAATTAAGGTGTTTGTGTGTGTATGTGTGTCCGTAACGTTCCTGTACTTCTTATATCCAAAGCTGAAGTTTTGAGGGATTAAACAAAAGTCGCTGATCCTCTGTATAATAATAATAATAATAATAATAATAATAATAATAATAATAATAATAATAATAATAATAATAATAATAATTGCCGTCTCAACGGCATTAAGATTGTCTAGAGTTTCTCTATTCTTCTTCTTATATTCTACCTCCAGACGAGAAGAATATAATAAGAAGAATAGAGAAGACTCTCTCCACAAGCTTAACGCCGTTGAAAACAGCAATTGCTTTTAACAGCACTGCCTTCAAAGAGGGACTCCTTCCAAATAATAATAATAATAATAATAATAATAATAATAATAATAATAATAATAACAATAATAATAATTTGAATGAAGACCGCTCTTTGAGGCAAGCTTCGTTGAAATGAATCACTCCGTATGCCGTTGAGCATACAAAGTGCCATTCTTTTAAAGTAATAATAATAATAATAATAATAATAATAATAATAATAATAATAATAATAATAATAACTACGTTGAACACAGACGGGTTGGAAACTCTACGATTATTCAGTCTTCCACAGCTTCATGAACAAGCATCCTAGTCTGTGGAATGTGTTAATGATACAGCATTGTACCGACACCACCAAAAGATAGGTCTATTTTCGGTGGCCTTGATTATACGCTCTACAGAAAAGTCGAGTGCGCCGAAGGAACTTGGGCGCATTTTATGAAGGTTACAGATGCGAAATTCTCAACAGCACTTACTATAAATTACATCAGTTACAAGTCGACGCGCATATGCGTTTGTAATGAGGATACAGTGTTCTTCGGCGCAATCGAGGTTTCTGTACAACGTATAATCAAGGCCACCGAAAATAGATCTATCTTTCGGTGGTCTCGGTATAATGCTGTATGAGCCACGGCCCATGAAACTTTAACCACCGGCCGGTGGTGGCCTGTCTATATCGTTGCCAGATGAACGATTATGACTAACTTTAACTTTAAATATAATAAAAAAAAAAACTACTGAGGCTAGAGGTCTGCAATTTGGTATGTTTGATGACTGGAGGGTAGATATTCAACATACCAATTTGCAGCCCTCTAGCCTCGGTAGTTTTTAAGGTCTGAGAGCGGACAGAAAAATTGCGGACGGACAGACAAAGCCGGCACAATAGTTTTCTATTACAGAGAACTAAATCGGAACCATAAGAGAGGATCCGTATCATTATACGAATAATGAATAACGCAAGCAAATATAAGTTACTTTGTAAATATCTTAAGCAAACAACGGAATCTTAAGAGAATGCATATTACTTTATGCCTATGAATTCTGACATGTATTCGTTTATGAATATCGCCTACAAATATATATTATATCTTGTAAATGTCGTATGCAAATATATTTCCTGCTATAAATATCGCATACAAATAAATATATCTTCGTAAATAAATAGCCAGCACAATGTTTACAGAACGCTGCATACAACGCGGGCAAAAAATGATTGAATTATGTACGTTTCCGTTTTATATATTATTTCTATGTTTAAACAAATACGCCATTCGATTAGTTCTATTAATTCTTGCGCCGTACAAAAAAAAAAAATTCCCATTGGGTGCAAGTTATTCCCAAGTTAAAGTGAATTCGCTTTGAAGGACTATTTGTGGCACAATATTTGTGAGTATGGAAAATGGCAAGACTAATATATATATCATATACATATATATACAAATACATACACATATATATGTGTATATATAAATATATGTTTATATATATACAAATATATATATATATATATATATATATATTATATATAAACATATATATATATATATATATATATATATATATATAAACATATATATATATATATATATATATATAAAATAGAGAGAGAGAGAGAGAGAGAGACAGAGAGAGATCATCATTATTCCAGAATACCTTATCCCTCCCGGAAATGTCTTCCGCTGGAAGTATGATGAAAATGAAGAAGAAGATGAAGAAGAAGTCTTCAGAAAATGGCGAGAGAACATTTCAAGCTTAATTCTTGAAGTCCTCCGGCACGAGAGAGGAAAGATGGAAAACCTCACTTCCCTCTAAGCTCCTCCTATTCAGGAGGCCCTCTGAGAACTTCCGTAGAGGCTCCTCACCGCCAACGGAAAGGCGGCGCCCTTCCGTCGTTGCTGCCTTATTTCCTTCTGGTGCCTGATATGCGTTGTCACGCTTCCGGAGCAATGAGGTGCTCCGTCAGTAGAGTGTGTCTTATAAGCCGTCTTCATGTATGCATGTATGTCTGTATGTATGTATACTGTATGTGTATATATATACATGTATATATATATATATATATATATATATATATATATATATATATATATATATATATATATATATATATGTGTAAATAAATAAATATATATATATATATATATACATATATATGTGTAAATATATATATATATATATATATATATATATATATATATATATATATATATATATATATATATATATATATATATATATTCTCTCTCTCCTCTCTCACATAGTGTAAAAGGGGCTCCTTAGATACGATCTTTGCAATTTCTCAGCGCAAGCCAGCAACAAAAATGAACCGGTGTATGTTGTATCTAATCAAGCAATCAAAAATACCTAACGTTCTTGAATGCACGCAAGTTTCAACGTCTAAATATTCTGTTTAAAAGACTAAACTGCCTTCCAGTCGTTTTGTTATGCCAAATCAAATGCAAAATGCCCAGTGTTTATCTGACTATGTACCAAAAGGTCATTAGCGCGAATATTGTTAAAGAATCAGGCGTCGCACTTTACCGTCCTAATGGCGCGGATTTGTCAACACCAATATTTGCATGCCGGAGGCAAACACGCATCACAGCTTTTATTTGTCATTTTAACAACTGTGAACCGAAGAATTTGTATGCTGTATGTCCCGACAAACAAGTTTTAGTCGCAGATAGATCATCTACAAACTTCATTCTCAGGCGCGTAATGGCTGGTTACGAAATGCGCTCAGCAATAAAATATAATGATATTGCATCGGGGCACCTGTTGGACAAACACGAAAACTGTATATAAGTCTAACTGGAAGTTTATTCCGGAAGCGCCAATTATAATCAGACTCGAAAATTTAATGGGAATGAAGCAGAAATGACATGACGAAAACGCTGAAAGCGACTTTCCTCTTCCTCCTCCTCCTCCTCCTCCTCCTCCTCCTCGTTTATGACGACTAATTACTTACACTTCGCTGGGAACGCTTTTACTGGACCTCCGCGGGAACAATTGAACTGGAAAAACCCAAGGGGGATGTGATAAAAGCCTTTCCAGGTAATTCCAGCACAGCTTGTTTGATAGGCGAGGGAAAGCCTTATCAAGTCCGAATCATAGCAGATACACGCAGCAGTTATGGCAAACGGTGTGGAGGGAAGGGACGAACGAGAGGGAAAAGAGGGAATGGGAACGAAATGGAAATGGTACGGAAGGGGTTGCAGGTTCCCAGAGAGTTTTTCGTTCGTCCGTTTGAGTTCCTTTGCTGTGTATTTATGGCAGGCTTGCCGATAATCCAGCACAGCCAATCAGAACGTCGAGTTACAGAAGTCAACTTCCAGCTGAATAACAGAAGCATAGGTGCCATTCGATTCTATATAAATCTTTAAAACGGGTAACGTCGGATTTGAAATGTATACTAGATATGCCAGATGGTACCAACAGCTCTCAAATGATTGTTAGAGGGCACCACGGCTTCCTAATGAATATCAGAAGGTACAGAAAACTCCTATGAGATGCCATTAGATTCTAAACAAATCTCTGACACAGGTAACATCGGATTTGAAATGTGTACTAGATATACCAAATGGTATATCTAGTATGCATCTGAAAGCTTGAAGGTACCATCAGATTCCAAGTGAAAGTTGGAAGATACCTTCAGCTAAGTGAAAGCTGGAAGGTACCATCAGCTTCAAAGTGAAAGTTGGAAGGTACTATCAACTTCCAATTGAAAATGGAAGATACCATCAGCTTCCAGGTGAAAGTTGGAAAGTACTGTCTGCTACCAAGTAAAAGTTGGAAGGTGCCATCAGCTTCCAGGTGAAAGTTGGAAAGTACTGTCTGCTACCAAGTGAAGGTGCCATCAGCTTGGAAAGGTCTGCTACCAAGTAAAAGTTGGAAGGTGCCATCAGCTTCCAGGTGAAAGTTGGAAAGTACTGTCTGCTACAAGTAAAAGTTGGAAGGGTACTGTCTGCTATCAAGTAAAAGTTGGAAGGTGCCATCAGCTGGTGAAAGTTGGAAAGTACTGTCTGCTACCAAGTCCATCAGCTTCCAGGTGAAAGTTGGAAAGTACTGTCTGCTACCAAGTAAAAGTTGGAAGGTGCCATCAGCTTCCAGGTGAAAGTTGGAAAGTACTGTCTGCTACCAAGTAAAAGTTGGAAGGTGCCATCAGCTTCCAAGTGAAAGTTGGAAGGTACAAACAGCTTCAAGTGAAAGTTGGAAGGTACTGTCTGCTACAAGTAAAAGTTGGAAGGTACCATCAGCTTCCAAGTGAAAGTTGTCTGCTATCAAGTAAAAGTTGGAAGGTGCCATCAGCTTCCAGGTGAATTAAAAGTTGGAAGGTGCCATCAGCTTCCAGGTGAAAGTTGGAAAGTACTGTCTGCTACCAAGTAAAAGTTGGAAGATGCCATCAGCTTCCAGGTGAAAGTTGGAAAGTACTGTCTGCATCAACCAAAAGTTGGAAGGTGCCATCAGCTTCCAGGTGAAAGTTGGAAAGTACTGTCTGCTACCAAGTAAAAGTTGGAAGGTGCCATCAGCTTCCAGGTGAAAGTTGGAAAGTACTGTCTGCTACCAAGTAAAAGTTGGAAGGTGCCATCAGCTTCCAGGTGAAAGTTGGAAAGTACTGTCTGCTACCAAGTAAAAGTTGGAAGGTGCCATCAGCTTCCAGGTGAAAGTTGGAAAGTACTGTCTGCTACCAAGTAAAAGTTGGAAGGTGCCATCAGCTTCCAGGTGAAAGTTGAAAGTACTGTCTGCTACCAAGTAAAAGTTGGAAGGTGCCATCAGCTTCCAGGTGAAAGTTGGAAAGTACTGTCTGCTACAAGTAAAAGTTGGAAGGTGCCATCAGCTTCCAGGTGAAAGTTGGAAAGTACTGTCTGCTACCAAGTAAAAGTTGTTCCCATCAGGGTGAAAGTTGGAAAGTACTGTCTGCTAAATAAAATAAGGTGCCATCAGCTTCCAATGAAAGTGGGAAGGTACAAACAGCTTCCAAGTGAAAGTTGGAAGGCGGCTGTCTGCTACCAAGTAAAAGTTGGAAGGTACCATCAGCTTCCAAGTGAAAGTAGGAAGGTACAAACAGCTTCCAAGTGAAAGTTGGAAGGTACCATCAGCTTCCAGGTGAAAGTTAGAAGGTACTATCAACTTCCAAGAGAAAGCTGGAAGGTACCATCAGCTTCTAAGTGAAAGCTGGAAGGTACCATCAGCTTCCAAGTGAAAATTGGAAGGTACCATCAGCTTCCAGTGAAAGTTGGAAGGTACCATCAGCTTCCAAGTGAAAGCTGGAAGGTACCATCAGCTTTCAAGTGAAAGTTCGAGGCTACCATCAGCTTCCAAGTGAAAGCTGGAAGGTACTATCAACTTCCAGAATTATCGATACCATCAACTTCCAACTGATTGTTAAAAAGTGCTGGAAGGTACCACCGGCTTCCAAACGATATTAAAAGCTGCCAAACCAGTGCTGGAAGAAGTAGAGATTCTCCTGCAGCAGGCAACCATCGAAACCTGACTGCTCCCACCCTCATAATGTCCCTTTAATCGGAAACGGTGGAAAGAGTAAAACCAGGCGGAGATTATTGGCGTCATTTTCTTTTAATTTGTTCCCCGTCGGATCTCCTCTCCAAATATAATAAATACCCGATCGAGAGTCTCTGCCCTTTGAAGGCGGCCGCCCCACTCCGCTCCGCTTCACGGATGAAAGCTCTTGTAGCCAAT
>NC_089741.1:30049266-30059266 GCF_040412425.1 Macrobrachium rosenbergii
GAAAGCTGAGGGGCTTTGAAAGGGAGGAGGAGGAGGAGGAGGAGGAGGAGGAGGAGGAGAAGAAGAAGACGATGAAAAAGAAGACAGAGGAAGTAAATATTAAAATAAATTAGTAAATAAGGCGCCGAAGTTTATTCGGCGCAATCGAATTTTCTGTGCAGCCGCTACACCGTATAATCAAGGACACCGAAAGAAGATCTATCTTTGGGTGGTCTCTGTATAATGCTGTATGAACCGCGGCACATGAAACTTTAACCACGGCCCGGTGGTGGCCTATCCTATATCGTTGCCAGAGCAAGATTATGGCTAACTTTAACTGTAAATAAAATCAAAACAACTGAGGCTAGAGGGCTGCAATTTGGTATGTCTGATGATTGGAGGGTGGGTGATCAACATACCAATTTACAGCCCTCTTGCCTCAGTAGTTTTTAAGGTCTGATGGCGGACGGAAAAAGTGCGGACGGACAGACAAAGCCTGTACAACAGTTTTATTTTACAGAAAACTAAAAGGTCAAATACAGCTATTTTTGCCGGGTAATTGGAAAGGTCAGATGATGCATATTTTAACCGTCCGTACATATTCTCTAGGCATTCATTGATTTTTTTCCGTTATTTTCTACTTTATTCTTTTTTTAATTTTTTATTTCATATTTATTGCTCTTAATTATTCCATCCTCCACCCTGAATACTACCATCACAGTCAACTAACTACCAGGTAAAAACATTATGTCAGTAGAATAGAATCTAGTAGTATTTGCATACAAGTCCTTCATCTCTCTCTTCTCTCTCTCTCTCCATTCGAGATATATATATATATATATATATATTTTTACATATATAGTATATATATATATATATATGATATATAGAGAGAGAGAGAGAGAGAGAGAGAGAGAGAGAGAGAGAGAGAGAGAGAGATACATACACACATTCTCTCTCTCTCTCCTATATATATATATATATATATATATATTTATTTATGTGTATGTATATATATACAGTATATAACAGAGAGAGAGAGAGAGAGAGAGAGAGAGAAACACACACGAACATAAATAAAACACAAACTACCCCTTGTTGAAGGCGATAGCAACAAAGCGGAAAACTCAAATGACTTTACGTCGAATTGAATAAACTCCACAAAAGATTAGCCGGCGGTTAAGACCCAATGAAACAGGCTTTTAGCGGACGTTAACTGGCCCATTGGCTTAAAGCACCTTAACGGTTAACGGCGCGTTGAGGAACCGAACGGAAGCGAGACGGTGTTTAATGCTGTTGAAGATCTATAATAATAATAATAATAATAATAATAATAATAATAATATTAATAATAATAATAATAATAATAATAATAAAAATAATAATAATAGGACAATTTCTCTCCTGGGAATAGATAGTATGGGAAAGCTCCTTTTAAGGGATTGGACCGACAACTTATCACTACTGTTAATAATAATAATAATAATAATAATAATAATAATAATAATAATAATAAGGCCATTTTACACTAACAGATAATATGGCAAACCTCCTCTTTGAGAATTTGAACGGGTAAAATGTCACTTACCAGGTCAGTGCTATGTCCACTCAGTCACAGAGGGCCTGGTGTGCAACAGGTCAGCGGTTCAAATCCCAAATTGACCTCTGGAAAAACACGGGTCACTGGTACAAATCCCCAAATTGACCTGGTAAAATACAGGTCAGTGGTTCAAATCCCCAAATAGGCCCGGTAAAATACACGTCTGGTTCAAATCCCCGAACTGACCTGGTAAAAAACAGGTCAGTGGTTCAATCCCCGAACCGACCTAGTAAAAAACAGGTCAGTGGTTCAATCCCCGAACTGACCTGGTAAAAAACAGGTCAGTGGTTCAATCCCCGAACTGACCTGGTAAAAAAGACAGGTCAGCGGTTCAATCCTCGAACTGACCTGGTAAAACGCTGGTCAGCGGTTCAACTCCCCAAAGATGAAGTTTGTTTTATATCATTGTTAATAATGAAGTTATAAGTCTTCGTGGACGAGTGGTTAAGTCATTATCTTCACTAGTGACAGGTCCCAAGTCCGATTCCTAAAAGGGCTGGATTCCTACAAGCCTTTCCCTTAGTTGAACTGGTGCCACTGTTGGTCCAAACAAGGAATTAAGTACATGGCAGTTATTCACCTATGGTGGGCTGCTGCCAATTGTAAGAAGGGCGTGGAGCTAGCAACCTCATCCCAAAAAGTCATAATCAGTAATAAGATAAAGTTAATATTCTCAATAAGACATTAAAGTTAACATTCCCAATAAAATAATAAAATTAATATTCTTAATAAGATCATAAAATTAATATTCGTAATAAGATAATATTCTTAATAAGATAATAAAATTAATATTCGTAATAAGATAATGAAGTTAACATTCTTAAAAAGATAATAGTTAATATTCGTAATAAGATAATGAGGATAATATTCATAAGATAGTAAAGTTGACATTCTTAATAAGATAAAGTTAATATTCGTAATAAGATAACGTTAATATTCTTTAAAAGATAATAAAGTTAATATTCTTAAAAAGATAATAAAGTTAATATTCGTAATAAGATAACGTTAATATTCTTTAAAAGATAATAAAGTTAATATTCTTAAAAAGATAATAAAGTTAATATTCGTAATAAGATAAAGTTGATATTCATAATAAGATTACGTTAATATTCTTAAAAAAATAATAAAGTTAATATTCTTCCGGTCTGATAACGGTAATACTTTGTACCAATTAAAAACAATTTAAAACATTTTTTAGCAATGGTAATAATTCAATATACATATTGATTTTGATATCAAAGCAGTAGAGACGCACACAGACAGACAGACAGACAGACACACACACACACACAAGCACACAGGCGAATAAAGTCCAGCAAGACCCAAGAAACGTAACGAGGAGGCGGCGTGAGGTCAGAGCGTATGAAATGCTATTTTTTTATTTAATCTCTTAAAGTATTTTCCCCTTCTCGGATCCCGTAACTCACCAGTCCTCATAACACCCCAACTTCCCCAACACCACCATTCCAGTCTCTCTCTCTCTCTCTCTCTCTCTCTCTCTCTCACACACACACACACACACACACACACACAAACCAGCTATGATGTTTCCCACGAGTTAAGTAAGAACAAACTCCGCTAAGAACCAAACACGTTTCTCGTCCACTTCAGTCACCTACTTGAAGGGCGCCTGCCTCTCTCTCTCTCTCTCTCTCTCTCTCTCTCTCTCTCTCTCTCTCTCTCTCTCAGCGCATCTTTCTTGTGTTTGTATTTCTGCTGAGTTTTTTGAGAGGAGGAGGAGGAGGAGGAGGAGGAGGAGGAGGAGGAGGAGAGGAGAGAGAGAGAGAGAGAGAGAGAGAGAGAGAGAGAGAGAGAGAGAGAGAGAGAGAGAGCTGTTATTTATACTGGGAACTGTGATGTGTCTCCCTTTCTCACTTATTCTGTAAATGAGTTGAGAGTTAATCCACACCCCACCTCTCTCTCTCTCTCTCTCTCTCTCTTTCTCCTTCTAACTACCTGTCTATTTATGGTCTGTTTACTTCCCATTTTCTGTCTGTTTGTTCATCTCACTATTTCTTCATCTGCTTGCCTGTGTCCCAGTCTCTTTCAATTCTCCTGCTGCCTGTCTTAATCTCTTTCTCCGTCCATTCTTCCTTTCCCAAAAGAACCCACTTCTTTTTTTATAGGGGGGGCGGGGGGGGATGGGGATGGGGGGCTTCTGTCTCCCTCTGTCTCGTCCCGTCTCGGAAAACAGGTATATAAGCGACTCCTGCAGGACAGGAAGGCTAAAGAGATGTCTTTCTCCTTGCGTGTTAGACGCGGCTAACCGAGGTGTGACAAGTGCAATCGATCTCTCTCTCTCTCTCTCTCTCTCTCTCTCTCTCTCTCTCTCTCTTTCTCGCCCCTGTGTGACGTTTTCCGGACTTTTGCTGAATCACCTTTTCACTCTCTCTCTCTCTCTCTCTCTTTCTCTTTTTCTCTCTCGTTGTTGTCTTGGGGATTCTTTGAGCACGTTGTTTTCTTTCTGGGTTAATGACGTCATATATATCACTATCTTTTGCTGATTCACTATTTTTTGTCCTCTCGCTCTCTCTCTCTCTCTCTCTATCTTTAGGATTCTATGAACATGCTAGTTTCTTTTTGGATTAATGACGACATGTAAATAGCAATCAATCAGTCATTCCTTCTTAGATTCATAGTGCCTTTGAAAACTTTACTGTAAAATTATATATATATATATATATATATATATATATATATATATATATATATATATAGATATGTATATATATATATATATATAGATAGATAGATATGTATATATATATATATATATATATATATATATATATATATATATATATATATATATATTTATTATATAATCATATATATTAATATTATTATTTCCTAGTAAGCCATGAAGGCTATTCGCTTCCAAACTCAGCGTATTTTATACTTTCCACCTTCCCAAAAAAATTTTAGAGTCCTTGTATAAGCGCAGATTACAACGCTTACCGTTTAGTTAAAAAGGTCAGCTGAAAAGGTCATTCAACTATAAAATGACGTAATAAAACGACCTTGAACTTAACACTTCCTTCTTGGTCTCCAGCGGGCTTAAGAGGTCAGAGGTCACTCGATACTCGAGTCGTCCTTGTACATCTGAGCGATTGCCACAGAGGCTTTCTTGGAAATGGATGTTGGTCCGGGAGTGTTCGTGCTGATTCTCACTCCGTTATCGATTTTATCACCTTGTCATTGACTTTATCACCTTGTTATTGACTTTGTCACCTTTTTATTGGCTTTATCACCCTGTTACTGACTTTGCTACCGTGTTATTGACTTTATCACCTTGTTATTGACTTTATCACCTTGTTAATAACTTTGTCACCCTGTTATTGACTTTATCACGTTGTTATTGCCTTTATTTCCTTGTTATTGATTTTATCTCCTTGCTATTGACTTTATCACTCTGATATTGACTTTATCACTTTGTTATTGACTTTAACACTCTGTTATTGACTCTGTCACTTGTTATTAACTTTATCACCTTGTTATGAACTCTATCACTGCGTTATTGATTTTATCACCTTGTTATTGACTTTATCACCTTGTTATTGATTTTATCACTCTGTTATTGACTTTATCTTTCTGGTATTGACTTTATCACTCTGTTACTGACTTTCCCACCTTGTTATTGACATTATCACCATGTTATTGACTTTATTACCTTGTTATTGACTTTATCATTCTGTTATTGAATATATCACTCTGTTATTGACTCTGTCACCTTGTTATTAACTTTATCACCTTCTTATTAACTTTATCATTCTGTTATTGATTTATCACCTTGTTATTGACTTTATCATTCTGTTATTGACTTTATTGCTGTTATTGATTTTATCACTTTGTTATTGACTTTATCATTGTTACCGACCTTATCACCTTGTTATTGAATTTGTCACATTACTATTGATTTTTCCATTGTTATTGACTACATCACCTTGTTATTGATTTTATCACCTTGTTATTGACTTTATCATTCTGTCATTGACTTCATCATTCTGTTATTGACTTTATCACTCTGCCATTGATTTCATCGCCTTGTTATAGACTTTATCACTCTGTTACTGACTTTATCACCGTGCTATTGACTTTAGTATTACTCTGTTATTGACTGTCACCTTTTTATTGTTTTTATCGCCTTGATACTGACTTTATCACCTTGATATTGACTTTATCACCTTGTTGCTGACCTTATTTACCGAAGGGTATTACATATGACCTTTCTAACGCTGTACCTTCATTTATTATTTATTATATTATATGAGCCCTTGTTTCCATTTTTCAAAGAAGAATGAAAATGCCCGGAAAAGGGAAATACACAGAAAATACATTGGTAAAAAAAATATGAGACTCTGAAGTTTTTCGAAAACTCCAGTTTCAATCTTCCGACAGAAAAGGAGACTGAACGAAGTGGCTGTTCGGTCAAGTTTGCGAATTTGTTGTAATTTTTTCAATACTTCTTCAATTTTCTACTCTTCAGGAACATTATGTTCGTGATGTAACAACAGCCAGAAATTGAGGGAAAGAGGTACAATTTCACGGAGATATGAGCGATGTCTATACTGGGTTTCGACGCAGTGCTGGTGAGCATACTGCGCAGGTGGAAACGGCAGGTAATGTTGGGAAGTTTTCTGCACAAGAGGTTCATCCATAGTTCAGCAGTTAAATTATGGCTGAGTCATCGACACCTGTTACGACAAACGGCTTAACACTAAAAAAAAAACAATAAAAACATAAAATTATGACTTCGGAATGATTCAACAGCTACCGAATTCTATGGGTCAGAAAAACCAACAAAAATCACAAATTTCAATTAACTTCATTGAACGCAGTCCCACAAGCACACAAACACACTTTTCTTAACTAAACTGAACATAGAATTCACGCCAAAGGCCAAGCACAGGGACCTACGAGGTCATTCAGCGCTGAAGCGGAAACTGACAGTAAAAGGTCTGAAAGGCGTAACAGGAGGAAAACCTCAAAGCAGTTGCACCGTGAGTCAATTGTTAGGATAGTGTGGAAAGTGAGATGAAAGAAAGAGAATATGAAAGGAGGTACAGTAAAAGGAACGAAAGGGGTTGCAGATAGGGCCCTCAGGAAGGAACGTAGGGAGACATTCTTCTTAATAAAGAGGGCGCATTTAAATATTAAAGACGACCTCGGCTTTCCACACGGTAGTTACTTTGAGGGCCGGCGCGATGGCGGTGGGTATTTGCACTTGAAATTCGTAGGAGGAGGTTTAATATGCGCTCCAATTCCATTAGCGCTCCGCTCATTAGCTCCGTTCGAACTGCCCTCAGGGAAGCGTTTGTCCTCTCTGAGGTTTGAATCAGACCGGCGTTAGGACTTGACCGTAATATCTTGCAATAGAACGCGAGTGGGGTCATCTATGGAGAGAGAGAGAGAGAGAGAGAGAGAGAGAGAGAGAGAGAGAGAGAGAGAGAGAGAGAGAGCACTCTTGGCTATTGGTTGTATTCTAATTTTTTTTTTTTTTTTGGTTATTGTTTTGGGATGAAACACAGCTTCGATTCTTTTTTTTATACAAATGCTGTAGAACTCATAAGTAAACCACACAATATATATGTATATATGTATATATGTATGTATATATATATATATATATATATATATATATATATATATATATATATATATATATATATATATCATAATAATAATTTCAAACACCGAGAAATACTTCTTGATAACTGGAGTAAAGGAAGTAACGTAAAATGCATTCTCTCTCTCTCTCTCTCTCTCTCTCTCTCTCTCTCTCTCTCTCTCTCTATATATATATATATATATATATATATATATATATATATATATATATATATATATATATATATATATATATATATATGTGTGTGTAAAATTAACGTAAAATTGATAGATGAAATTTGAGGTTTCCTTTACTTTTTGGCGTTTGTTCTACTTTTTGTGCAATCAACATCTTAGCCCATAGAACAGCAATCCCCCACCCCCCGCCCCGGGGGGCTCAGACAAAGGACGCGGGACACTAATCCTATCACAATCCCTTTCATCAATCACGCCAAACGGTGGGCCGCCCTTCGTGGATCTAACAGATTTCATCAAGTTCTAATTTTAAAGTCATTTTGTCTTTACCTGGGTGGGATAATTGGCTTTTTTTTTATATATATATATATATATATATATATATATATATATATATATATACATATATATATATATAATATTATATATATATATATATATATATATATATATATATATATTAATCACTCGTTTTAGCCTAACACGAGCAATATGAATATATGTACACAGTGAAGCTGTGTGGATTTTTACGATGTATCTATCTATCTCTCAATCTATCCATCTATCTCTCTATCTATCTATATATATAACATATATGTGTGTATATATATATATATATATATATATATATATATATATATATATATATATATATATATATATATATATATATATATATATATATATATATATATATATATATATATATATATATATATAGGGAGAGAGAGATAGAGAGAGATATTATTTCAATTCAGGTGTTTGGCAAGAGAACACAAAAGGTAAAGACCGACCCGACCAAAGAAAGAAAAAAGTTCCTCATATAAAAAAAAAAGATAATAATCAGCTTAATTTGAACAATGGGAATATTTATAAAGAACAAAGAACACGATACAGCTGCACATGAATAATTATCAGGTTTTTACTGCATCCAAAAAATCGCCCAATCAAAATAATTCTAGTATCTTTCTCATATACAAGGAACAGTTACAGACTAAGGGAAAAAATTGGGCAATAATACAATAATAAAGAATTAACATAGAATTCAATAGCAGACAAACAATAAACTATGAAGATGTAAGCTGAATAAAAAATAAAATCGCTCAATAAAAATAATTATAGTCTCATTCTCATATATAAGAAACAGTTACAAATTAAAAAAATAAAAAAAAATGGACAGGAAATAATATAAAGGATTCAAAAAGTTGACTAACAAAAAAAAAAACAGAGACTATAAAATTTTTAAACAATAAACTATGAAGATGCAATTTGAATAAAAAAAATCGCTCAATAAAAATAATTGTAGTACCATTATCATATACAAGAAACAGTTACAAACTAAGAAATTAAAAAAAAAAAATTGGGCAACAAATAAAAGATTAAAAAAGTTGACTAACAAAAAACAAAGAATATAAAAAAAGTCCAAACAATAAACTATGATGATGAAAGTTGAATAAAAAAAATGGATCAATAAAATAAGTATGGTATGATTATCATATACAAGAAATAAAAATAAATTGCGCAACAAATAAAATATCTGAAACAGTTACAAACTGAAAAATAAAAAAAATTGGGCAACAAATAAAATAAAGGATAAAAAAATTTGACCAACAAAATAAAAAAACAAAACAAAGAATATAAAAAAAGTCCAAACAATAAACTATGAAGATGGAAGTTTCCCAGAAGAAAACAGACGACTCTCTCCTGAAAGTCTTGGCTGGGGAATGTTCGGAGAGATTTTTGTCTCAAGTCCGAAAAGGAACAAGGTCTCTCTCTCTCTCTCTCTCTCTCTCTCTCTCTCTCTCTCTCTTTTTATATCCTCGGCCCCGAAGTTTAGTCAATTAGAAATTCCGCTGGGAAATCGGAGAGTTGTTCAAACGATATGACTTTTCTTCTGGGGGAGAAAACCAAATCATTTTGCTGTTTCGGATGTGAAAAATATATGGATAGCTTCTGGAAGTTACTCTTAGTGTAATTAGTAATCTCTCTCTCTCTCTCTACTTCTTTTTTAAGCGCATAGTCACATTATTTTTTCTACTACACTACACACCACACGCACACACACAAACATATATATATATATATATATATATATATATATATATATATATATATATATATATATATATATATATATATATATATATACATACATACATACATACAGTATACACTCGCATACACATTAAATATTTAAGTTGGCGACTTTACGTCGGTGCGACGATAAATTGATGGCCCTTGTATTTTAAGTCTCGGTACCCATCAATTTCATCTGGGCAATTCAATCAGTGTCATTCCCTTCCTATCCATCTTTCGACTCCTCCCTTTCTCCTTTACTCATTCTTCCTTCTTCAGTCTCATACCATCATCATCATCATTACCACTATCATCATCACTATCAACGTCATCATCATCATGGCTCTTAAACCGATGGCATCAATTCGTTTTTATTTTTTTACTTCGCAAATTCAATGAAATGACCTTCATTGTAAAATGACCCATTTAAAAATATTATTTTTGCCTCTATTGTAAAATGACCCATTTAATTTTTTTTGCTTCCATGGTAAAATTGCCCATTTAAAAAAAATTTATTTGCCTCCATTGTAAAATGACCCATTT
>NC_089741.1:30071766-30079266 GCF_040412425.1 Macrobrachium rosenbergii
ATTTACAGCAGAATCGTAAACCGGATATGGTACTCTGATGGCCGTGTCATACATTTTTCACTATAATTCACACGAATTGTGAATTTCTGGAAAAAAAAAAGAACGGTAATATATTTTTTCATATATATATTTCGATATCGAAATTCCACGTAACTGTGAAATTCTTTTTTTTTTTTTTTTTTTTTGAGAGGAAATTCCAGCGGATAGAATTGCCCTGTTTTTTTTTTTTTTTTTTTTTTTTTTTTTTTTGCTGTATATCACCCTACCAATAGATATCATTTATTGACCATGAATTATCAAATGACTTTTTCAAAATAACACTGTGACAATATGCAGCGCGGAGATAATGGTTTCAGTGCATGTCGGCGACTTGGCATTTTGCGCGAATTTTGTTAATGACGCCCGACATCCCTATGATTGTGTGACTTGCTGAATTTTGTTTTTTTTTTTATTTTTTATAATTGAAAACACTTTTTGTTTTGTTTTGGAGAGGAAATTAGAGGGATTAACCGTGTTTTTTTTTTTAGTGACAGGTGTAATTTAATTTTAGAAATTAAGTTTTATACCTGTCCACCTTAGAAATAAACATGGGCATACACACAGCTGTGTATATATATATATATATATATATATATATATATATATATATATATACAATGAAAGAAAAAATATCATTAAAATGATATAAATATATTTATATATATATATATAACTATTCATTATTACAGAGTATGGTTTTTCTTTGATGGTATATAATGTTTCAATTGTGGTTAGCTCCACATCACACAACGACTGGCTAATATAGAAAAGAATCTATACAGAGGATGGTCATATGGCATGCTCACGAATGGCACTAAATGCTTGTTTGTTATAATTGATATGTTCAAAGGCACGGACCCAGAGACTATTTATAATATATATGCATTACAGCAACTATATAGTCTATATATATATGACTGTAGGTCTTTGGGCATATAAACATATTTATTTTTACATATCTGATATGTATGTGCATATACAGCGTGTGTGTGTATAACTATCACAACAGCTAACACCCGGTGTATACGTGACTGAAGGAGTAACAATTAGGTCTCTCTATCGTGTACCTGAAGATGTAAAAAAACCATCACAACGAAAGGCCCGGATACGATTAAACATTCAATTTTTCCAATCTGTATCTTCATAGCCTATTTATACAAAAGTGCCTGTCGTGTTTATTCCTTCTACCAAGGTAAACAAACCTGAGATGAAAAAAAAAAAAAACAGAAATATAAGCTGAGCACACCACCAGGAAAAGGGTGAAACAACTGGGTGCAAGATATTTCGCTTTCACTATAGGATCTTCCACTCACTTCCATTTCACCTCCAGTTTATAATTACTTACTGTACATACATTTCGCTTTCAGTTTCTAATTACTTTATATATTTCACTTTCACTTTATAATTATAATATATATATATATATATATATATATATATATATATATATATATATATATATATATATATATATATATATATTTCACTTTCACTTCATAATTACTTATATATACATTTCACTTTCACTTTATAATTCCTTATATATATTTCATTTCGTTTTATAATCACCTGTATACATTTCACTTTCATTTTATTATTACTTATATACATTTCACTTTCACTTTATAATTACTTATACAGTATATACATTTCACTTTCATTTTATAATTACTTTTATACATTTCACTTTCACTTTATAATTACTCATATACATTTCACTTTCACCATAATTACCTATATACATTTCACTTTCTCTTTATAATTACTTATATACATTTCACTTCCAGTTTATAATTACTTATATACATTTCACTTCCAGTTTATAATTACTTGTATACACATATTACTTTCATTTTATAATTACTTATAGACATTTAATTTTCATTTTATAATTACTTATAAACATTTCACTTTCACTTTATAATTACTTATATACATTTCACTTCCAGTTTATAATTACTTGTATATACATATTACTTTCATTTTATAATTACTTATAAACATTTAATTTTCATTTTATAATTACTTATAAACATTTCACTTTCACTATACTTAATTACACATACATTTCACTTTCACTTTATAATTACTTATATATACTGTACATCTCACCTTCATTTTATAATTACTTACCTACATGAAACTGTGTTTTTGTTTTCCATTACAGAAGCATAGGCAGTACTCCATGCGTACGTGTTTGCATATAAGAACGAAGCCTTCCATCCATTCCTTGGTTCACGAAAGCCACTGGACATAGGAAATTGTTCTTGTATCCTACGTGGCCCAGACTGCTGCAAGTGGTAATGTCTCAAACTTCCTTCGGGATTTGTTTAATCCCATCATCTATTTTCTCCTTCTTCCCCTCATCATTACCAAATGTCTATACGATTCTCGATCTCTCTTCTCTTCTGATTCATGAAGTTTCTTCTGTGGCCCGGCTGACATTGGCGAACTGTTACAAAATTCATGTATTGTGTCTGTTACCGTTTTTTTTTTTTAATTTCTGCTTTAACTCGGATTGCTTCAGTGCATTGCCTCTGTCGTTGTTGTCATGAAATTCCAAGGAATATATTCCAGAACATGATTCCTGAAGGGTTACGAATATGCAGAAGGATATAGCTGTTATAGGTATATATATATATGTATATATATATATATATATATATATATATATATATATATATATATATATATATATATATATATATATATATATATATAAATATAAACATATGCATTATAAAATATCTCACGGTTGCCTTCAAACTCGTCCCCACAAGGAATAGCCGCGACATGGACATCTATTTCTTCTTCTTCTTCTTCTTCTTCTTCTTCTTCAGCCTGAAGTGACGCTGGCAAATCCTCCGAGTAAAGACTTTGAACTAGCATTTAATACCAGCCTCCAAAGGAAGGGCTCGTCTCGTCTACATTCACCCATTCTGTAAAGGTCTCTCGCCCGAAGGCAGAAGGCCATTTTTTTGCTAAGTATTAACCGCGTGGAATGGGACAGAAGGAAACCCAAGATATAGTGTGTGACTTTTATGTGTATATGTATATGTATACATACACATATATATATATATATATATATATATATATATATATATATATATATATATATATATATATATATATATATATATATATATATATATATATATATAAGTAATCAACACACAGTTAAGTGTAGAACAGAAATAAATTTCTAACTCACATCGTGATCGAACCCGGTCTTTATCAATTGAAAGGTAAGGGGCTACCAACTGAACCACACGGGTTTCAACTTCTTTTATGACCTGTGTGGTTCAGCTGAAAAGCCATATATATATATATATATATATATATATATATATATATATATATATATATATATATATATATATATATATATATATATATAGAGAGAGAGAGAGAGAGAGAGAGAGAGAGAGAGAGAGAGAGAGAGTTACACTGCACTTGCAACAACAAGGATTAAATTGTTAAACTGAGGGTAAAGCCTTCAATCGTACCAAACTCACGGGAGAATTTGAACAAGAGAAAAGCTATACCCAAATTCTACCTCAGTTTCGTACCAGACAAAAGATGAAATTAGGTCACTCTTTTTCCTCAAAGTAAGAGTTTGTAAAGAATGTATGCCAAAGGCCAAGCACTGTGACCCGTGAGGTCATTCAGTGCTGAAACGGAAACTGAGAGTAAAAGGTTTGAAATTGCACTATGAATCAATTGTCAGGAGCGGGTGGAAAGTAAGGCGAAAGAAAGAAAATATGAAGGGAGGTACAGTTAAAGGAACGAAAGGGGTTGTAGCAAGGGCCGAAAGCAGGCTGCAAAGAACCTTAAGCAATTCCTACAGTGCACCGCGTGGGGCGCACTGACGACAATACCCACCCTACGGGGAGTAAGAGTCTGTGCCATAAAAATCTATAACAAGAAATTTTCCCAATGAGAAATATAAAATTTAGGCCAAAAGCCAAGCGCTGGGACCTATAAGGTCATTCAGCACTGGAAATGCTGAATCAACTGTTAGGAGAGGTGGAGTAAGTTGGAAGAAAAGAGAATATGAACGGAGGTGTAGTAAAAGGAACGAAAGGGGCTGCAGCTAGGCACCAAAGGGACACTGCAAAGAACTTTGAGTAACGCCTACTGTGCACGGCGTGAGGTGCACTGACGGCACTGCCTGCTTACGGGATTGATTCAGTAGCGTTCATAGTTGCTTGGGGCAATATGGAGGACATTTTATATTTTTGGTGGTCTGTTACGAAGAGTGGAAGGTCCATATGTCTGTGTGTGTGTGTGTGTATATATATATATATATATATATATATATATATATATATATATATATATATATATATATATATATATATATATATATATATATACACATATGTATACACATATATATAACACCCAAGCACCTAGTGTAAACTAAAAAAAATTTGAAAATGACAACTTGAATATTGTATCTTTGATCCTATGAAACTTTTCCCCGTTCACCTTTGAAAACGAGATAAGGAAACGTGTTTAAAATGTCTGGGCAAAAAATATTTGTGGATTCAGTGAAAATATGTCTGGTTGGTGACAGTGAAGAGAAGTTACCTGGAATGATGGAAAGAGTTTGGAAAATGTGTATTAGAAAATAAAGGTAAAATTAAATAAAAAAAAAACAAAGCTAAGTAAGCTAAAACTAGACTGGCGACAAGATATGGGCGCCGTCAGTGCACCTCATGCGGTGCACTGTAGGCATCACTTAAGGTCCTTTGCAGCGTGCCTTCGGCCCCTAGCTGCAACCCCTTTCGTTCCTTTTACTGTACCTCCTTTCATATTCTTATTCTTCCATCTTACTTTCCACCCTCTCCTAACAATTGATTCATAGTGCAACTGCTTTGAGGTTTTCCTCCTGTTACACCTTTCAAACCTTTTGCTGTCAATTTTCGTTTCAGCGCTGAATGACTTCACAGGCCCCAGTGCTTGGCCTTTGGCCTAAATTCTATATTCAGACAAGATATGGGGGTTGTCAGATCATAATAAAAGTTAAAATTAACTCCAGAATGAGTAATACTTTCAGTCAGAATACTTGAGGCATGAAAGAAGCAGAAATCAGAGTGTAAGGACACATCTACGAAGACAGTTTTAGTTTATTCTCCTTTATGGCAGTGAGGTGTGGGCGCTGAATGAGCGTGGAAGGAAAAGATACTCCGTTGGCAGGTATAATTTGATCAAAAGAATATGGCAATTTTAAAATCTCCGTCTTGGTTTCGTCACTTAGAGATATGACGCGTTTTGCAAAGAAAGGTTAACGTAATATCTTCTGCAAAGAAAGTATTAGGTAATATGTTTTGCAAAGTATTGCGCAATATGTTTTCCAAAGAAAGTATTACGTAACATATTTTTCAAAGGATGTGTTACGTAATATACTTTTCAAAGAAAGTATTAAATATATTTTGCCAAAAAAAAGTTACGTAACATATTTTGCAAAGAAAGTACCACGTAATCAGTTTGCAATAAAAGTATTGCACGATACATTTTGCAAAGAAAGTATTGCGTAATATATTTTGCAAAGAAAATTTTACATAATATATTTTTCAAAGAACGTATTATGTAATATACTGCATATTGCAAAAAAAAGTATTACGTAATATATTTTTCAAAGAAGGCATTACTTAATATATTTTGCAAAGGTAATATATAATCTATTCTGCAAAGAAAAGAAAGTATGACGTAATATATTTTGCAAAGAAAGTATTAAGTAATATATTCTGCAGAGAATGCGGTAGTGTACGATAATTTAGAAGCTAGGAGGTACTGCAAAATGAGACATAAAGCTAAAATCAAGGAAATAAGAGAATTCGTAAAGAAATCAAAGGAAACTGCAAAATACACTAACGACGTAACACTCCTCTTGGCTTCAGCCTGAAGTCTTGCAGCTGAAAGATAGAATTCTGTCACTTAACATCCACCAAATCTGAAGGGAATCTCTCCTACCTTCCCCCGTTTAGGTAAATTTATTGTTTGAGTTTTGTTCCCTGGCTCTATTTGCCAGGAATGAAAGGAATAACCCCAATTCCTTTTGCTTTTTTTTATTTTTTGCTTTCTCTAACTTACTTTTTACCAAATTTGAAAGGAATTCTTTCTACCACTTTTCCCTCTATCCTTTTTTTTTTTTTTTTTCTTTCTGTTTGCCAAAACTAAGCGGAATATCTCCTGCAATCTCTCTCTCTCTCTCTGATATTTACCACGGCTAAAAGAAATAACCACTTACTGCTTCCCTCTTTTCTGTCATGTTTTCTAACTTGATAGTCACCGAATTTAAAAGGAATTCTTCCTCCTGCTCTCTCTCTCTCTCTCTCTCTCTCTCTCTCTCTCTCTCTCCCTCCTCTAGATTTTTGGGAAGGGGGCCCGGGTTTATCATGTCTGGATACTGACCAATGTTAAAGGAAATAACAGAGATTATATAGTTCTTGTGGTCTGTGATGACTATTTACCATTCTGAAAGGATTCTGTTCTATCACTTCATTATTTATTTTGTGTGTGTGTGTGTGTGTGTGTGTGTGTGTGTGTGTGTGTGTGTAGGGGGAGGGAGGAAGGGGCTCCCTCTGTGTGTGGGGGGAGGGGGGGCTCCCTGTCTTAATATTTATTAAATTAAAGCAATAACCATATTTACTGTTGGGTATTTCGGTCTTTCTTCTTCTTCTCCTTTTATTATTTGCTGGACTGATAGTTGATGTATCTGATGGTAATCTTTTCCTTCAATATCGCATTTACCTGGGGAGGGGGGAAAGGAGAAGGAGGGCGTTCCTCCCCCTCTCTCTCTATTTCCAAAATCCACGAGAAATGACGATACTTGCAACTACTCCCTTCAATATTTGTTTTTATATTATTATTATTATTATTATTATTATTATTATTATTATTCGTCATCTGCCATCACTTCAGAATGCTCTAACTCCCAAGCGCTCTTATTTGAAAAAAAGTAATAAATAATAAGTACGGTAATAGATACATAAATAAAAAAATAAGTAAATAAACGAAAAATAAAAAACTTGAAGTCCCAAGCGCCCTCTTTAAAAAATAAATAAATAAAAGAAAAATGAAAAAAATTTTATGTCCCAAGCACCCTCTTTTGAAAAAAAAATAAATACATGAATAAATAATAAATAAAAGAAAAACAAAAACACTTGAAGTCCCAAGCACCCTATTTTGAAAAAGAAAGAAATAAATAAATAAATAATAAACAAATAAATAAAAGAAAAACAAAAAAAGCTTGAAGTCCCAAGCACCCTCTTTTGAAAAAAAAAATAATAAATAAAAGAAAGAGAAAAACTTGAAGCCACAGCTAATGTCGTCCCACAAGACAGAGTCTCTCCCGATCTTCCGGCAGCCTAATTGCATATCACTGCTCGGGGAAGAAAAGAAAAAAATAGGGAAGAAAAAAGGAAGAAAACACAAATGGAAAAAACTTTA
>NC_089741.1:30086766-30096766 GCF_040412425.1 Macrobrachium rosenbergii
AGGGTCACTGCTCTCGCTAAATATAGGAATTTCCGGAACCACATTACGATTCGTAACTCCAGGGCCACGAGATGGTCACGAAAATTTCGATGCTCATTTTAGGGGATTCGGAGAACCGTTCGTGAGATCTGGACACTGATTTGTTCTTTGCGTGATGTGAGAGAGAGAGAGAGAGAGAGAGAGAGAGAGAGAGAGAGAGAGAGAGAGAGAGAGAGAGAGAGAGAGAGAGTACAGAACAGAATGACTGTGGAACAGTAAGTTAGAAGATGTGCCCAACAAGAGCTCTTTCCCTGACTGGGGGGACCAGTTACAATTTTATCAGAATGAGGATTTATTTCGCTGGCTGGGAGTCAGTCTCAGAGTGAGAATGATTTCAATGACTGAGATCCGGTTGCTGACTGAGTAGAATGATGATGCTTGTACTGACTGAGGACCAGTGACAGAATGAGGATTTTTTCACACTGAGAGCCAGTAACTAACTAAGGAGATAGATGACTATTAGACTGACTGAGGACCAGTTACAGAATAAGAACTATTCTACTGACTAAGCACCAGTTACTGGCTGAGTAGATGCTGGTTATTACACTGACTGAGAACCAGTTACTGGCTGGGTAGAATGGTGATCACTGGACTGACAGAGAACCAGTTACAGAATGAGCAGAATAAAGGTCATTTACTAACTGGAAACCAGTTACTGGCAGGGGTGAATGAAGATTATTGGACTGACTGAAAACCAGTTACAGAAGGATGATTATTTCACTGGCTAGGAGCCAGTTACTGACTGAGTAGAATGATGATTATTGGACTGACTGAGTACCAGCGACAGGATGATCAAGAAAACGGCTATTTATCTGACTGGGAACCAGTCATAGAATGACTACTGACTAGTTTCATGTGAGTTAGAAAGATGATTTTTTTTCCGCGAAAGATCACCATTCCGAAAGAATTATATCATTGGCTAATTACATCAGTTGGCGTCACAATATCTTTGGTCAACGCCGCCTTCACAGAAGAAAATAAACAGACGAGTTTGGAATTAATTTTTCCAAATTTATGCTTTTACGATATAATTATACTGAACAGTAATATGAGACACGCATTCCTATTATTATTATTATTATTATTATTATTATTATTATTCACGCTTTCAAATTACTGAACGCCAATGATGCCTTAGAAAACAGACATCAGAAAGAGAAGAAAATAACAGATGAATAACAATTAAGAAAAGATAAACCGATATTTGGATGAATAAACGCTTACATCTAGATAATAAATAAAAATCAAAGAATGATCGTATTGTCATTTCCCCATGCATTACTGATTTACAATGGCTCCCACAAAGAAAGAGCGGAGGAAATAATAAAAAATACATATGCATTTTACGTTCTGCACATAAAAGCATTCTATCAAACCCGATTTCGGATGACAAAGCAGGAAATATGTCATTTTTATCGAGGCAGCAAAATAAATACTACATTTCAAAACTCGGAAAAGAAGCAATACGTCACTCATGACCAATTCAGTGTAAACAATGAAAAAAGGGAATATTAATTCAAGGTAAGCAATACACAAAGGAATACGTGAATGTTCTTCGGCCATGCAGTTAATAATGTAAATATACTTAGACGAAAAAAAAAAAAAACGAAAGTTTTTCTTTCTTACTTTATAATCCGGTGAAAAATGCAGCGAGTGAATGACTGTCACAGGAGGTTCAGCTTTAATATAAAAAAAAATAAATAAAAATGTTCGGTGAATTATTTCAAGCAAAAGAGAAAAAAAACTGTAAAAAGGGGAGTCATTTTAAACGTTTTTGAAGGAGATTTAATAAAGATGTGAAAAAAATTAATATACTGTAAAAGTGGACTCTGAATTCTGAAAGCGTTTGAATAACATCGGAAAAATGAAGTTAATGATTTAGAATTTTTTTTTTTTTTAATCGGTAATGTAACATGAAACGAATTAACCCGAGCAGATATTGATCTAAGTTAAGCTGAACAATTTGGATGAACAGACCTCGACACAGCTTACCGCATGCGCTCAGAAAAAAATATGACAAGTGATGTTGGGACAATGGGAACAAAAGCAAAGCATTGTACAGTCGATATTTAATTACTGTAAGGGCTGATGGCAGGTGTCAGGTGATCCTCAATAGAATACAAAAAAAAAAAAAAAAATGGAGGAAATGAAATGTATTGTATATACCACGTTTTGATTTATACTCTCTGGCATTTTGTTCAGAGTTACAAAGGATACTCTTCACGTCTTAGTTACATAGTGTTTGCTAGTTTGTTTTTAATGCTATGAACAAGGAATAATAATAATAATAATAATAATAATAATAATAATAATAATAATAATAATAATTCAATCTTTGTTTTTTATCTCAAACTCTTTGTCACCTCCTACCGGCCACGTCCATTTCATGTTCCGATGGTGAAGCCTCATGCAACATTCCAGGGACTGAGATACGGATGTCAATTCCGTACGCGTCTCCAACGCGTCGAATACGAGGACCGCTAATATATATATATATATATATATATATATATATATATATATATATATATATATATATATATATATATATATATATATATATATAATATATGTATATATATATATATAATATATGTATATATATATATATAATTTATGTGTTTATATATATATATACACATACATACATATACATATGTATACATATACACACACATCCGTGTACCTGCACTGTACCTACCCAGGTGGAACGTTCGTTTGCAATAGTGATTTTCTCCTGCTTACCACAGAGGAGTCTCACTCCAGTCGCCTTAGGAAAGAAGCCGGGAGAATCTAGTAAGCAACAGAAATAAACAAAACCTTAACCCCGCCGGTGATTTAATATCACGGACAAAAAGAGAGGAGGAAGCAGGAAGTCATTTCCATCAGGTTGATAGAATCTTCTTCCACCCGAGACTAAGAGCATCAGGGAGAAGAAGAAGAAGAAGAAGAAGAAGAAGAAGAAGAAGAAGAAGAAGAAGAAGAAGAAGAAGGACTAGTTGAGGAGCAAGTTGTTACGTGCGATTATTTCATCACCGTGGTTTCTTGGGGGAATGAAATCCGCTTGGTTTAAAGGCAAGTGTATTTCCTCTCTCTCTCTCTCTCTCTCTGAGTCACAAGCATATAAGTAAGAGTTTTTATTTTCTTTCATTCATCAGCATTGCCTTTCAGTTCGATTTTCTTTTTTTTTTTATTGTTAACCTGCTTTGGATAACTAGCTCTCCCTCTCTTATTATACCAAT
This sequence comes from Macrobrachium rosenbergii, assembly GCF_040412425.1. Taxonomy (NCBI): domain Eukaryota; kingdom Metazoa; phylum Arthropoda; class Malacostraca; order Decapoda; family Palaemonidae; genus Macrobrachium; species Macrobrachium rosenbergii. The sequence goes on from NC_089741.1 coordinate 30,090,048, forward strand.
AAAAAGATTCTTTCCGTCTCTTTGTGAAAGTGTATTTTTTTAGGTGGGGAGTATTCATTCTGTATATATGCCAGTTATTATAAGTTTTGCTTGTGTTTTCTTTGGAATTTTTCATATTAAGTCATATTCGTGGGATTAAGTGAGACAGAAAAGGTGAAAAAGTTAAAGTATACCTTAGTTTAACCAGACCACTGAGGAGCTGATTAACAGCTCTCCTAGGGCTGGCCCGAAGGATTAGTCTTATTTTCCGTGGCTAAGAACCAATTGGTTACCAAGCAACGGGACCTACAGCTTATTGTGGAATCCGAACCACATTATACCGAGAACTGAATTTCTCTCACCAGAAGCAAATTCCTCTAATTCTTCATTGGCCGGCCGGAGACTCGAACTCGAGCCTAGCAGAGTGCTAGCCGAGAACTCTACCGACTCGTCCAACGAGGAACTATAAAGATGAAAGAAGGTATACCACGATTTCTTCTTTCCCTTGACTGAATCATACCTTCTCATAAGGTTTGAATAAGAGATCTTATGGATATTATCTTTTCTTGCCATTCAGACAAAAGATCTTTCAGAAGTTTCCTTAAGAGATCTTATGGATATTATCTTTTCTTGCCATTCAGACAAAAGATCTTTCAGAAGTTTCCTTAAGAGATCTTATGGATATTATCTTTTCTTGCTATATGGAGAAAAAATCTTTCAGAGGTTTCCTTAAGAGATCTTATGGATATTATCTTTTCTTGCTATATGGAGAAAAAATCTTTCAGAAGTTTCCTTAAGAGATCTTATGGATATTATCTTTTCTCGCTATATGGAGAAAAGATCTTTCAGAGGTTTCCTTAAGAGATCTTATGGATATTATCTTTTCGTGCTATATGGAGAAACGATCTTCCAGAAGTCTCCTTAAAAGATATCACCTTCTCCTTAAAATATATATATATATATATATATATATATATATATATATATATATATATATATATATATATATCTTATATAGACGATCTTTCAGACGTTTCCCTTAAAGTTCAAACAAGAGATCTTGCAAACTATTCCACTTTTTTTTTTTTTTTTTTTGTCACCCAGTCAAGAGACCTTACAGATCTTGTCAGAGGTTTCCATCTTGTGTAGCGATTGAGACAAGGCCTCGCCGAGGTCTCCATCCCTCCTCGCAATTCGGACCAGAGATCTTTGGCGTCTCACAGATAACATTGTGACAATGCAGTCCAATACTGTGGGATTCATCGGGCGCCCACCAGATGGGGTAGAATTTGCTTGAAGGGATACGGTTTGTCCTCCTCCTCCTCCTGTTTCTCTCCCTTCTCCTACTCTTTCTCCTCCTCTTTCTCCCCCTTCTACTACTCTTTCTCCTCCTCTTTCTTCCCTTCTACTACTCTTTCTCCGCCTCCTCCTCCTCCACCTCCTTTTTCTACTCCTCCTCCTCCACCTCCTTTTTCTACTCCTCCTCTTTTTACTCCCCCTCCTCCTCTTCCTTCTCCACCTCCTTTTTCTACACCTCCTCCTCTTTTTACTCCCCCTCCTCCTTCTCCACCTCCTTTTTCTACTCCTCCTCCTCCTCTTTTTACTCCCCCTCCTCCTCCACCTCCTTTTTCTACTCCTCCTCCTTTTACTCCCCCTCCTCCTTATTAATCTGTCCGACTACACCAACGATTTAATACTCTTCAACTCCCTTTGGGCTGGTCACAAAACTAACCATATTCGACAAACTTCAAGTCTGAAAAATTCACTGCCTGGATAAACTGAAAACACTGACCATTCCGACATATTTTCCAAACGATATTTGTTTCCACGACTTGAAATGCCTTGTCGCATGAAAATGTGACATATCATATAAACTTTGTTCCACTGTCAGTGTCCTCTCCCCTGCCGTCTCAGAATTCTGAACTTGAGACATGTGGATTGTATTCTTCAAATACAGAAGCGTCAAAGGAAACGGAATCATTCCAACGTGTTCCTGACTCCTTGAGAGAAACGAGATTCTGGAATTGCTGCCTGGTTCTGCCTGTCTTTGACTGTTGCTGTAATGTTTTACTTTTTTAGTTTTCCTTAAAAGAAAACTATTGTGCCGTCTTTGTCTGTCCGTCCGCACTTTTTCTGTCCACACTTTTTCTGTCCGCCCTCAGATCTTAAAAACTACTGAGGCTAGAGGGCTGCAAATTAGTATGTCGATCATCCACCCTCCAATCATCAAACATACCAAATTTCAGCCCTTTAGTCTCAGTAGTTTTTATTTTACTCAAGGTTAAAGTTAGCCATAACCATGCTTCTGGCAACGATATAGGCCAGGCCACCACCGGCCCGTGGTTAAAGTTTCATGGGCCGCGGCTCATACAGCATTATACCGAAACCACCGAAAGATAGATCTATTTTCGGTGGCCTTGATTATACGCTGTAGCGTCTGTACAGAAAACTCAATTGCGCCGAAGAAACTTCGGTGCATTTTTTACTTGTATTCCTTTATAAAGGCAAATGATGCTGTAGTTTTTTTTTTTTTTATTTGTCATCTGTCAGGTTAATGTTTTTTAAAGTTCTCTCAACACAGTTTTTTGTGTTTCCACCTATTCAATTTTATGAACATTTCTTTGACTCTATAAATGTCAATGAAGAATCTGTCATTATTGATTATGAATTCATTAATCACAAATGACATTTTTTTAATTTGCAAATCCTTTAGCATTAACAAAATTGTCTCTGTTGCCTAGGGTATTCAACTCTAGAAGGAATCAGATCTAGAGGTATTCAGATCTAGAAGAAATCAGACCTAGAGGTATTCAGATCTAGAATAAATCAGATCTGTATTCAGATCTAGAGGTATTCAGCTCTAGAAGAAATCCGATCTAGAGGTATTCAGATCTAGAAGAAATCAGATCTAGAAGAAATATTCAGATCTAGAAAAATTCAGATCTGGAAAATTCAGATCTAGAATATTCAGCTCTAGAAGAAATCAGATCTAGAGGTATTCAGATCTAGAAGAAATCAGATCTAGAGGTATTCAGATCCAGAAGAAATCAGATCTAGAACACTCCAGCATTGATACGACCAAAGGCATTTTATTTATTGCAAGTAAAAAAAAAAAAAAAAAAAAAATCTTGTGCTGAGACAAATCCATTATTCAAATTCGCCAGAAGGTCACTTCCGTACCACAAAGAAATACAAAATGTTTCACTGTTACAGAATGTTAGGATACACCCAAGTATTCTAGTGATCATTGACCCATTATATGTTATCATAGTGTGTGTTTATATGTATATGTATATTTACATACAGTATATATATGAGCATTAAAGAAACGCCCTTTAATATCCTTGTTGGCCGTGTGTTAAAGGCGTCACTGTAGTCCTGAGTTCTTGTCTTCCGTGGTTCGAGCCCACGGGACGACGAACTATTATCAACTAAAAAATTCCTCCGGTAACATATATAAAAAATATATTATTTCCGAGGTAGAGCAATATATTAAAGGACGTTTGTAGCTTAATGCTTGTATATGAATTACGGTGATGTGATAAAAATTCATTCACGGTATATATATATATATATATATATATATATATATATATATATATATATATATAGATAGAGAGAGAGAGAGAGAGAGAGAGAGAGAGAGAGAGAGAGAGAGCCACTTTCTTTTCGTTTTTTATTTTTATTTTCACCTTTCTCGTATAAATGGGTGAAGACGTATCCTTCCAGTTCATTTCCAATAATAATAATAATAACAACAATAATAATAATAATAATAATAATAATAATAATAATAATAATAATAATAATAAAATAATAATAATAATAATAATAATAATAATAATAATAATAATAATAATAATAATAATAATAATAATAATGTTTCTCTGCTGTTGTCAGGTGGAACTCTAACCTTCAATAATCGTAACACGTGTGGGCAGTAATGTTGTCAATGGAAGGTCACGCCAGTCACAGACATGTAAGATTGATTTGCGATAAATCTATGGGAGAGGAATGAGGACTAGTGAGAGAGAGAGAGAGAGAGAGAGAGAGAGAGAGAGAGAGAGAGAGAGAGAGAGAGAGAGAGAGAGAGATTTCATCACGTGCCATCATGGATCAAAAGTATCGTGTCATTATTGTAAATTCTCACAGGATAAAAAAAAAAAGTAGTTTGAAATATATTTGTTTATTGAATATTAAATACCGGGTGACGTCAGGTTCTCGATATTGAATCGGCATGAATAGATAAATTTAAAAAAAGACAAATCAAAAGTAATATTTAAATGATAAGTTATTTTTCTCGGCGAAGAGAGAACAAATGTCCCGAAGCCGTTCATGAATTATTTCATTATCATGTGACGTTATGATTTTATTGTATTTTAAATATGTGCTTATTGGTTATAGGAATACAACGGGTTATATGTCATATTATAAAGACAAAATCCTTTTTCACTCATACCTCTTAAAGTTATATCCACTAAAAGGTTATTTTTCACTCGTTTTGGACTAATTCCCTTGGTTAGTCACTCGAAAAGCCACGACGGAGAGTGATAGCCACAGAAAAGTTATTAATGAACAACCACAAAAGCCACAACACAAACAACAACATAGTTACAAAGATAAGTATAATAACACCAACTTACAAACCCTATTATGGAAAAAACTAGTTTATTTTGTGTTGTAAATCTCTTATAGCTATATCAGATTTCCCTTCACGCCAGTCTCCTAACTAACAACACCACCAAAGTACAACGCCGGCAATAACAACCGGTTGTAGAGATAAGCAGCGATTCCATCAAATCTCTGCAAAAAAAAAAAAAAAAATACGACACTGATTTTCACTCTTCTTTTTTTTTTCCAGGGGAAGGATTAACGATGTTTTTGAGGGGCGTTCCCTTGACCTTTGACCTCTAATAGGAATTCAAGGTAAGCACTGCTTTCGTATGTTGACCAGGTGTGTCGTGTGGTTAGAGAGAGAGAGAGAGAGAGAGAGAGAGAGAGAGAGAGAGAGAGAGAGAGAGAGAGAGAGAGAGAGAGTACTAAATAAATACAAATGGATAGACAGAATTTTACACAGCGAGAGTTACTCGCTTTGGCATTTCGTCGAGGTGAGCTGTACTGTCAGTCCAGGAGAGAGAGAGAGAGAGAGAGAGAGAGAGAGAGAGAGAGAGAGAGAGAGAGAAATGCAATTTCAAGACTAAAGCTTGCTTTGGCAGTTTGACCACATTCGTTATACTGTCATCCATGGGGAAGGAGGGAGACAAAGATAGGCTTAATGCATATACAGCGTTTATGTATATGTATACATATATACATACATATATATATATATATATATATATATATATATATATATATATATATATATATATATATAATAAATATATATAAAATTTCTCCTTCAAAACTGCAACTGACTGCACTCATCGTATATAGCAATTGTGAACAAAATTCATTTCAAAATACTTTAAAATATCTTTAACTTACATAAACCCTTAACTCACCGTCGATGGGGTGTCTTTTGTAGCTGTTGGCATCACTGATTTTGCCTGCCATGAGTTGGCATGCCTGCATGGACCTTCAAAGGGTAATTTTTCCCTTGTAGGCAGCATCAAAAGGAGGCATATTCCAAGAGAGGCCTATTCGTTCAACTATTTTCTATTTACATGGGAGTATTGGGTATATAATATTCCAGCCTCTTTCTCCTGTTCTCTCTCTCTCTCTCTCTCTCTCTCTCTCTCTATATATATATATATATATACTCTAGCAGCTTTTTATATATATATATATATATATATATATATATATATATATATATATATATATATATATATATATATATGGACTGTTAACAGCCTCTTTCTCCTGTTCTCTGTATGTATGTATGTATGTATGTATGTATGTATGTATGTGTATATATATATATATATATATACTTCATATCTTTGCAGTCGACTGACTGTTGACTAATTATACTTTAGTCTATTAACGTCTTACTGTTTGAAATATGTATTGTCCTTTCACCTATGATTACTTTCTTCCTATTAGATGACAAATTAAGTCACAAGAACTCACACCACAACATCCAGCTTCGGCGTAATCGAGTTTTCTGTACAGCCGCTACAGCGTATAATCAAGGCCACCGAAAATAGCTCTATCTTTCGGTAGTCTTGGATGCTGTATGAGCCGCGGCCCATGAAACTATAACCACGGTCCGGTGGTGGCCTTTCCTATATCGTTGCCAGAAGCACCATTATGGCCAACTTTAACCTCAAATAACTAAAAACTTTTGAGGCTAGAGGGCTGCAATTTGGCATGTTTGACGAATGGTGGATGGATGATCAACATGCCAATTTGCAGCCCTCTAACCTCAGTAGTTTTTAAGATCTGAGGGCGGAAAGAAAAAGTGTGGACAGAAAAAAGTGCAGACGGACAGACAAAGCCGGCACAATAGTTTTCTTTTACAGAAACTAAAAATTGGGCAATCATCGATTGAGGCTCATGAAAACGCATAAAAATCATTCAGCTCTCATCAGTGAAAATTCGTTGGGACGCAGAAATTTTTCATTTCTTCATCAAAAAAAAAAAAAAAAAAAAAAAAAAAAACCACAGATTGTTCAGCTTTCCTTAGCCGACACGGAACAATATCCGAACATTTTTCAAACTGGCATCGACTACGGCTTAGCCAAACGAATGGACGCGTTCGGCTTCCCTAACTCAAAAGCGTGGCACACGGCGCA
>NC_089741.1:30101766-30109266 GCF_040412425.1 Macrobrachium rosenbergii
CACATATGAATAAAACCCTCCTATCCACCTCCTCTTCCAGATATGAAAAACCCTCCTACCCATCTCCTCTTCCAGATATGAAAAACCCTCCTATCCTCCTCCTCTTCCAGATATGAAAAAACCCTCCTACCCACCTCCTCTTCCAGATATGAAAAAACCCTCCAACCCGCCTCCTCTTCCAGATATGAAAAAACCCTCCTACCCACCTCCTCTTCCAGATATGAAAAAACCCTCCTACCCGCCTCCTCTTCCAGATAGGAAAAAAAAACCCTCCTTCCCATCTCCTCTTCCAGATAACATGAAATAAACAGCGCAATCACCCACCTCCTCTTCCAGATATGAAAAAAACACCCACCTCCTCTTCCAGATAACGTGAAATAAACATCTCACCCACCCTCCACCTCTTCCAGATATGAAAAAAACACCCACCTCCTCTTCCAGATAACGTGAAATAAACATCTTACCCACCCTCCACCTCTTCCAGATATGAAAAAACACCCACCCGCCCACCTCCAATTCCAGAAAATATGATATAAACATCCAACCCCCACCTCCTCTTCCAGATAAGAAAAAAAAAACCCACCCACCACCTCTTCCAGATATAAAAAAGACCCACCTCATCTTCCAGATATGAAAAAACACCCACCTCCTCTTCCATATATGAAAAAACACCCCTCCCACCCATTTCCTCTTCCAGATATGAAAAACACACCCACCCACCCACCTCCTCTTCCAGATATGAAAAAAAAAAAACTCACCCACCCACCTCCTCTTCCAGATATAAAAAAAAAACTCACCCACCCACCTCCTCTTCTGGATAACATGTAAAAAACATCCCACCCACCCAACTCCTCTTCCATCTTTGTCTCCAACCCATCTCTCCATCTTTCCCGCTTCAATATTGTCGTGCATCACAAAAGACTGAAATAGGGTGACGGAGGCCCTCCCATTACGCAGAAGGGAAGACGCCTGACCTCGTCCTCTTCTGCTGCCCGCCGGAGGCTGTTGCATATCCCTTTCTATGGAAGGTTAAAAAAAAAAAAAAAAGGAATGGAGGAGGAGGAGGAGAAAAGGGGGATGGGAAAGACGGGAAGGCGAAGAGAAAGCGTCGACATATTTCTATGACGTTGAGGTCTTAATATTCTTAAAAAATCTTTGGCATTGTTTGTTTGTTTTTAAAAATATCTTTTCTTTTTTTATATTAATTACTGTAACCCTCTGAAATTTTATCCTTTTTTTATATTAAACAGCAATAGCATGAATAAATCTAGCCATAAATATGGGAACTCATTATAAATTATGAAATGAAGAGATGATATAAAACAACAAAATTATGAAATAATGGAGGTATAGTAGCCGAAAATTTCTATTCTTCAGACCATATGCTTAGGACGTTAACTAGAATCTCGTCTCATACTATTGGAACTAAGAATATTATATTTCATAAAATCAACGATATTTTCTGCTTGTGCATTACAGAATGTCCAAATCACCTGAGACTATATAAGGTTTAAATTTTGATTCTGGTTCTGAGTTAAATTAAGAATCCAACTGGCGAAGCGATGATCGTCGTTATTTTACAAACATTCAAGAAACGTCAAGACATAAGAACCTCAACAAAATCTCATAATGATATATTTGAATAAACTCTCCTGGTGAAGTGATATACTAATATTCAAGTAACGTAACATGGTATCACATCCGGTCAAAGTTTCACGTAACTTAGAGTAACTTATGATTTTAATAAAAAAAAAAAAAAAAAAAAAAAAAACATGCGCTATCAAACTAAACCTCTTAATTATAAGTTCTAAGTAACTTAAGAGTACCTCATGATTTTAATAAAAAAAGAAAAGAAAACATGCACTATCAAATTGAACCTCGTAATTATAAGTTCTATATTTGAATGAACTCTACTGTTGAAGCGATGAACTAACATTCAAGCGACGTAACGTAACAGCAACGCCGGTCAAAGTTTGATATAACTTACAGTAACATATGATTTTAATAAATACATATAAAACAAGAACTATTATGATCGTAGCGAATCGTTAAAAATCAGAGGGAGAACTCGGACCAGCTTTACGCCGCCGCTGACGTAAGTAACGCCATCGCCATTCGAGCAACGCAACGTGACAGAGGCCTCGACACGAGCTCCAGCGTGATAGAACGTTTGAAATAAAGTTCACTGTAGCAAGAAACTAAACTCGGAGTCGCTACGATCTCCCACCAGACTCTTAGTCTCGCCAACTCCCGCGGAATACAGATCCTTTCTCAAGCTTCGTCCTGAAAGGAAAGAACTGTTTCCTTGTTCAGGTCATGTGCAATTGGAGAAAAGATCGGGGCTTTTAACAGAGAGAGAGAGAGAGAGAGAGAGAGAGAGAGAGAGAGAGAGAGAGAGAGAGAGGGAAATTGCTACGTTGTTCTTCCTGAAGGACACTTTTATTTGAGGGAGTGAGAATGAAAATTTTTTTTATTTTAATAATTTCTTTATGTGGTTTGATATTTTAATGGTTGGTTGAAAAGGATTATTCAGAAATAAGTGTTAAGATTAAAGATAATATATATATATATATATATATATATATATATATATATATATATATATATATATATATATATGCATCTTTAATCTTTATACCTATTACTGAATAAACCTTTTCAGCCAACCTTTAAAATATCAAACCACATAAGAATTAAAAACAATAAAAAACACCTCATATATACACACATTTATATATATATATATATATATATATATATATATATATATATATATATATATATATATATATATATATATATATATATATATATATATATATATATATATATATATATATGACTAAATATTTTACAGCCGAGTTGTTTTGGTAAACATTCTTCCGAGAAATGTCGCTTACATTTTACAAAGCGAGGTATGTGTCAAGCAACCTTTTCCAGGTATTTATGACTGTAGTTTGACAAACACGAAGTGCAACACTGATCTCTGTCTGTGTGATGTCAGAGTGAATAAAGATTTCCGTGGTAAATAATTCCATCGTGTTATCACAGAATAGAAGTTTTATTTACCGTCGTGGCTTTGTGATCAAAACTACAAATAAAGCCGGGTTTGTATCCAGCCCTTTCTTTCGAAGTGTTACTGGTATGATTTATGTTCGAATTCTTTATAACACTGCCAGTCTTCACGTGTGGAGAATGTTTAACAATGGAGAGAAAATGAAATGTAAAAATTGTGAAGATAAATAATCGAATTTTGCTGTATTCCTGAAGTTTCATGTATGAGAAGGAAATAGAATGACGTAACTGAACGAATAAAGAACGAAAAAAAAAAGGAATCAATCGCTTAATACATTCGGTTTTGATATATATATATATATATATATATATATATATATATATATATATATATATATATATATATATATATATATATATATATATATATATATATATATATATATATATATATATATATATATTCATACATTTATAATTTTTATTGATTTACACACACGCACGTGTATATACAGATACACGTGCGTGTATATATACATACATAACTACACATGAACTAAATACTTTCACATGAAGCAAGCCCTTATAAGATGCATGCATGATAAACATTTTTTCTCATACCTACGAGATGAAAAAGTAAGCAGAACATCTGAATAAAAGACGACATGGGGCAAACATGATCCTGACGGGGCATCGATACCATTGACAAAACAAGTCCAATAAACCTTCCCTAACGACGCAGGAGGAGGGGGAGGAGGAGGAGGAGGAGGAAGAGGAGGGGGAGGAGGAGGAGGAGCTGTCTGCTTGTAACGAGATACGGAGCAACTTGTTAATTCCAGCCGTCTCCGATAACAAGCAGAATTCTAATGCATAACCTCTGTATCCATGTCAACGGGGAACCGGCCCGTATTCCACATTCATAGGATCTAAGCTATTCCTACACACACACACGCACACACACACCCCTCCTCCTTCCATCGGCCCATCCCCCCAACCCCGACCTTACAAAGAGCCATCCCCTGACCAATTATCCTGACGCTCGTGGTTCCATTTCACCTCAGTTCTTCTTCTTCTTCTTCTTTTCCGTCTCCGTCTCCTTCTTCTTCTACTTCTTGTTCTTGCTCTTCCCAGTTTTATTCTTGTTTTTGTTTCTCCTTTCCTTCAGATCATGTTAGCATAACTTCCTTTCCCTCCTTCTCCTCCTCCTTCTTCTTCTTCTTCTTCTTCTTCTTCTTCTTCTTCTTCCAGGTTTACTCCTGTTTTGCTTCTCCTTTCATTCGGGTCATGTTATCATACCTTCCATTCCCTCCTCCTCCTCCTCCCCCTCCTTCTTCTTCTTCTTCTTCTTCTTCTTCTTCTTCCAGGCCAGGTTTACTCCTGTTTTGCTTCTCCTTTCATTCGGGTCATGTTATCATACCTTCCATTCCCTCCTCCTCCTCCTCCCCCTCCTTCTTCTTCTTCTTCTTCTTCTTCTTCTTCTTCTAGGTTTACTCCTGTTTTGCTTCTCCTTTCATTCGGGTCATGTTATCATACCTTCCATTCCCTCCTCCTCTTCCTCCTTCTTCTTCTTCTTCTTCCAGGTTTATTCCTGTTTTGCTTCTCCTTTCATTCGGGTCATGTTATCATACCTTCCATTCCCTCCTCCTCCTCCTCCCCCTTCTTCTTCTTCTTCTTCTTCTTCTTCTTCTTCTTCTTCTTCTTCTTCTTCTTCTTCTTCTTCCGGGTTTATTCCTGTTTTGTTCTCCTTTCCTCCGATCAGCTAGTTTAACTTTCCAGATGATATTATAACTTCCTTTATCTCCTCCATACTTCTTTGTCATTGTTTTCCTGCCATTTTCCCTCACTCTTATTTTCCTCATTTATTCGGTCCTCTAATCGGATATCCTAAATTTCTCGTAGTCATTCTCATACGCTTCTTCTCCTCCTTTATTTTCCCATTTCTTCTCTTTTCGTTCTTTTGATCAATTATTCTGACGCTCACGCTCTTTTTTAAATCCCTTTTCAGTTTTCTTGAAAACTCCTGAGGCTAGAGGGCTGCAAATTGGTATGTTGATCATCCATCCTCCGGTCATCAAACATACCAAATTGCAGCCCTCTAGCCTCAGTAGTTTTTCTTTTATTTGAGGTTAAAGTTAGCCATAATCGTGCTTCTGGTAACGGTATAGCCCAGTCCACCACCGGGCCTTGGTTAAAGTTTCATAGGCCGCGGCTCATTCAGCATTATACCGAGACCACCGAAAGATAGATCTATTTTCCGTGGCCTTGATAATACGCTGTACGGGAAACTCGATTGCGCCGAAGAAACTTCGGCTCATTTTTTACTGAAGCTCATTCTTCCATATACTCATCTTCTCCCTCTCTCTTCCTCTTTATTCTTGATTTTCCTTCCTTTACTGATCGTAATTTATTATTATCCTATAGTTCAGGATTCGAGTCTCTTTTTTTCAGTTCTTTCAAAATTATTCTTCCTTTTTTTTTTTCTTGACAGATAATAATTATAATTTTTTATAACTCCTCTGTTCCGGTCAATATCGTTCACTTGATTTCCTAACGTTTTTCCTAATATATATATATATATATATATATATATATATATATATATATATATATAAATATATATATATATATATATATATATATATATATATATATATATATATATATATATATATATATATATATATATATATATATATATATATATTATATAAATATATATACATATATTTACATATATATATATATTTATATATATATGCATGTATATATATACATATATATGTATATAGATGTGTGTGTGCATGCATGTGTGTATGCAGAGAGAGAGAGAGAGAGAGAGAGAGAGAGAGAGAGAGAGAGAGAGAGAGAGAGAGAGAGAGAGAGAGAGAGAGAGAGAGAGTTGGATTTATTGCCATATATTTCACATACCTGTAACATCATCCAAAACTGCATTGCATTCAGAGAGAGAAAACAAAGGCCAGAGAGAGAGAGAGAGAGAGAGAGAGAGAGAGAGAGAGAGAGAGAGAGAGAGAGAGAGAGAGCAGCTGTATGACCAAACAGGATCCCAGCCAGAGCTCACGTGTGGGCCCTTTCATTCAAAAGGTTCGGGAGATGCAAACGGTCTCTTTAAGGGAACGCGAACTCGGAGCTGTTGTTGAAACATGTAGCTACAAATGTTTTCCGCTTCTCTTTAGAGTTTTTTTTTTTTTTTGTAGCGCAACTGTAGATTCTAAATGCACGGAGACTACCAGCATCCCGAAGCAACGGTCTTGTTTTTCTCGCCACTGCATGTAGATTACCTGTGTGTTGACCGACTCTCTCTCTCTCTCTCTCTCTCTCTCTCTCTCTCTCTCTCTCTCTCTCTCTCTCTCTCTCTCTCTCTCTCTCATGTACTTCCACTTTCCCTCTCTCTCTTCCGCACTTTCTCTCTCTCCCTCTTTTGCACTTTCTCTCTATCCCCTTTCTCTCTCTCTCTTCTCTCTCTCTCCACTCTCTCTCTCTCTCTCTCTTGCAGTTCCACTTTCTCTCTCCTTCTCTCTCTCTCTCTCTCTCTCTCTCTCTCTCTCTCTCTCTCTCTCTCTCTCTTTCGCGCTTTCTCTCTATCTCTCTATCCCCTTTCGCTCTCTCTCTCTCTCTCTCTCTCTATCACCCCTTCTCTCTCAATCTCTCTTTCGCACTTTCTCTCTCTCCCTCTCTCTCTCAACTCCGAGCGTGAAATATTGGCAGGTATCAGTCTGAACGCTGGAAGAAGAGTCACGGCTATTTAAAGATCTAAGTGAAGGGTTGTCGTTATTAACTAAGGAAGAAAGTTTGGCATTATTTTAAATTCTACACAAAGGGCTGTCATTGTTTGTTTAGAAATACAACAAAAGGGTTGACATTTACAACCATGACAGGATGATTGACATTATTTCTAACTCAGAATAAAGGTTGTCATTATTTGTTCAGAAATACAACAAAAGGGTTGTCATTACTGTAAGAACTAAGACAGAATGATAGCCATTATTTATTATAACACAAGGGTTGTCATTATTGTAAGAACTAAGACTGAATGATAGCCGTTATTTATTATAACAAAATGGTTATCATTACTGTAAGAACTAAGACAGAATGATAGCCATTATTTATTATAACAAAAGTGTTGTCATTATTGTAAGAACTAAGGCTGAATGATAGCCGTTATTTATGAGTCAAGATGAAAGTTGCCATTATTTTCAGAACCATGAGAGAAAGCTAACCATTATTCTGAACTTTTGAAGAATGGTTCCATATTTTGAAATCTGGAATATGGGTGGATGTTATCGTTTGAGAGCTGGAAAATGGTCTTCCAGGAGAAGGATTCGCATCATTTTGAGTGTTGAAAAAAAAATTGTCCTCTTCATTTTGACCTTTGAAAAAAATGGTTGGCATTATTTTGAACTTCAGAGTTCAAAATAATGGGCTTGCTTGCATCCTTTTTAAAAAGTGAGGATAAGTTGCCCTCAA
>NC_089741.1:30119266-30171766 GCF_040412425.1 Macrobrachium rosenbergii
ATCAAATGTCAGTAGCTCTGACAAGCGTGAATAATATAAATCTATTCTAGCCAGACATTACGATGATTTTGAAATCAACCCGAGTCTTCACAGGTCGGGCTCCCCTCTGAACTGCCGTCTGAATAATGCACTGCATTTGAAGGAGACTAGAAAGATTAGAATTATTGACACCGCCGCCTTTTGAATCAGTAACAATCTCCTACCACTTGGCAGCAAAATTCTTGGCAGTTTTTTTAGCACAAAAAAAAAAAAAAAAAAAGTATTTTCGCTATTTTGCAGCGAATTATCATCGTTTATGTGCATAAAAACTCAACATTTTTCCAGTTTCATACTTTCATTATGCAGAAAGTATCCGTCTGGTTCGCGACAAACATCTGGCAATTTTGCTGCAAACAAACATTTACCACCGGTTTGCAGCAATATCGATTCATTTTTTGGGAAAAAATCGCATCACACATTTCGTTATTTTCCTGCAAAAAACATTTCCCGCCGGTTTGCAGCAACGTCCACTTTTTTTTTTTAACATCGCACCATTTCACAGCAAAAACCTTTCTGCTTTGCAAGAAACATCCCTCGGTTTTGGGGAAAAGTATCCCACTTTTGCAGCAAACGTCTTGCCATTTCACAGCAAACATCTAGCCAGTTCACAGTAAAAATCCTTCCTTTTTAAGGGGTGTTTGGGAAAAGCATCCCGCGTTTACAGCAAACATCTTACAATTTCACAGCATACATCTCGTCATTTCACAGCAAACATCCAGCCACTTCACGGCAAACATCTCGCCATTTCACGGCAAACATCTAGCAATTTCACAGCAAACATCCAGCCACTTCACAGCAAACATCTAGCCATATCACAGCAAGCATCTAGCCACATCACAGCAAACATCTAGCCATACCACATCAAACATCCAGCTACATCGCAGCATACATCCAGCTATATCACAGCATACATCTCGCCATTTCACAGCAAACATCAAGCTATATCACAGAAAACATCCAGCTACATCACAGCAAACATCCACCCATTTCACAGCAAGCACCTCGCTGCTGTGCAGCAAACACCTTTCCTTAACCACGGTATACCAGTCATAACTCCCTGGCCCCGCACATCCCCAAATATGCCTTGCCATTAGTAAACCCTTGTCATTGCCTTTGCGTCGGCTCACCCAAAACACACGCACAAATCTCATTCCAGCCCTCCCATTGCATCCGCCTATGACTGTCGTGGCCTCCATGGTCTCTCGTACACTGAGATCACCGATACTCAAACTGGATTAAGACAGCGAAGCTTAAATATTTAACCACGGCGTCCGGTTAAAAGTATTCGGCCGCGAGTGACCGCAATTTCGTTTATCCGGACAATAACGGTCGCCGTATCGCCGTAATGGACGTGACAATAGTGACAGCGGGTGTATTAAAATAGTCCTCATTTTTTTATTTCTTGCACATTTTGGAATTTCTCAATTTTTTCCCGGACAATAACGGCTATGTTACCGTAACGGATATGCCCGTCGTAAACAGGTAAACTGAAATTGTGTTTGCTTTTGTACAATCTGCTGTTTACCCGTTTGTTATTTGTTCTGCTTGTTGCGAAATGTTATATTTTTTTAGAATTATTATTATTATTATTATTATTATTATTATTATTATTATTATTATTCAGAAGGTGAACCCTATCAATATGGAACAAGGCCACATTGACTTGAAGTTCAAGCTTCCAACGAATATAGTGTTCATTTGAAAGAAGAAACGTAAGGTATTATTATTATTGTTATTATTATTATTATTATTATTATTATTATTATTATTATTATTATTATTATATTCAGAAGATGATCCCTATTCATATGGAACAATCCCACCAGAGGGGCCAGTGACTTGAAACTCAAGCTTCCAAAGAATATTAAGGGGTTCATTCGAAAGAAGTAACAGAAGGTAAAGGGATCTACAGAAAGAGAAGATCCGATATTAGAAAAACAGATAAATTAACAAATAAATAAATAAAAATTTAGGTAAATTATTAAAATACGAGGCGAATAAGATAAATTATTTCATTCATCATTACTAACTGCTTATTCAGCAAGACATTATTAAAACATATTTGAGAATTTCTATGATGAAACCTTCATTTGGTTTATGAGATGGTTCCCAATTTTACTTTCAGTGAACAGAAGATTGAATTACGTATTCATGGACTTATAACATCGTGCAAATTACTTAGGAATGATGTTAAACGGATTATTATCTATATGACGCATGTGCGTACAAATACACACACACACACACACTATATATATATATATATATATATATATATATATTTATATAATATATATATAATATATATATATAATATATTTATATAATGTGTTGTGTATTTGTATACAATGCAAGATGTATAAGATATACATATGTAAAATGATTAATAATATGTTTAACATTATTTCTTAGTTATATGCACGGTGTCATAAGCCAATGAATATGTAACTGAAAGTAAAATAAATATATATACTGTACATATAATTATATACACATGTATATATATACATATATATATAATATATACATACATACATACATACACACAGCAACCGCTTTAAAATTCGGCACGGTAATTCTCGCCCCGAAATAAAATTTCCGCGTTTTCCTCCCCCCCCCCCTCCCCCCTTCTCTCTCTCTCTCTCTCTCTCTCTCTCTCGGCCGCCTGGCTCGTTACACTATTTGTGTTTTGCGGAGAGGAATAATTGTGGCTCAACTGAAGATGGAGAGCGGTGTAAGGTTTAATTGGAAAGCACCAGCATGCAATATCGCATAGCCACGCAACGGCCAAGCTAGATATTGTTTTCAAAGACAGAGCCTGACATGGCGGGGGCGGCCCTGATGGCTGGCGGCCTTGCGGACAGACACAGGAGTTGGGGTGTTTCTGAAATGGCTCGTGTCGTGTCGCTTGGCGTTTGACTGACGAATGCTTGAATGCTTTTGCTGTACGTTACTGGCGTCGAGAATCTATAATGATGGGAGTTTTGTCTGCTATTTATTGTTTATTGTATGTTGTTCACCTTGTCGTAACAGTGACTGTTGTGCTAAGAAATTCACAGTCTCGTGAAATATAGTTTTTGTAATAAAAGGCCACAATTATATAGATAACTTTATTACTACGCAAAAGACACAAGCAAACACTTTCGAACACCTGAACGGTGTTCCTCATCAGGGTTTACGCACTCACATATACATACACACAAAAACCACTTAATCCGTTCCCATTTCGATATGCAATGGCAGAGTGCAGTTGCGACCCTCATTTTTCATGACATGGAAAAAGCCATCGTTTATACACTGCTCAGAATTGAGCTATTAAGCTGATGAATATGATTTTTTTTGTTATGCTCCCGTTAAATGTTGGTAGTGAGCGTGGGAGAGCTCTGTCGTCTGGGACCAGAGACGTGTTCGTTCGTTTGTCTGTTTTGTTCGCCCTCGTTCTCGTGTCATGGGACGCTTGGATTTGCTCTGATTTGCACAGATTATTATTATTATTATTATTATTATTATTATTATTATTGCAGAGATGATTGCCTATATCTATTGTAAAATAATCAAGGTACTCCCTGACTTTCAACGTGAGTATTATTATTATTATTATTATTATTATTATTATTATTATTATTATTATTATTTATTACTACTATAATTCTTATTACTATTATTATTATCTATTCTAATTAACAAACTCAAGGTACTCTCGAACTTTCAAGTATTATTATTATTATTATGATTATTATTATTATATTATTATTATTATTATTATTATTATTATTATTATTATGGTAAAGCTGATCTATTTATAATGTACAAAACTCAAGGCCCTCCCGAAGTTTTAACTCATTATTATTATTATTATTATTATTATTATTATTATTATTATTATTATCAAATTTTATATTAATCGAATCGAGATGAATGTGTTAAATGGTAGTTGAACAAATCTTTGAGTTTTTCTACATGATAAAGGAATCGATACGCAAATTTACTGGGTAGTAAAAGAACTTTCTTTTGCGAGCAATTGCACACCATTTGACCAAGGATGCTTTGTGCCAGGTTTGGCTGAGATTGATTCAGTGGTCCAGGAGGAGAAGAGGTCGGTAATGGGAAAAGTTTATCGCAGATAGACACACGCACACACACACACATATATATATATAAATATATATATATATATATATATATATATATATATATATATATATATATATATATATATATATATATATATATATATAACGCATACATACATACACTTACACATATATATGTATAAAAGGTTTGAAAGGTGCAACAGGAGGAAAACCTCAAATCAGTTGCACTATGAATCAATTACTGAGGAAAGTAAGATGGAATAAAGAGAATATGGAAGGAGGTACAGTGAAATGAATGAAAGGGGGTTGCAGCTGGGGCCTAAGGAAGACACGCTGCAAAGAACCTTAAGTAATGCCTACAGTGCACCGCGTGAGGTGCACTGACGGCACTAACCCCCCTACGGTGATGATTACGAAGGGGAAATTGAATGAAAAGACTTAGCAAACAGGTGGAATTGGCGAGACGAAATTAAAAGTCCTTCCAAGAATAGGAAATGAATGTTTACCGAGTTCAGAATATTCAAATGATGCGGAATTTGTATCTAATAAACAGAAATGGCTGCCTCAGGTAATTCTGAAACCAAGAGAGCAATTTCCCGGGAATAAGAAGACGGAGATGGCAATACTCAATTAACGAAGCGAACGAGGGCAGAAATAAATGAGAATATGCAAATCAGAGTCAATACTGAATGCACACAAATAGTTTTTTTTTTTTTTTTTTTTTTGGTCGGGTGGGGGGACGGGTAGATGTTTTCAAATCAGCAGAGAAATTTTATGGAAATAAGAAGACGGAGATGGAAATAAGCAATCAAAGGAGTGAATATATAAGGCTAGAAATAAGTGAAGATCAGTAAATATAAAATTAAAAATAAATAAACACAGTTGTCTTTTTATTTTTTTAAAATCAACTGCATTTTTTCAAGAAGCAAAATATGTTACTGTAAATAGAAGTGAATGCAGGTCAAATAAGTGTTTTTTTTTTTAACTTACTGTTTCTTTATGCCTGGAACTTCATACAACTTCCTTGCTTGGCGAATGACTTTGCGTAATATTAAGTCATACAAACAAGTACCTTGCTTGACGAATTACTTTGCATAATACTAAGCTACACACACAAATACCTCGCCTTGACGAATTCTTTGCATAATATTAAGTCACACGAGCAAGTACCTGGCTTGGCGAATTACTTTCCATAATATTACATAAAATACTCTTCTTCTCTCTGGTGAGAACTCTCGCGAAGAATCCCATGTTTGCAGCAAGCAACTGTGCGCACGCAAACTTATAAAAAATAAAAAGAATCGAGAATAGAAAGCTACAAAACCGGAGCATCAGAAAATTCGCACCAAGGAATAACAAAGTCGAATTTCCTTCCCCAACTGAACTGGCGTAATTTCTCGACCACTTCCTGCTCGACTCATAAATGTCGATTAGCGGAGTTGAGAGAGAGAGAGAGAGAGAGAGAGAGAGAGAGAGAGAGACCAGAAGCAGAATTCTACGATAGAGGCCGTACAGGAGGATAGGGTCGAAGTCCTTCGAGAGAGATTGCATAGGATTGCAGAGAAGTTCCTTTAAGGAGGTTCGGCAGGAAACAGAGAATAGATCCGAACTACTACTTCTTTTTTTCTTGTTTCTTTCTTCTCAGAGAGAGAGAGAGAGAGAGAGAGAGAGAGAGAGAGAGAGTGTTAGAAAGAGAGAGAGAGAGAGAGAGAGAGAGAGAGAGAGAGAGAGAGAGAGAGAGAGACTCCACTTTAATATGTTAGAGAAATTGTACGTGTGTGTGTGTGTGTGAGAGAGAGAGAGAGAGAGAGAGAGAGAGAGAGAGAGAGAGAGAGAGAGAGAGAGGTCTTCAAATTCATATGTTAGAGAAATTGTACGGGTGTGTGTATGAGAGAGAGAGAGAGAGAGAGAGAGAGAGAGAGAGAGAGAGAGAGAGAGAGAGAGAGAGAGAGAGAGAGAGAGCGTCCACAACGCTTGAAGAAAATGTTCGGGAATGATTTGGTCAAGGGCTGGCCGGAGCCCAGAGAGAGAGAGAGAGAGAGAGAGAGAGAGAGAGAGAGAGAGAGAGAGAGAGAGAGAGAGAGAGAGCCCAGCACGCAATGACCGCCATCGGAAGGGAAAAGAATTTTTGCCGGAGTGAAGACAGGTGATGCTGATGAGTTATTTCTTGAATTCATCTCAGACATATTTGAAGATGCGAAGAAAACTACAGAGGAAACGTGGACAAGGGAAGGGTGGAGGGGAAAACGGTCAAAATACAAAAGAAATGCTCTTGGAAAATCAATACAGAGCAAGGAAACGAAAGAATAATTAGAGGAAAATGAAAGCGTGAAATTTAAAAATTCATTTACAAAAGATATTGAGAATTAAATCTGCTTGGAAAATGAATACTGAGCAAGGAAACGAAAGAATAATTGGAGGAAAATGAAAGCGTGATAATTAAAATTTCACATATAAAAGGAACTGGGGAAAAAGAACCAAAAAATATTCAGGAGAAATTAAGAGAGAGTCATTAAATAAATCTGCTATGATATAAAATACAGAAATGAAATGGAAAATATAAAATACAGAAATGAAATTGAAAAATAATGATATAATGAAAACTGGACTCTAAAAAAATTTCACCTTGATAAGGAATAGAAACTAAAAAGGAAAAGAATAAGAGAAATAAAATAAAAGGCTGCACATTACAGAAATTCACATAAATAACGACTGAAATTAAAAACGTAAAAATAAGACAAAAAAATAAAATAAGACAAAGAATATACAGAATCTTACATAAATAAGGAACAGAAATAAAATATATAAAAATAAGAGAAAGTAAATAAGAAAGGATGCACACCGCACACACTCGCATAAATAAGCAATAGAAAAAGAAAATTGAACAGAAAACCTGAGACCACAGAAACCTATACGGCGAGGTTCACCATTTCTTGGAGTACACATACCTGTTTCCCTGAGTTTACGTTCGCATTTACGTGCATGTACGTATGAGTACGCACATGTGCGTCCGTACTCTAGACTGAGAAAGGCAACTTGCCGGGAAGGGTTAAAAAAAAAAAAAAAAAAAAAAAAAAAAAAAAAAAAAAAAAAAAAGTGTGGAGCTCTTCCACCCAACACGTAGTAGGAAGTTGTGTCTTGCAACTTTTCAGAGGGGAAAAAATATTATTAAAAAAATTATGAAACTGTGGGTTTTTCAGTGAGCCAGGTTGTAGTCTCCGACTGCTTATTGGTTATAGAATGGGAGTGGTTGTACCAGAACAAGGCCGGATGACTGATAATAATTTCAGAAGGCCGATGCACCGTGTTCCACAATGTTTGACAAGTTTTCTCAGTTTTCATCGTCTGCAACGCCACAAATAAATAACCAGCTGATTCAAGATACATGAACCGCTCTCTGGTAAACAGTTTCGTGCGACCATCTGTGCTGGGCATGGCGGAGTCCATAAGTCTACACCTGTCCACTCACTCGTCTTCATATCTCCCTATATTTACCCACTGATTTTGGGCAAGACTACGTGCTGGCATAAGGCCTGTATAATCTAAACTACGATTTGACAAGTACAGTGTTTTTGGCAAGTCAGTACATAGCTCTATTTTTAATATTAATGTAGCAAAATTGAAAACTGAGTGTACAGTGGTTACTATAAATAAACAGCGAATAAAATGAATGATTCTGAACTTAAAATGAATGATTTTAAACTTTAAGTGAATGATTCTGAACTTAAAATGAATGATTCTGAACTTAATGGTTGATTCTGAATTTAAAATGAATGATTCTGAACTTACTGAATGATTCTGAACTTAAAATGAATTATTTTGAACTTAAAATGCATTATTCTGAACTTCCTGAATGATTCTGAACCTTAAATGAATGAATCTGAACTTAATGAATGATTCTGAATTTAAAAGGGATGATTCTAAACTTAATGTATAATTCTGAACATAAAATGAATGATTCTGAACTTAATGAATGATTCTAAACTCAACGATTCAGAACTTAAGCACATGGGCGAAATAGGAAAAAAAATAGTTATTTCTTAATAGAATTCGCCTGTTTTACAGCTAAGAATTTGGAAAATAGCACCCTATACGAAGATTACTAGACAATTATCATCATCGTTTTACTAGACAATTATCAAAGTCTCATCTTGATAAACAAGTAACTACGTTGAGGAGTAAATTCTTAGATACAAGTTCATAAAATAGTAACTTTTAGATGAGAGAGAGAGAGAGAGAGAGAGAGAGAGAGAGAGACTCTGAAAAGATACTCCATCGTTATATTCAGAGAGAGAGAGAGAGAGAGGCTGTTTCAAAAGATATTCCATAGTTATATTATCAAAAGATTCGTTATATTCAAGCTGAGAGAGAGAGAGAGAGAGAGAGAGAGAGAGAGAGAGAGAGAGAGAGAGAGAGAGAGAGAGAGAGATTTTCTCAAAACAACATTGCAATGTTCAGCTCTTATCACTAAAATCAACCGAAGGATTTGCATTCTTGACTCCATATTCTACTTATAAAAACAAACCCTTGGGAATTCAAAACAAGAAAAACGTTTCTCAGTATTTATGCTACAAAAATCATCCAATATTATTTTTTTTATTTTGTTTTTATTCCATTTGCCTCGGGTAGAACGGGAACTTAATATTCATTGACAACTGAAGCTCAGAATCAAGAATCTTTACAAAAGACTTCTAAGAAAACAAAACAGAATAGAGATTATATTAGTCATACCCTATTTATTATTATTATTATTATTATTATTATTATTATTATTATTATTATTCATTCTTTTGTAACACGACAAAAGACATTTGTGTGATTATACCCGCGGCTAACGAGCATGATGGCTTACTTATCTTGCCAAGAAACCTACCAGTGGACACTGTGCGTCTGATTTCTTAACGGTAGGTTGCCAGGGCATGACAACGAAACCTTCGGCGATTACAGAATACACTGCCCATACGTGAAAACACTGACCTGAGATGGCCTTGTCAGCAAAGTAGTGTTAACCATTACCCAAAGAAAAGCAACAGCCACAGCAAAATCAAAGCAAGGAAACTCGTATTCAAGAATGGAAAATCATGGCGCACAGGCTACGGTAAGCACCAAGTTACCAGAACACATATTCACGCACGAAGTTCTATATTTTCACGGTGCCATTTTGCCACAAGAATTCCTCGGCTGTCTCCTAGGGACATCCCAAGCAGGGAGAAGGATAAAGATTTCGACTTGGAAAGGGCGGAGGAAAAAACGGTGGGCTCTTCTCCTCCACAGCACAAGGAATTTTCACTCAAGATGCTAACGCTGTCTGGTCTGGGAGAGCCAGAATTGGCACGGGGAACGTGGTAGAACACTGCAGACTTTTCCTATTTTACATGTGAGGATATCCAGTTTGAACGGTCGCATCCTCTCTCTCTCTCTCTCTCTCTCTCTCTCTCTCTCTCATAGATGGCCACAGTGAAGGAAACAAGGTTTGGATAATACTGCAGATTTCCTCTTTATCACATTATTATTATTATTATTATTATTATTATTATTATTATTATTATTCAGAAGATGAGCCCTATTCATATGGAACAAGCCCAAGAGAAACACCCTCTCTCTCTCTTTCTCTCTCATAGATGGCCACAGTGCAAGAAACAAGGTTTGGATAATACTGCAGATTTCCTCTTTATCACATTATTATTGTTATTATTATCATTATTATCATTCAGAAATTGAACCCTGTTCATATGAAACAGGCCCAAGAGAAACACCCACTCTCTCTCTCTCTCTCATAGATGGCCACAGTGAGAGAAATAAGGTCTGGAATAATACTGCAGATTTCCCCTTAATCACATTAAGGCAAATTCAAGAGAAACGCTCCACTTTCTCTCTCTCTCTCTCTTGGAAAGCAGCTCTGCGACTCTGGAATTTTTGCTGAAGATGGAAACGACCCAAGTGAGGGAGATAAGCCCGCTTTTATCCACATCTACAGAAATTGAAGATAGTAGCCTCTGTCTGCCTGTCTGTTTTCAAGAGATTTTTCTTTCCTTTTGTCAATGATTCCATCTTCCTCTGGTACCCATTCAGACAACGTTTAGTGCTATGAATCCTCTGGTACCCATTCAGACAACGTTTAGTGCTATGAATCCTCTGGTTCCCATTCAGACAACGTTTAGTGCTATGAATCATCTGGTACCCATTCAGACAACGTTTACAACGTTTAGCTATGAATCCTCTGGTACCCATTCAGACAACGTTTAGTGCTATGAATCCTCTGGTACCCATTCAGACAACGTTTAGTGCTATGAATCCTCTGGTTCCCATTCAGACAACGTTTAGTGCTATGAATCCTCTTCATTCAGGTTTAGACGGTACCCATTCAAATCTGTCCCATAAAAAAAAAAAAAAAAAAAAGTAGAAAATGCGCAGAAGTTTCTTCGGCGCAATCGAGTTTTCTGTACAGCTTATAATAATCAAGGTGGTCTCACTGAAAACAATCATCTATCTTTCGCTGCGGTGGTCTCCTTAAACAAGTATAATGCTGTGTTTGATGGCTGGAGGGTGGATGATCAACATACCAATTTGCAGCCCTCTAGCCTCAGTAGATTTTAAGATCTGAGGGCGGACAGAAAAAGTTCGGACAGAAAAAAGTGCGGACGGACAGACAAAGCCGGTGCAATAGTTTTCCTTTTATAGAAAACAAAACTGTAAATGAAAAAAAGACAAATTATTTAACCAAAAACTATAAAAAATTTTTTAACGGAGACAACGTTCAGTGCTAAGAATCCGTTTCGTAGATACACTAATTTGCCAAAAATAAAAAAATAAAATAAAATAAAAAAAAGTCATTTACCCAAAAGCTATTTTCATCTTCCATGTCACTGAAGTCAAAATAACCTTAGAGTTTCCCTTTCGTCGTCTGGCATTCATTTCTAGAAGAGAACCTGTAAATAAACCGTGAAAGCCTTTCCGCTGATTCTTTTCGCCTTGAGAAGGAAAATACGACGCAATGTATTAAGAGAAGACTACGACTGAATGCCGTACGGAAGCCTTAAAGAGAAACGTTGTACCCTATCTGAGCTGTGTAGAGAGAGGCTTGTCTGAATGAATAACTTGCTTAAACAGAGCACGCTGGCTCTATTCATTGCAGTGCATCAACAAAGTCACATGACCTTCTGATGCTTCTTTCAAATGAGCACCATGTCGATGGACCTTTGGTGGGCTTGTTCCATATGAATAGGGTTCATCTTATGAATAATAATAATAATAATAATAATAATAATAATAATAATAATAATAATAATAATAATAATAATAATATAATAATAATAATAATAATAATAATAATAATAATAATAATAATAATAATAATAATAACCCCTGTGGGCTTGTTCCATTTGAATAGGGTTCATCTTCCGAATAAATAATAATAATAATAATAATAGCCCTGTGGGCTTGTTCCATATGAATAGGGTTCATCTTCTGAATAATAATAATAATAATAATAATAATAATAATAATAATAATAATAATAATAATAATAATAATAATAATGTTGAAACCTCTAACAGATTTTACATATTGACAGCGTATCGTAAAGCATCTAAGAACTAATTTTTTGGGGAGAGAAATACGATATATTTCGCGCATGACAGTTCCCTTTCAATATAAAACCTGCTCGCAATAATAAACAAGTAAAAAATGCTCCGAATATTCTTCAGCGCAATCGAGCTTACTGTACAGCCGCTACAGCGTATAATCAAAGCCACCGAAAATCGATCTATCTTTCGGTGGTCTCAGTATAATGCTGTATGAGCCGCGGCCCATGAAATTTTAACCATGGCCCGGTGGTGGCCTATCCTATATCGTTGCCAGAAGCACGACTATGGCTAACTTTAACCTTAAATAAAATAAAAACCACTGAGGCTAGAGGGCTGCAACTTGGTATGTTTGATGATTGGAGGGTGGATGATCAACATACTAATTTGCAGCCCTCTAGCCTCGGTAGTTTTTCAGATCTGAGGGCGGACAGAAAAAAGCGCGGACGGACAGACAGCCATCTCAATAGTTTTCTTTTACAGAAACCTAAAGCTGAAGTGACAAAAGGAGAATTATCTGAAGAGAGAGAGAGAGAGAGAGAGAGAGCGTCTTGTAGTGTATACACTACTTCGGAAGAGTACAATAAAATGCATTTAAGCATCACCTTACGCTTCAGGCAATATGGTACAAAGGAATTTTTTCGGTAGAGGTCCTTCGCGTTCAAACAGCACCAGAAGGAAGAGGGGGAATGAAGGTAAGTATATGTATGCATATACATCTCTCTCTCTCTCTCTTTCTCTCTCTCTCTATATATATATATATATATATATATATATATATATATATATATATATATATATATATATATATATACATATATATATATATATATATATATATATATATATATATATAATATATATACATATACATGGATTTCGACTATGAAAGTGCAAGAAAAAAAGAGGAAAGGATAGCACCTTGTTGTTCAGAGCACTGCTGGAATTTTCACTCTAGACGGTAACTGCCTGGGAGAGGTCGAGGTGGCATTCTTTCCTTGTTTTACATCTAGAGATATGCAGGTTGAAGCTCTCTCTCTCTCTCTCTCTCTCTCTCAGATTTATTCTGGATAAATTTAGCTTAAAATTTATCCTGCCCCTCTGTGTGTGGGCGTGTGTGTTTCTTATGTTCAGTTATTTTCACAAATTTATTCTAGATAAATTTATCTTAAAATTTATCCTCTCTCTCTCTCTCTCTCTCTCTGTTTTGTTTCTGATGTTCAATTATTTTCACAGATTTATTCTACATAAATTTATCTTAAAACTTGTCCTGTCTCTCGAACACTTCATTACCCAAGAAGAAGAATCAAGAGTTGACGCATGCGCAGATGAACCAAGGATACACACAAACGCAGGCGCAGCTCGCTGGGCGTTTGACGGAAAGAACAGAAGCGGACGAAAGGAAGCCGCAATATTATTCAAGCCCGAATATCCCTCGCCTTCCCCGAGGAAGATTCCAATTTGCGATTTAATGGAATTTAACCGAGGACTCACGGGCCTGTGGAACCGGTCGCCGACAATATTAAACGGTTCTGTTTTATTCGCGGGGATGAGCAGAAAAGGTCAGCCGACATAATGTGCCGCATAATAACCAAATTACGAGGCTGAAAATAAAGCGATATTGAGTACATCAGGTTCTCATTTTAATTTTCTTTTTTTTAAAGGTTCTCAGTTTTATTTTCCCTTTTTTTTTTTAAAGGGACCCCTGGTGACAATACAGTGCTGTTAAATGCTTAAAGTTTCCCATTTTTTAAAATTAATATTGAGTGCAAGAGATTTTCATTCTAATTTTATTTTTTTAAAGGGGTTCATTTAAATTTTTTTCAATGCCTAATTTTATTTTCTTTTTTTAAAGGGTCTCATTTCCTTTTTTTCTTTTAAAGGGACCCCTGGTGACAATACAGTGCTGTTAAATGCTTAAACTTTCAATTTTTTTAAAGTAATAGTACTGGGTACATCAGGTTCTCCTTTTAAGTGATTTTAAAGGGTCTCATTTTAATTGTCTTATTTTAAAGGATCTCAATTTAATATTTTTTTAAAGGGACCCCTGGTGACACAGTGCTGTTAAATGCTTAAACTTTCCCATTTTTTAAAAGTAATACTGAGTACATCAGGTTCTCATTTTAATTTCCTTTCTTTTAAAGGGTCTCATTCTAATTTTTTTTAAAGGGTCTCATTTTAATTTTCTTTTTTTAAAGGGTCTCATTTTAATTTTCTTTTTTTAAAGGGTCTCATTTTTATTTTCTCTTTTTTTTAAAGGGTCTCATTTCAATTTTCTTTTTTTCAAAGTCTCATTTTAATTTTCTTTTTTTAAAGTGTCTCATTTTAATTTTCTTTCTTTCAAGGGTCTCATTTTAATTTTCTTTTTATTAATGGGTCATATTTTAATTTTTTTAAGGGCTCCCTAGTGACAGTACGGTACTTATAAATGCCTAAAATGTTCCCATTTCTTAAAAGTAATAATGAGTGCAACAGATGCTCATTTTTAATTTTCTTTTTTTAAAGGATCTCATTTTAATTTAATTTTTTTAAAGGGACCCCTGGTGACAATACGTACTGTTAAATGATTAAGCTTCTCATTTTTTTAGAGTAATACTGAGTACATCAGGTTCTCATTTTAATTTATTTTTTAAAGGGTCTTTTTTTTTTTTTTTTTTTTTTAAGAAACCTCTGGTGACAATGCGGTGCTGTTAAATGTGTAAACTTTCCCATTTTTTTAAAGTAATAATACTGGGTACATGAGGCTTTCATTTGAATTTTCTTATTTTTCAAAGGGTCTCATTTAAATTTTTTTTAAGCGACCCCTGATGACAATACGGTACTGTTAAATACCCAAAGTTTCCCATTTTTTTAAAGTAATACTGGGGACACCAGGTTCTCATTTTAATTTTTTTTTAAAGGGTCTCATTTGAAGTTTCTTTTAAAGGGACCCCTGGTGACAATACGGTACTGTTATATGCCCAAACTTTCCCATTTTTTTTAAGTAATACTGGGGACACCAGGTTCTCATTTTAATTTTTTTTAAAGGGTCTCATTTGAATTTTCTTTTAAAGGGACCCCTGGTGACAATATGGTACTGTTGAATGCCCAAACTTTCCCATTTTTTTTTTAAGTAATACTGGGGACACCAGGCTCTCATTTTAATTTTCTTATTTTTTAAAGGGTCTCATTTTATTTTTTTTTTAAGGGACCCCTGGTGACAATACGGTACTGTTAAATGCCCAAACTTTCCCATCTTTTTAAGTAATACTGGGGACACTAGGCTCTCATTTTAATTTTCTTATTTTTTAAAGGGTCTCATTTTAATTTTTTTAAAGGGACCCCTGGTGACAATACGGTACTGTTAAATGCCCAAACTTCCCACACCCCCTCCTTTTTTTAAGTAATACTGGGGGACACTAAGTTCTCATTTTAATTTTTTTAAAGGGTCTCATTTGAATTTTCTTTCTTTTAAATCTACTGTTTATACTTTCGCTAGCTAATACCTTTCTGTCACTGGGGTGTATCAATATCAGACCAACTGGAAAAAGGTAAAAAAAAAATAAAATATGAATAAATATACGCGTCCTCTGCATTATTCTTTCATTTCCCACTCTGAAAGAAAGGCGGATATTTTTAGCACATTTTTCTGCATTCGAAAGATGAACCTCGTTATTTTTAACACCTGTTGATGGGATGTTTCAACCAAGAGAGCTTTATGCAAGTGACTAATGGACGAGTGTCTGCAAATATATATTCAAAAGCCCCTCGACCACTGTGCTTCTAGACGTGGTCTAATAGATGTGTTGACAAATATATTCCTGCTATCAACAAAATGCATTATCAAGTAATGAATTAAGGCATAATTGCATTATTTTTTTTTATTTCTAAAACTTTTCCTATTTCGTCATTTCAATTTTTTTTTGTCTTATTTCTGAGTTATTCGCATTTCGTTTTCAGGCCACTGCAAATTATTCAGATGTACCTGAATGTCATGCATTCCTTACAGATCTAAATTCTTTTACCACGTAAATTACCCTTCTATGCTCTCTCTCTCCCATCATTTAGTTCTTTGGGCAAAATCAACTTCTTGCTAATAAAAGTTTTTCCTTCTCATGCTATACTTCATTGACGATATCTATTCTCTCTCTCTCTCTCTCTCTCTCTCTCTCTCTCTCTCTCTCTCTCTCTCTCTCTCTCTCTCTCTCTCTCTCTCTCTCTCTCACCATTTAGATCTTTGGAAAAAATCAACCTCTTGCTAATAAAAGTTTTTCGTCTCATACTATACTTCATTAACATAATCTACTCTCTCTCTCTCTCTCTTATCATTTAGTTCTTTGGAAATAATTAACATCTTCCTGGTAGAAGTTTTTCCCTCATGCCATATTTCGCTGATGAAAGCTACTCTCTCTCTCTCTCTACCTTTGCAAAATCCCCTGGAATGCCGCAGCCATATTCTAGCGGTATATCTTTGAGATTTAGGCTGTCCTGTTCAAACCAAATCCGGACGGTAAAATATTTGTTAGACCTGGCACTCCATACCAAATTCTGAGCTGAAAATATTCCTGGAACCTAAAACACAAATATTCGATTTTCAAACAAATGTGCGTTTCTACGGTTAAGAATAGAACAGAATATAGAATTTAGGCCAAAAGCCAAGAGCTGGGACGTATGGGGTCATTCAGCGCCGAAAGGGAATTTGACAGTTTGAAGGTTTGAAAGATGTAACAGCAGGAAAGCCTCGCAGTTGCACTTTAAAACAATTGTTAGAGAGGTGGAAAGTCAGATGGAAGGAGGAGACTATGAACGGAGGTACAGTAAAAGGAATGAATGAGGTTGCAGCTAGGGGCAGAAGGGACGCTGCAAAGACCCTCAAGTAATGCCTAAGTGTACCACGCGAGGTGCACTGACGGCACTAACCCCCCTACGGGGATTTCTACAGTTAACGCAGACCGGTAAAAGTGTTCACTGAATCTCAGGAACAAAGAATGCCTTGAGAGTTGAACTGGTAGTCCTTATTAAATTCAGGCAAAAAATATTTCTTAGCATGACGGTTGATACCCGTATCTGGACAGAAAGTACCGTATTCTAGGAGCTAATATTAAATCCAGTCCACATGGGTATTTTCTGCACTGGTAGTTCAACAAATACATACTGATGTAAAATGCAGCCAGAAATTACTTCTTAGACTACCAGAAATATTAAAACTAGCCTGAAAAAGTATTTTCTGGACTGACTGGCAATTCGTACTGAATATTTGCGTTTATGGAGACTCCTAAAAAACTATTAACTCGCAAAAGGAAACTTCTTTAAAAAAAGGGGGGGCGGGGGCTGTAAGTAAAAAATAGATATATAGCTTGGGTGTCTCTTATGACCTCTGTAAGATTTAGTTCTGTATTCAATATAAATCCTATCGCAATGGTCAACCAGAGAGAGAGAGAGAGAGAGAGAGAGAGAGAGAGAGAGAGAGAGAGAGAGAGAGAGAGAGAGACTTGAGTACAAGAAGAGATTGTACTGTCACTCCTCGCTAATATGTCATTGAGATGAAGGGCTTCTCTCTCTCTCTCTCTCTCTCTCTCTCTCTCTCTCTCTCTCTCTCTCTCTCTCTCTCTCTCTCTCTCTCTCTCTGTTCGACAATCAAAATATACTATAGCAGTGACAAATCTAAATTTATCACTTATAAATTAAACTCAAATGAAAGATTAACGGAGGCGAAGCTGAAATTTATCTCCGTCTGTCTTTATTAGTTAAAATGGTAAATTCACCCCAAAGGTAAACTTCCTGTACATCATCTCTTCATCCTTCTCTCAATTGTATATATATATATATATATATATATATATATATATATATATATATATATATATATATATATATATATATATATATATATATATTATCATATATATATATATATATATATATCATATACCGAATATATATATATATATATATATGTGTGTGTGTGTGTGTGTGTGTGTGTGTGTGTGTGTGTGTGTGCATCCTCGCTTCCAAACAAAATCTACATGAAGCACCAGGACAGCCCTCCGGTTTCATCGAATTTTATGCACTTTTCAGAAGATATTTTTTGTCCTTGTCAGAACTGTAATTACTAATGTATGTCAGGCATTACCAGCTTTCTAACCATAATTATTTGAAATCTCTTCCTAAATAGTATATAGAATTGTTAACTATTCTTCAGGTGTGAGAAAACATAATTCTGACTGTGTATAGACGTCCCACTGTTTTCCCTAATGTCAAATGTTACTTTTACGCGCGCAAGAGTTCTTGACCTGTCAGAGATTTTGTGTCACGCGATAAATCAGAATACACCCTGAATCTGCCTCTTAATCGCCGCCTCGTTACACACACACACACACACACACACACACACACACACACGTTCAGTATATGATAAGCAGGTGGTGGATGAATCCCTGTAAGCTAGGGACATTAAACGACGCACGAAACAATCGCGCCGACCAGCGAACAAATTATTAGATTTCAAAACCTTTTAATATTTTCCCCGGCCGAATTTTCGTCAGCGGGGAGAGGGGGGGGGGGAGGGAATAACAGCGAGCTGTGGTGGTACAGCGGCCCCCCGTTCGATGTATTTTCCTAATGTTTGTCCTAAAAGCATTACGGGCCGGCCATGATGCCCCGAGCTCCCGTTGTTAACGAGAGAGAGAGAGAGAGAGAGAGAGAGAGAGAGAGAGAGAGGAAAAGGAGAAAAAAGAGGAGGAGGAGGAGGAGGAGGAGGAGTAGGAGGTGGAGGCTTTTAGCCCGATGGACGCCAGGCCAGAAGGCTAGCGTAGTAGGACTTCCTGGGAAGCCAGTTGGGGTAGGACTTAACCAAGGACCTCGGACTTAAAAGGGACTTATCTCGAATTACATGAATTAGACCTCGGAGCGTTCCCTGGCCTGGAATTTTAGAAGTGATTGTGGGATGGTCAGGTTCCTGTAGACGATTATACGAATTTCGTCATTTTTATCGACCCCACACTTGATCCGTCTATGTTTTCAAGCTGTTCTTTTTCTGTTCGCCTACATATGGTCACCTCGCCACCGACTTGACTCTCTAGATGATCAATAAACATGTCAGTAAACACTGTTGATCTGTCTTTCGACCTTAACCAATGTCAAAAAAATATACAACCACCTTTTAGCATTCTGAAAAGAAAACTATTGTGCTGGCTTTATATGTCCGTCCGCACTTTTTCTGTCCGCACTTTTTCTGTCCGTCCTCAGATCTTAAAAACTACTGAGGCTAGAGGGCTGCAAATTGGTATGTTGATCACCCACCCTCCAATTATCAAACATACCAGATTGCAGCCCTCTAGCCTCAGTAATTTGAATTTTATTTAGGGTTAAAGTTAGCCATAATCATGCTTCTGGCAACAATATAGGATAGGCCACCACTGGCCCGTGGTTAAAGTTTCATGGGCCGCGGCTCATACAACATTACACCGAGACCATCGTAAGATAGATATGTTTTCGGTGGCCTGGATTATACGCTATACGGAAAACTCGATTGCGCATGGCAGCTTACTTTCCTTATCTAGCCCAGGCTCGAAGGCGACCCCCCCCCAAAAAAAAATGGAAGACTGGCGAATAACCCTGAAGTAATCAACGGAGCTTCAGCCTTTTTAAGAGAGGAAGGTTATAAGTCAGGGAAAACAAAGGCATGATTAAAATTCCAAAGTTTGTCAGTGCAAGGAAATAAACTGTCGTTGCGCATTGTACTCTTCAGAGAATTGTCGATTTCCACAGAGTAAATGTGGGAAGAGGTGACCCTTCGAGTGTAACGCAGCTGCCAGATGTATGACATCAAGCCAAAGGATATAAGTACATTCAACATCTTTCATATTACTTTTTTTTTTATGGTAACCATTTTTCAGTTTTGTCCTCCAATTACGAAACCGAAATCCAATAATTATACGTTTTACAACATTTTCTCCTCTATTCGCCCGTTGTCAATAACGAGGACCTTACCTTGACCTTTTTCCATGGGAACAACGCAGCAGCTCTCTCGGTAAGCTTCAAGAGTATTAAGTAATCCCTTTTAGCCGTTTTTCTGTAACTGAAAAATAATATTAACTTTTTATAGAGGTCTTATTGAAAACCAGTCAGTCAGTCCAGGCACTGAGGAAGGCTTCTCGTAAATGTCTTTTATTTTTAATCTTTTTCGTTGGCCATATTTAGATGGATTTTGTTTTTTTTTTATCCTTTTTTGTGGTCGTTTTCAAATGAGCCTTCTTAGACAAACCTCACTAGGACCCTTCACATGCATTGGCCTTCTTGGAACATTTTCCAAAGAGGTCCTTTACGGCCGGCTGGGTCACCAGTAGGCCAAGGTCCTTCAAATATAATCTGAGTATATTTGAAGGACCTTGCTGTAGGATAACCTTTATCGGAGTCTAAGATCCCTGTTAACCTCTAGTGGATCGGGGGGGGGGGCCCACCTGGGCATGTGCCCCCTATGAAAAATAATGACGGTAATAATACTGAAGATTTAGATAATAAAATAAATGAGAAATATAAAAATGGGGAAAAAATAAAAAACCTATTGTAAATAATACAATTGAGAGAGAAAAAAAATATCTACAAATATGTAGTATGTATAATATGAAAATTAGTGGCCCCACCCACCCCGAAAAGTTTTCCAGATCCGAATTTTTCGGAAGTTACAGAACACTATTTCCACAACCAGCCGATTTCCGGCGAGGCCTGCACACTCTTGGAAAAAAATTAACAAGAATAATTTTTGGTAAGTTTTAAAATGGCAATGGGTTTGACCTTCGGGGTATGTTGGTCTTTGGTAGCGTTTATTGGTGGTGTGTATATTAGTGTATTACCTAATAGTTCATCTCCGGTCCCATCGTTACCCAAACCAGGAAATGATGCAACCTTCGTGCCTTCAAGCAAAAAGAAATAAATATGTCAATAAATAAATAAACCAAAGTGTGAACGGAATTTGAAACAAATACAGGCGGAAACGCAAAGATCTCCATTATATTTTGTCCCGTAAACTGCTATTCACTCCGAGCGTTTAGCGGATCCCGTATAAAACGGGTACCATACACCTGCCACTGACAGCTGGCGGACAGATGTCAATATGCAAACGTTCTCGACGGCTAACAATTGCGGCGTCCGATACCTTAGAGCTACTGTGCTGGACGGAAGGTGAAGCCGTGGATCAACTTTTCATTAAAATGAATTACCTAAGTTTGATATATATATATATATATATATATATATATATATATATATATATATATATATATATATATATTATATATACATACATACATATATATAATTATTGCATATGTATATATATATATATATATATATATATATATATATATATATATATATATATATATATATATATATATATATATATATATATATATATATATATATACTATATATATATACACATATATATACTGTTGTAGCCTCTGCAATTAAAACACAGTACAGATGATAGTTGAAAAAAAGTAATTTTTTTCATTTCTGATCCTTGATAATTATCAATTTGGGAACATTATCGTTTCCACACATCCCAAATGACCTAGTTGATTTAGACTCGATCAATCGATCAATCGAGAGAGAGAGAGAGAGAGAGAGAGAGAGAGAGAGAGAGAGAGAGAGAGAGAGAGAGAGAATAAATCCAGCGACAAAGCTCGTTCAGGAATCGCATTACCTTCCAATTCCCGTGTAGTATATTTCATTGGGCGGGTTTTATTTCCCATTTGAATATCCACTTATCTTTCTTTGTGCGCCCCTCTAACTGTTGTCATCTGGTTTAATTGACTGCATTATTGCATTTATGACTTACAGTTATGACGGTCACGTGATTATTCATGCATTCCAAATTGCTCGTAACGAGGTACATATACAGGTATGTATATATATATATATATATATATATATATATATATATATATATATATATATATATATATATATATATATATATATATATATAGTTGGTAAATTTTTTTATTAATCGGCAACTCAAGTTGATATCAATCTTAAATTAATGCATTCATTTTTTTAATTCTGTCAATACTTACAATGAAGGAGGATACGTTCCACTATTTTTATTTTAATCTTTCAAACGTATTAATAAAACCCGAGACCACGAGGTATAATGAAAAGTTTTAAAGTCGTGGCAACCTATCGGTCAACAGTGCTTCCGATTTCTTAACTCGAGGTACTCAAGGAAGGCTAATGAAAGCAATAGCTTCTGTATTCCTTCCTGCACTGAAGCACTTTCGAAGTGATAGTGGCAGATTCTCAGGAACTTTAAGAATATTGCGGGAAAATTTCAGATAATAAAGAACTGGTTCACTCCTGTGAGTCTGTCTAAGATTCGTATTTTCTATGTAGTTCTTCATTATTTATATATATATATTTATATATATATATATATATATTTCTATATAATTAGATTTCAGTATATCATTATATACATATATATATGTATATACACACACACACACACACACACACATATATATATATATATATATATATATATATATATATATATATATATATATATATATATATATATATATATATATATAATATTGTGTATAGGCATCAGCTTAATGCTAAAAAATATCCTAAAATTTCTATTTCCGATCTGGCCGTGTAACATGAAATAATTACCACTCATTTGCATAAAATTCAAGCTGAATATAGACATGGATTTATGAATGCATGGCCGCTCATTGATTATGCATAATAATGATAATTTATTTTTGCAACATTCATCACGATGAATTATAAATTAGCATTCCAGAGCTCTCCATAAAATAGCTTGTTTTTTTTTTTATACACGATTCAGATGATGGAGCTTTTTCTGATATTTTTTCGTGATGTTAAACAGTAAGTAGGAATTTACTGTTTTTTTGGGGGTTGGGGAGTGATTTAAAGCTTAAGTTGTGAAAGTGGTGGTTGTTTTTCTTCGTGTGACCAAAGGAGCTACTACATTTTTGTTATTCTAAGCCCAGGCGTGTTTTTTTTTTTAACAAGAAGCTTTAGAAGAGGTGTTTGGCTAATAAGTAAAATGTTCAAGTTACTGCTTAATTTAGATGTATGATAGCGTTAATGTTTTTCACAGTGGTCTTTATGCTTTAAATTCCGTATTACGTAATAGATGATTTTTACATTTTAAAAAAATCCTTCCTTCAAAGCTGCAAAATTCTCAGGCTGTTCATTTTCATAAAATATAACAACCGTTCGTAAATCAATTACAGTATTTCATCCAAATACTCCCAATGTAAGTTTGACCTAAATGAACATTGCAAATAAAAATCTGTAAAGGGAAAGAATTCAGTTCAAAAATACCCCTTAAATGACATATATTCTCCAGCATCACCTCATTTACCAACTCATCTAAAATGATCAGATTAAGCAGCCGACAGCATAATTCCCACCTGTACAGCTGAAATGTTTCGTCTCAACGTTATTTGCAAGGATTAACTGAATGTGATTGGAAATGTGCGATGATCGGGAATTATAAATTATATTCCCCGTTGCCTTTGACAGTTCGAATTACAGAGTACGGCTGGAAGTGAGATGCGATCTGCAGTTGTTTAGGTAATTCGGAGAATGTCACATGTTTAGCGCTGAAACATATTCAGGTCGTTGGTGATTTATCACTGCAGTGAGGTCGTGATTCAACAAGGTGATTAAGTGTTCTTCTTGCGATAGAGAAATATTAGAATATATTATACGAATCATCGCTAGTATGTCCCAATCGGCGGACATCTTCCAACTCTCACGGAGGACCTCTGGCTCATCTAAATCTTTCCACAATAATAAACAGTTCCAATCTGGAACAGCATCATTCCAGAGGAATCGATATAACAAATCCACTTCGTTTGATCCCAGAAACTCAAATCGGTTCCTGATTCGTCAGTTCCAACCTAAGTCAGTTCCTGATTCGTCAGTTCCAACCTACGTCAGTTCCTGATTCGTTAG
This sequence comes from Macrobrachium rosenbergii, assembly GCF_040412425.1. NCBI lineage: Eukaryota > Metazoa > Arthropoda > Malacostraca > Decapoda > Palaemonidae > Macrobrachium > Macrobrachium rosenbergii. Next base: position 30,142,962 of record NC_089741.1, read on the forward strand.
TTCCAACCTAAGTCAGTTCCTCATTCGTCAGTTCCAACCCAAATCAGTTCCTGAATCGTCAGTTCCAGCCTACGTCAGTTCCTGAATCGTCAGTTCCAACCTACGTCAGTTCCTGATTCATCAGTTCCAACCTACGTCAGTTCCTGATTCATCAGTTCCAACCTAAGTCAGTTCCTCATTCGTCAGTTCCAACCTACGTCAGTTCATGATTCGCCAGTTCCAACCCAAATCAGTCCACGATTCGTCAGTTCCAACTAAATCAATCAATCATATTTTCTTCCGTTCATTATCAGCACAACAGACATCCGGACTGGTCTCTGACTGAACTAATCTGTGCTAGGAGAAATGTGACGAGGATGATTAGCTGCTATCAAAAGGGAAGAGATTATAATTATTTGTTTGTGTGTGTGTGTGCGTGTGCGCGCTCGCGCGCTAATTCGTGAGCGTCAGGAGTGCTGATAGTCAGCTAAATTATGCTGAGTTTCCTGTGTATTTTGACTATCTATCTATCTATCTATCCCATCAATCTATCTATCTATCTATATATATATTGTTATTATTACTATTTTTATTATTATTATTCTGAAGATGAACCCCATTCATACGAAACAAGCCCACCACAGGGGGCCACTGCCTTGAAATTCAAGCTTCCAAAGAATATTAAAGTGTTCATTAGAAAGAAGCAACAGATGGTAATGGGAAAAAAGAAAAAATAAATTAATTAATTAATTTAGATAAAAATGTAAGTAAATTATGAACATTCTGAGAGAGAAGTAGAGGTTAGTTTTATTCGACATTGTTCAGTATTACGGTATTTCTTAGTTAATGTATGTTATAGCTTTCATTTTGAATTTTTTTTTTTTAATGTGTTAAAGTTATATACTTATGCAACTGTAGTTTTAATTCGTGTTTGTTACCTCTAAAGGTAAGGTGTGAAAAAAAGCAAAATTACGAAAGGAATTTGTATGCTTCATTCAGCCAAAGCGAAAATCTGGAATGCATACAATTACTTCAATAGGTTTTTTTTTTTAATCTCCCATAGAAATATCTCTAAGAAACAAAAGAGGAATTGTACAATTTACACACACACATGTATATATATTAAACGACACTTGTAGTTTATATATATATATATATATATATATATATATATATATATATATATATATATATATATATATATATATATATATATATATATATATATATATATATATATATATGTGTGTGTGTGTGTGTGTGTGTGTGTGTGTGTGTAATCTCGCTCGCGTCCTCACCTGAATATGCACGCTCCAACAATAATCCCACCGTACGGGAAATTGCGCAATCGAGTCGAACGTCGGTGCAAGGAGCAGGCAAATTGCCGACTCTCCCTGATTCCCCCTTTCTTGAGGAACTGAAGTATTGACTCTCGACACAAGAGGAAGAAGCGACGCGAAGATCCGGCCGAAGAAAGGATTCAAATCCCCAGAACGAGCGGAGGTGTGAGATGGCGAGATTGTTTGAGTGTGTGTCTATAGACGTGGAAGTCACTCGCTCGGTGTTGAAGGTACGAAATGGCAAGGGTGTGTGTGTGTGTACAGTAAGTATGTATGTATATATATACACACATACACACACAGGTGGAAGCCACACACAGAGCTGTTGCTGACTTCGTATGAAACACTTTGTGTGTGTGTGTTTTGTGTGCGCGCGCGGAATGTACAGAACTGGAAATCCATTAGCATATTAACTAAGGATCGCAGCGCAGCAGGCCTGAAAAATTATCTCACTAAACACCATTATCCAACCCGTTGCAGGAACAGAGGTTGTTGGCATTCAGCGCAAACTGGCAAAAAAAAAAAAAAAAAAAAAAAAAAAAAAAAATTGAAGCAGAACCCTGGCGTTTACTTTTGCAATTCGTAAGAAAGGCCCATCTGATCGAAGTCGCTCTTACCAGTATTAAACCTTCCTGGAATTCTTACGCAAGTGTGTAGAAAGAAGAAGAAGAAGAAGAGGAAGAGGGGAAAAAAGTCCTTTGCAAAGGTAGTTTTATTTTTTTTTTTACGAGAAAGAAACTTAAATTTATCGATTCCGTGAGTACTTCCATCTTTTTTTTTTTATTTTTTACCTCGTCGACTCGATTTTCTGTTCGTAATCTGAATGTTCTTGTACCGAGGCGCTGTTTCGTCCCTGTTATGGCTTTACAAAGCTGGATTGGTTCACTGGTTGACATGTTTACCTAGCAAGCCGCCTCTGCCTGGAAAATGAATGCTGGGAAAATCTGCTGGGTACACACACAGAGGCTCGCGTGGAGAATTTACGCGCGATATCAAATTATGAATGTGAAAGTGACCGGTGTGGCTTTATTTTATTTTTTTTTAGCCTTGAGCTGTCAGCTGTTAGAGGAATCCTTGATACTAAAAATTACAATATATATATATATATATATATATATATATATATATATATATATATATATATATAGATAGATAGATTAAGATACAGTACATACATATATATATATGTATATGTATATGTGTGTGTGTGTGTATGTATGCGAAGGACATGTCCAACAATCCACTTACCCCTTTCTTTATCTCCTTTACACATATATAAGATTTCCTTAGTTTTACTTTATGGAATCATATTTCCATCTGACTCTTGACATTCTTTTTAAACCTTTAGTCGCAATTCAACAAAATCTTTCAGGTTCAGTTCATCGTCATTACGATGATTCGTGTCCGCACAACAATAAAAATCGTTCTAGGCTGACTTACATAATCTCACTTTCGCATGTAAATTCAGTTTACTCGATTTCCGATGCTTATTCAACCTCCTTAGTGTCTTATTGGCCTTTTATTAACCTCCCTAGTGTCTTATTGGCCTTTTATTAACCTCCCTAGTGTCTTATTGGCCTTTTTTTAACATCCCTAGTGTCTTATTGGCCTTTTTTAACATCCCTAGTGTCTTATTGGCCTTTTTTAACATCCCTAGTGTCTTATTGGCCTTTTTTAACATCCCTAGTGTCTTATTGGCCTTTTTTAACATCCCTAGTGTCTTATTGGCCTTTTTTAACATCCCTAGTGTCTTATTGGCCTTTTCTAACATCCCTAGTGTCTTATTGGCCTTTTTTAACACCCCTAGTGTCTTATTGGCCTTTTCTAACATCCCTAGTGTCTTATTGGCCTTTTTTAACATCCCTAGTGTCTTATTGACCTTTTCTAACATCCCTAGTGTCTTATTGGCCTTTTTTAACATCCCTAGTGTCTTATTGGCCTTTTTAACATCCCTAGTGTCTTATTGGCCTTTTTTAACATCCCTAGTGTCTTATTGGCCTTTTAAAACCTCCCTAATTTCTTATTGGCCTTTTTTAACATCCCTAGTGTCTTATTGGCCTTTTTAAACCTCCATAGTGTCTTACTGGCCTTTTTAACCTCCCTGGTGTCTTATTGGCCTTTTTAAACCTCCCTAGTGTCTTACTGGCCTTTAAAACCTCCCCAGTGTCTTATTGGCCTTTTTAAACCTTCCTAGTGTCTTATTACCTTTTAAAACCTCCCTAGTTTCTTACTGGCCTTTTTTAGCCTTTCGAAAACATTTACGAAGACTCAAAAAAATACCCTTACTGTTTTTATACCATTACAATAATCTCATCTTTTAGACGTTGCTCCGGTCATTTTTATGAATCTTCCTCTAGCCTCCTACTACTCTCTCTCTCTCTCTCTCTCCTCGCTCGTATCACCCCTCCCCCTCATTATCAATCCCTATCCTATCCTCACCTTCCTCCTCCCCCTCCCCCTCCTCTTCCTCCTTCTTCCCTATCCCACTCCCAAGCATCATGATCTGCCTCCCTCGTATCACCCCTTCATCATCTATCCCTCTCCTATCCTCCCCTTCCTCCTCCCCCCTCCCCCTCCTCTTCCTCCTTCTTCCCTATCCCAATCCCCAGTATCATGAGCTACCTCCCTCGTATCACCCCTATCCCTATCCTGTTCTCCACTTTCCGCTCTTCTTCCTCCTCCTCCTCTTCCCCTTCCCCTCCTCTTCCTTCTTCTTTCCTACGCCACTCCCCAGCACCAAGAGCTACCTCCCTCGTATCACCCCTTCCCCCTTATCACCAGTCCCTATCCCATCCTCCCTTCCGCCCTCCTCCTCCTCTTCCCCCCTTCCTCCTCCTCTTCCCCTTCCTCCTTCTTCCCTATCGCCAGCATCATGATATACCTCCCTCGTATCACCCCTTCCCCCTCATCATGAATCCCTATCCTATCCTCCCCTTCCTCCTCCTCCTCTTCCCCCTCCTCCTTCCCTACCCGACCCCCCAGCATCATGAAGAGAGAAAGCAGGCCCACCGTCATAATTTTCGGCAGGATATTCAAGTAAACACGTAGTCGTCCTATCTGTTATACTTAGGCACCGAGCGTATTTCAGGGGGGAGGCTCCACGCTGAAGGCAGAATGAGACGACCACTAAATTTCATTCTTTATGAGTTTTTTGCTGGTTTTTCCTTCTTTTTATACCTCGGCATTATCAGACGGGGTAGGGTGGAGAGGGGGAGGGGAGGGGGGGAGGTTAGCCGGAAGGGGAGTGGCCAAAGGCACAGAGAGAGAGACTCGGGTTCTTCGTGTTGTCAGAATCCTATAATGAGTTTGTTTAATCTACTTGAAGGTCAGTATGATCCGGTTTTTATTCAATGCTATTTCGGTTTCAACTTCATTTTTCATTTTCGTAAGAATGCTCTGTCTCATTTAGCAAGATATGAGTAAATGTCCAGCGTATGTTGGCGGGGAGACGATTCCTGATGGTGCTTCGCTGTCGATCTATTAAACAGCTCGCCTTGCATTCCTTTAGACGGAGATTCCGCCTGTCAGGAGACAGCAGGGGCCATCGTTAAGGTAACGAAGCCGATCCTGATTCTCCGGATGATTAAACTTTTGATTTTTTTTTGGGGGGGGGTGCACTAAAAAAAATGGAATTACAACCTACGATATATTGACGCATCTGCCTCTCTTTACACATCTGCAATGCGGTCTGCCATGATTTGCCCGGAGATGAGAACACTTGTTTTCCCACGATCATCTTCTTCCTCCAGTCACACCAACCTGCCCACCCAACCCCTCAACACCACAACCTCACCAAACAACATTCTGCAAGGCCAGAATTCACCCCGCGAGAAAAGTAAAGAAAAGGAAAAAATGGAGAGTGTTTCTCTTCCACTTCTTTGCTCCTCTCTTATTTACTCACATGAAACCACTTTCCGCCCCTTTTGGCGGCCTTTCTTAAAAATCTGTTGACAAGAGTACGGCCGTGTTTACTCTGTCCACAAGGAAATGCCCTCGCGCGCAATTCCTAAGGGACTGGGGTACCGTAAGGGAGCGAGCCCAGACCCTCGGTGTTTCCCTGAACCGATTCTTCAGAGGAGGCGAATGTTTGAGGCACCTAAGAGGTCTTCTGGTTAAGAGGTCAACTATCTGAATGTCTTGACGTTCCACTATTCAAACGATGGCCTGTTCATATTAGAATGCATGTCGTTATTAACAATATATTTTTCATATCACTGACGATGTTAATGATAAGCTTTATCATGCTCCACCTTTTTGTTACTTGTGTCATATAAAAATGTTATACTTGCATACACATATATAATATATACAGTATATATATATATATATATATATATATATATATATATATATATATATATATATATATATATATATGCTTACAACAAATTAAACAATATACCACTCACAGTAGTGTACGTATCACGTAAAATGAGCATTCTGGTGGCAAACTCTTCCAACATTAAATGAACTTTATGTGGCGTGTAAAATTAATGCGAGTTCAGTAGAGAGCACTGTTTTTCACTACTTTCCTGTATTTGTTACCATTTGTTTCATCGTATCTAATTTGCGATATCTACTTGAATATTTAATGCCTTTTTCGTATGTAACTGAGTACATGTTTCGTCGAATCAAATTGAGTACATGTTTCGCCCAATCAAACTGAGTATATGTTTCGTCGAATCAAATTGAGTACATGTTTCGTCGAATTTAATTGGGTACATGTTTCGTCGAATTAATTGGGTACATGTTTCGTCGAATTTAATTGGGTACATGTTTCGTCGAATCAAATTGAGCATACATGTTTCGTCGAATCAAATTGAGTACATGTTTCTTCGAATCAAATTGAGTACATGTTTCGTCGAATTTATTTGGGTACACTTCGTCGAATTTAATTGAGTACATGTTTCGTCGAACCTAATTGAGTACATGTTTCGTCGAATTTATTTGGGTACACCTTTCGTCGAATTTAATTGCGTACATGTTTCGTCGAATCTAATTGAATACATATTTCGTCGAATCTAATTGGGTACAAGTAAGATGTTCTACCATTTTAAATGTGTACTGATATCGAACTCTCACGCAAAATAGTTCTACCAGTATAAATGATTACTGATAGCGGACTCTCAGGCAAAGTTGCTCTACCATTTTAAATGTGCGTTTGGATTAAGCTGGTAGAAAATCATGGGTCGAGTCTACAGCACGCGAATGCATATTTCATATCTCCCTACTTTTCAGCTACACAGTAGATATTTGTTACCGTTCGCATTTCCAGATCTTTATGTTAAATGCGTTGGATTCACGAGTTTTAGCGCGGGGATAATGTTCCGAAATAAATACGCAGAGACGAGAAAAGTTTACAACTTTGCGTGAAAGTTCCCAGAAACTGGATATTTTCAGCAAATACTTTGTACATAAAATATACCTGCCTGAATATGTATGATCCGCGTTCCGCACGCGTAGCGGTATACGCTGCATACATTCATACATTAACATATGTTTGTGAATGCATAAAAATCATAAAACTTCTGCATGTATGTGTGGTATTTTGGACTGGATATTTAAGTTAGATACGATTTTTTTCGACAATAAAGATGGGCAGATACAGATAGCAATAAACTGTAGAACTGTACCAGCAAAACACACACACACATACATACATATAAGGGTGTGTGTGCGTGTGTGTGTGTGTACCAGATTATAAGGTAGCATGAAGAAGAAGAAAGAATCTCTCTCTCTCTCTCTCTCTCTCTCTCTCTCTCTCTCTCTCTCTCTCTCTCTCTCTCTCTCTCTCTCTCTCTCTCTCTCTCTCTCTCTCTCTCTCTCTCTATCTATATATATATATATATATATATATATATATATATATATATATATATATATATATATATATATATATATATATATATATATATATATATATATATATATATATATATATATATATATATATATATATATATATATATATATATAAAATAACTGAAATTACAAACTGAATAGTAAGCCTCCTGCCCAAATTAAATTGTAGAACCCAGCATTTTTTCCAGACAGATGCAAGCAGGTAAAAAAAAAAAAAAAAAAATATCAATTTTGCATATACTCCGAACGTCAGTTACCAAAATTTGGAAGCGCCATTTTTATTTATCTTTTTTTTTAAGGTCCACGTTCTAATGAGCGCCATCAATACACACCTGTGAGGTGCGGCTTCTCTCTCTCTCTCTCTCTCTCTCTCTCTCTCTCTCTCTCTCTCTCTCCTTTTCAATTCGGAATTCGGTTTTGTGACGAACCTCTCAGCCGTGACCGTAAATTCGACCGGGTACATTTCGGACCGCTCCTCCTCCCTCCCTCCCTCCCCAGCTACCTCCCAACCCTGCCACCCCAAACTCTCTCTCTCTCTTCTTCTCTCTATAAGAGAGAGAGAGAGAGAGAGAGAGAGAGAGAGAGAGAGAGAGCCTTTGTCCGTTCAGCGTTCTTTTATCCTCTTTCAGAAAATGTTTCAGCCGTTTAACTAGATACAATACAACACGCCATCTTTTTTACCCCCTTTTTTTTTTATTTCGCCCTCTTTTCATACATTCTTTTTTCTCTCTCTTTTTTTTTATGCTGTCCTCACTAAAACACTATTTTCGAAGAGCCATTGAAATTTGTCCCTGCGCCCAGCAACCCCTCCACAGTTGCCTATTATACTATTTTTCTTGCTTTCTTTTCAACTTTCTATTTCTCTTTTTTTTTCTTTTTTTACTTTTTATTTACCTTTTTCTCTCTCTGGGTTCCTGGAACTGAGGTCCTAACTAAAATATACTTTTCATGGATATTTTGCTGAAGTAGATAGTTTATTTCTTTTTCCTTTGCGCTGGAACTTTAAATAGCAGAATTTTCTTGCATATAGCTACCGGAGTGCAGGCGACTACATTAGCAGCTGCAAGCGCGCACATACACATACATACATACATACATACATATATATATACATACATTATATATATACAGTAGATACGTATATATATGTTTATATATTTATGTATATAATAAATATATATATATATATATATATATATATATATTGATATATATATATATATATATATATATATATATATATATATATATATATATATATATATATATATACATATATATAGATAGAGAGAGAGAGAGAAGTTAAGTGGTTCGATTCCTGGTCCCTGAATGCAACCCACCAATCAACCAAACCAAGAATACTGTAGGTACCAGCGCGTGCTGAAGTCGAGAAAAGGGTGTGGAGCTTGCAACCTCATCCCTAATGACATGCTAAGGGCCGAAAGGTCCTACATTAACCTAATCAGCAGAACGTCGAACCCGATTACACACGCGTTCAGTCATCTCTCTTCCAGGCACTCTCGCGCTTTCATTTGAAGGTCTTTGCTTTCCAACATTCTCTAAGTTTTACCGTCTTTATTCCTCCTAACATACCTGTATTACTATACACTCTTTCACCTATCTGTCCTCTTCCGTTCTCTCCACATGATCGAGTCACCTCAAAGCACTGATACAGCCTTTCACCTACGCAACCCGTTTCTTCGCATGTCACATGCAATCACAAAAAATATATGTATGTATATATATATATATATATATATATATATATATATATATATATATATATATATATATATATATATATATATATCTGCAAGTAAGTCATCCTTCTTTCTTTCTTTAAATCAGTAGCTGAAAACTCCTATGTACTGTAGGCATTACCAAAGGTTCTTTGCAGCGTCCCTTCGGCCCCTAGCTGCAACCCCTTTCATTCCTTTTAATACACCTCTATTCATATTGTCTTTCTTCCATCTTGCTCCACCGTCTCCTAACTATTATTTCATAGTGCAACTGCTTTGAGGTTTTCCTCCTGTTACACCTTTCAAACCTACCTACTCTCAATCTCCTTTCCAGCGCTGAATGACTTTATAGGTCCCAGTACTTGGCCTCTGGCCTAAACTCTATATTCCATTCCATACCACTAGGTACACTATTCCACATTTTAGTTGTGGCCAAGATATAAAACTCCTAGTAAACCGAGTAGTATTAAACTTGGTGCTGGAAAACGACGCACTGTTTTCAGCAGCAGCCTGCCTAGTAATGCTAGCAAAAACAGTGGGTTTATCAATGCTTTGAGATGACCGGATCATGTGGAAAGAACGGAAGAGGACAGATATGTGAAAAAGTGGATAATAATGCAGGTATGTTAGGTCAGGTAAAGCAAAGTGCAGAGGATGCTTGTCGTTGTAGTACTGTATATCTTAAATAATGAACCCACTTTATGTCTAAGCCACATTTCAACATTAAGAGTTGGCAAGGCTTTAGATATTCTCTTTTCTTTTTTTTTTTTTACTTACATTCAATACCAACACATTACTTACGCAAAAGAGAAATAATGAACTCACTTTATGTCTAAGCCATAAATCAGCATTAAGAGCTGGCAAGGCTTTAGCTGTTTTCTTTTAGTTTTCTGTAAAAGAAAGCTACTGTGCCGGCTTTGTCTTTCCGTCCGCACTTTATTCTGTCCACACTTTTTGTCTCTGCCCTCAGATCTTAAAAACTGCTGAGGCTAGAGGGCTGCAAATTGGTGTATTGATCATCCACCCTCCTATCATCAAACATACCAAATTGCAGCCCTTTTGCCTCAGTAATTTTTATTTTATTTAAGGTTAAAGTTCGCCATAATCGTGCTTCTGGCAATGATATAGGCCATGCCGCCACCAGGCCGTGGTTAAAGTTTCATGGGCCGCGGCTCACACAGCATTATACCGAGGCCACCGAAAGATAGATCTATTTATGGTGGCCTTGATTATACGCTATACTTTTTCTTTTACTTAATTCAATATCCACACTTCACTTACGTAAATGTGAAAAACTTGGCGTATTTTTATGGAAGAACGACTTGTACCGAATTCAAATATCAACTGAATCCACGTAGCTGAATTAAGTCTACGGAAAACGATCAAGAAATGCTTTGCTCTGAATCTGCTCGCAGTTAATCGAATGGCTGCATGAAATATTGGGTGGATTAAATAGTGCAGCCACGGAAGTAGCTGCAGAAGAAGCATTCACCAAAACACACAAAAAAATAGAAGAAGCAGATTATCACAAACAGAAGTCCCCAAATGCCAGCACGATTCTGCATGACAAATAAGCAAGTATGAGCAAAAACCGAATGTCACCAGACTTTTTACGGCATTCCACGTCAATTGAATCGGCGTTTTATGCAAAACACAACTGCGTAGAACAAAGTTTAGACAACGGAACTCGCGAGTAAATTGTGATGTTATTTTTAATGACATCGGGAAGTGGCGAGACTTTAGAGAGAACTCTCTCTCTCTCTCTCTCTCTCTCTCTCTCTCTCTCTCTCTCTACTAAATGACCCATTAGACTTCGTTAACTTTCAGATCAATTGCTTAACTGATAGGAACAAGCAATTCTAAAGTGAAGATGCCACTTTTATAAATACAATTTTGAGTTAATGAATAGTTTGTGAATGTTTCATCGAGATAGAACGAATGGCAATAGATCACTGGTTATCTGAAAGGAATTGTGGAGAATATTTAAACAAGTAAAAAATGCGGCGAAGTTTCTTCTGCGCAATCGAGTTTTCTTTACAGCCGCTACAGCTTATTATCAAGGCCACCGAAAACAGTTCTACTTTTCGGCGGTCTCGGTATAATGCTGTATGCGCCGCGACCCATGAAACTTTAACCACGGCTCGGTGGTGGCCTATCATATATCGTTGCCAGAAGCACGATCATGGCTAACTTTAACCTTAAATGAAATAAAAACTACTGAGGCCAGAGGGCTGCAATTTGTTACGTTTGATGATTGGGAGTGGATGATCAACGTACCAATTTGCAGGCCCGTAGCCTCTGTAGTTTCTAACTCTGAGGGCGGACAGAAGAAAGTGCCGACAGAATGAAAAAAAGGGTACATCAAAAATGCAATAATAGCGAATAAGTGGAACGGTCCTTTGGTGCATTCATTGGATTACTGGCTTAGCATATACTGAACGAAAATCAGGAAAAACTAAATACGCCTGGCCTGTGTTATATATGAATTTAGGCGCTGTTCCTCTGTTTCCAAATCTTTTCAAATCTTATTCATCAATATTCTCGTAGGGACCACCCAGCAGAGTAGGCTATAGTTTTCAAAGTAGGCCAACGTTCCCCCAACTGCACCTAACGTTGAGAGAGAGAGAGAGAGAGAGAGAGAGAGAGAGAGAGAGAGAGAGAGAGAGAGAAACAGCAACTGAAGCAGAGAAAGAGAGAGATAGAGAGACGGAAAGAGAAGAGAGAAATAGCATCTGGAGCAATGAGAGAGAGAGAGAGAGATAGTAACTGAAGCAGAGAAGGAGACAGAGAGACGGAGAGAAGAGAGAAATAGCACCTGGAGCAATGAGAGAGAGAGAGGGGGGAGAAAAGAGAGAAACAGCAACTGAAGCAGAGAAAGAGAAATAGCAAAAGCAGAGAGAGAGAGAGAGAGAGAGTAACTGAAGCAGAGAAGGAGACTGAGAGACGGAGAGAAGAGAGAAATAGCACCTGGAGCAATGAGAGAGAGAGAGAGGGGAGAGAGAGAGAGAAACAGCAACTGAAGCAGAGAGAGAAATAGCAACTGAAGCAGAGAGAGAGAGAGAGAGAGAAATAGCAACTGAAGCAGAGGAGAGAGAGAGAGAGAGAGAGAGAGAGAGAGAGAGAGAGAGAGAGAGACGGAGAGAAGAAATAGCACCTGAAGAGAGAGAGAGAGAGAGAGAGAGAGAGAGAGAGAGAGAGAGAGAGAGAGTAGACTTCCACACTGATAAATCCAAACAGAGGACCTGTTTTAAGGCAATGCTTTTCTTTTTCATGTTAAATGTAATGCACATCAAATCAACGCAAATGACAGGCAAAATGTCCAGATTAGCCGGTAATACAATACCTAATATTACACGCTCGAATTGCATGCGTGTCCGTGCAATTTCGTGTGACGGTCGCTTTGCAATTAACAAAATGAATCACACCACGTTAGCAATAGCTTTTGGGTGTTGCCACGTACGATAATTTCACTTGAGGAGGCGTTTGCACGATAACTGAACGCACTCAAAGTGCATTATTATGTAAAATGTCTAGAAAGAATATTTACATTAATTTGTAAGAAAAAAATGCATTTTCTGTTTCATTGTGGAATGTCATACGAGTTTGGTAGATAATTTACATGGATATTATATATATACATACATACATACATATATATATATATATATATATATATATATGTGTGTGTGTGTGTGTGTGTGTATACTTCAAGCAACTACATTGCAAGCACTCAAAATGCGTTACTGCGTAAAATATCTAGTAGGAAAATTGACATTAATGAAAAATTTTTTTGTTTCAACTTGCAACGTCATACGAGTTTGTTTGGTAAATAATTGTTTGGATATATATATATATATATATATATATATATATATATATATATATATATATATATATATATATATATATATATATATATATATATATATATATATATCATATATCAATGACGTTGCAAGCACTCAAAGCCCAATCTTTCATGAAATATCCAGTTAGGAAATATACATCAAGCGGTGAATAAAAAAATAAAAGCATTTTTGCGTTTCAACGAGCAATGGTGTCATACAAGTTTGTCTAGAAAATAATTTAAATGGCGATAAAAAAAGTTTACACTTCCCACACTTGCATTGCAGTTGTTCGTGCAATTTCACTTGACAAAAAAAAAAAAAGGGTGTAAAAAATCCTGGCGGCCACTGACGCAAAAATGAAGGATAATTCTCACTTAAATTCCGTCTCTCGCCACGATGACGGTGACAATAAACTAGCGTTTACAATAAACTAACGTTAAAAATAAACTAACATTAACACCAAACTAAGGTGGTAAAGCCATAATGTCTGAAATGTTTAAAACAGTATCTCAAGGTCGGCTATATATATATATATATATATATATATATATATATATATATATATATATATATATATATATATATATATATATATATATATATATATATATATATACATATATATATATATATATATATCTTTTTCCTGAAAAATATATATATATATATATATATATATATATATATATATATATATATATATATATATATATTTATATATAATATATATAAACTTATACATATATATACATATATATGTATGTATACATACATGTCTGTGTGTGTGTCTGCCCCTGCGAGCAAGCTTACACATAACACCACTGCGAAAGGAGAGGCAAGCAGAAAGAAGGAAATTCTCGAGAAGTTGGGGAGGAGCGTTGAGGTACGACTGAGAAACGTAAACATTTAGAGGAACAGAAAATGAAAGGGCGAGAGAATGACTTCCCGAAGAAAGGGTGTGTTGAGAGGGAATGGAAGAGATTATTGGAAATGCTGTTCAAGAAGGGAATGAGGAACAAAAGCCAAAGGAAAGGAGAGGAGGGGGATTATAATGAGGGAGAGGAACAAAAGGAAAGGAAAATTAAAAAAAAAAAACGTATTAAACCGTAGAGAAACAAACGATTGGCGGGGGAAAGGCTGGAGAAAATGACGGTGGGATTTGAGGATGAAACGCGTGGCTGAAATTATCATCATGCTGTCTCAAGGACAATCAGCTGGAACTGCACAGAATCAGGATTTCCGGGAATGATACGGGAATTGGTGAGACGTAACACAGATCCACTTTGAAATAGACTTTGATGCGTTTGATGCGTATCCTTTACAGCAACATCCTATGCCGAAGGGCATTACGACATATAAAAGGATTTGCTCATTCCTGGAGGAAGGGCTGAAGTTGAAGTATCCTACGATGCGGAAAATGCGCATCTAAACTTCGTAGAATGTAATGGTTCAGAGAGAGAGAGAGAGAGAGAGAGAGAGAGAGAGAGAGAGAGAGAGAGAGAGAGAGCTTGGCTTTCTTGCATATTTTCCATTACCTAAAGGAGAGAAACCATCTCCTTGCAGTTAGTCTTCACTAGGAGGAGACAGATCATCTCCTAGCTGATTTCTACTCGTTTCACCCAAATGAGAGAAAGGTCCTCTTGTTTCACCCAAATGAGAGACAGGTCCTCTTGTTTCACCCAAACGAGAGACAGATCCTGTTTCACCCAAAAGAGAGAAAGTTCCTCTTACTTCACCCAAATGAAAAACAGGTCCTCTTGCTTCCTGTCCATTCGAGAAAGGGTGGGAAGAGGCCTCCGTCACTTTCTCGCAAGAACTCTTTTGACCAATTCATGACCCTGGCCAGGATTCCGGACGTTATCTGGGTCTCCGAATATTGCTACAGCTTCCGAAGTTCTCTCTCTCTCTGTCCGATACCCATCTTTCGTCTCGGTCAGGTTTGACCTTATTTTGTTCCGGAGGGAAGAAGGCGCAGGAAGATTTGTCTTGTTGTTGCCTCAATTCTCACTGTTTATTTGTTTGCTTGTTTTTGTTTTCACATGTTCAAACATAGTGCAATTTTACGGAAGTGTTCCCCCTCTGAAGGGCATTTAAAACAGTTTCCATATGTATTTTAAATTGCCCATTACATTTTTTGGGATAATTTTTCTAAGTATTTTCTCATGATTTCCTCTGCTTATTCTTTGTTTACATATTTACAAAGTTAAAAGCAATTATGCATGACTATTTATGTATGAAAAATCTCTTAAATATATTGTGATTATTCTTAAATATATTCTGATTAACAAATTATCTTCGACATCATAATTCGTGCAATTATTCTCTCCACCTGTCTTCGTACGTATTTCAGTTAAAACACTCAAATTTCTTCCTAAATGCTATTTAATAAGTTACTTCCAGAGGCAAATTTACAACCCCCATTACATAACACTAAACTAAAGTTACGTTCATGCAAAATAAAAGCTTCTCAGAAAAAAATAACGATGCACAAGCGGAGGAATGGGCCTCTTCTTGAAAGTCCGCCACTAAAGGAAAGGTATGTGCAAAAATGTACATCGCAGTCCACCTCCACCCACTGTCCCAGGTCCCCATAACTCCTCCTCTGCCACCCGCCCCCCCTCGACCTTCTCTTCTGCCCCCCGCCCCCATTTTATTTTACTGTTCAGAGGAACAGCATACTTTGTGACTGGAAACATTACAGTCTCGCTAGAGAAGTTTACTCCATAAAGGAATAGTCAGGGCGTTTCTGCTCGCTCAATACCAGTGTATACGTGTTATTATTATTATTATTATTATTATTATTATTATTATTATTATTCAGAAGATAAACCCTATTCAAATGGAGCAAGCCTCAAGTGGCCACTGACTTGAAATTCAAGCTTCCAAAGAATATTATGGTGTTCATTCGAAAGAAGTTACATAAGACAATATATAATAATAATAATAATAATAATAATAATAATAATAATAATAATAATAATAATAATAACAGAGAACTTAATACACGAAAGCAGAGCATTTACATCCCGTTGTTTTAATCCAAGCATTAATTGCATAAGGCTGCAAGGTTTGAACCAATAACAGATATAAAAATTGTTTCGATTTTACCAAGCGGCGAATCTAAAAAAAAAAAATAAATAAAAATATTCCTGATCGTTCGCTCAAACAAAAATGCCGGAATAAGTCTGCCCAATTAATGTATTATGGAGAGCCGATTATGCCCATGTAATACCGTAATTGCTTGGCCGTAATGCCGACCGTGATTCTCCATATAATCTCAATGTTTATTATTAATTACCATCTCGATTATGAGAGTTGTATCAAATGATATTCAGTGCATTTAGTGATGGTTACCATCCTGATTAAATATCATTATATTAAATATTATGTTTCCATTCTGATGTGATGATGATGATGTTTTCATTAACAAAAGATAATTAGCGTTTGTATATACAAGTGTGTGCGCGTGAAGGTATCAATTTCTATATAAATGCAACAGAGCTCTCTCTCTCTCTCTCTCTCTCTCTCTCTCTCTCTCTATATATATATATATATATATATATATATATATATATATATATAAAATACACATATATAAATATATATATTTATATTTATATATATACATGCACATACAAACATACATACATACATATACATATATATGAATATATATAATTTATATATATACAACCATGCATACATATATACACAGTATATATATATATATACATATATATAAATATATATACATATATATGCATATATATACATACATATACATAAATATAATATATATATATATATATATATATATATATATATATATATATATATATACACACACTGAATCATGATTTAACTGCCGAGAAATGAACAAAAATAAATACAGACAGACAGATATTATTCTAAATTCCCAGAAACAGGGAAAGTGAAGAAGCTTTTGTGTAGCTTATGCTGTCAAAGCTGTTTAGAACTGTTACCACGGGTGTTTTTAATGGCATCTAAAAATGGTTTAGAAAACGTAAACGGGAGGTGATTTGGTTGGTGGGTGTGTGTGTATGTATGTACGTATGTATGTATGTATGTATATATATAATGTATATATATAATACATACTGTATTATATATAATATACCAGCAAATACGTACAATTTGACACATATGATTCATAACATTTCTCTCTCTCTTTCTCTGAATATCACATTACCCTCTTACTTATGAAACAACGCGACTTTCAAGAAAAGGAAACGGAATCTTGTGGACTCTTTCATTCTATATTGTTTTTAATAAGCCTGTCCACGATAATACAATAATAAACAGAGGCTATATATTACATTACAACAATGACGTCAATCAAGATATGCCGGCTGCCACCACAATCCTTTTCTTTGTAGCTCAAGTGATGATTGCTTTTTTTCAGTTTTCTGTAAAAGAAAACTACTGTGCCGGCTTTGTCTGTCCATCCGCACTTTTCCCTGTCCGCCCTCGGGTCTTAAAAACTGCTGAGGCTAGAGGGCTGCAAACTGGTATGTTGATCATCCACCCTCCAATCATCAAACATACCAAATTGCAGCCCTCTAGCATCAGTAGTTTTTATTTTATTTAATGTTAAAGTTAGCCATAATCGTGCTTCTGGCAACGATATAGGATAGGCCACCACCGGGCGGTGGTCGAAGTTTCATGGGCGGCGGCTCATACAGCATTATACCGAGAACACGGAAAGATAGATCTATTTTAGGTGGCCTTGATGATACGCTGTAGCGGTTGTACAGAAAACTCGATTGCGCCGAAGAAACTTCGGCGCATCTTTTACTTTTTTTTCTCTCTGTCGTAAATTACATTCGTTTGAATGTTTGAGTTTTAATTAATGTTACTGTATTTTTTTTTATTTTGCTGTATATTATTTGTGATTTCGTAAAAACTTTAGTGTTCACAAGACTGCTTCTTTAGATAGTGAACACTGTACGTAATCATTATATTATTTTTTTTTATAGTGCCAGACCAAAAAATTCCTCACATTTTCAAATTCCACAATACCGCATTATAATAATTCCTTTCATTCTCATTCCTTATGGTTTGATCAGCCAGTACAGACGAGAATTCGCAGCATTCAAAACTCAGGATGAATAGAGAGAGAGAGAGAGAGAGAGAGAGAGAGAGAGAGAGAGAGAGAGAGAGAGGGAGAGGGGCTACCTAAGCAAGGTAGACTTTATACGATGGTCAATTATATTAAGCTACAGTTTAATTACACTATTTGACTTTATTCAGCAGAAGTTACCCTGCGCGCGCGCACACACGCACATATATATATATATACACAATATGTATATACATACATACATACACACATATATTATAAATATATACATACATACATATATATATATATATATATATATATATATATATATATATATATATATAGCATAATATAATATAATCTTTCATAGGACTTATTCATTCCCGCTATCATTCAAAATTCCTCAAACCAACTACCTAGAGCAGTGGTTCTCAACCAGGGGAGAATTCCTCCCTAGGGGGAAATTTCACAGTTTCCGGAGAGGGGGGAACTGTGACCAAAGATTGGCAGGCTCAAACTGGCTCTGGGACCACACAAAACGCAGTGTGCATCAGTCCGCACTACTGAGAGAGGTCAGGCTGGGCTTCCTCTCCGCTAGCTCGTGTGTTCGTGTTAGTGTTTCGTTGCATATTATTTGTGATGCACCTTTTGAGGCAGACAATTTTGGAGGGGGGTCGTTGGGGCAATGACATACTGACATATGGTGAAAGGGTGCAAGGGCCAAAAAAGATTGGGAACCACTGATCTAGAGTGACTGAGAGTTCTTCGTTGGACGGGTGGATACAGCTGTCGCCTGGCACGCTGTTGGCCCAGCGTTCGACTCTCCTACCGGCTAATGAAGAATTAGAGGAATTTATTTCTGGTGATAGAAATTCATTTCTCGTCATAAGTGGTTCGGATCCCACAATGAGCTGTAGGTCCCGTTGCTAGGTAACCAGTTGGTTCTTAGCCACGTAAAATAAATCTGATCCTTCGGGCCAGCCCTAGGAGACCTGTTAATCAGCTCAGTGGTCTGGTTAAACTAAGATATGCTTTTTTTTTTTTAGAGTGACCGAGAACAGAGAGAGAAAATCGCGGGAATCAACTTAAAATCGCTCCTTCCTCGGAACAATTCATTCCTGCTGTTAATTATGTTATGGCAATTTCCATCCCACACACGATTATCGAGGTTGTAAAAAGAAAATAAAAGAAAGAAAAATGTCTCATTAACTAATGTACCGGCTTTGTTCAGACTTGGAAAGATCTCGGCGTTCTTTTTTTTTTTTTTAAATGAGGGTTTCCAAGCAACATTACGAAGCGACGTGAGATAGCTTACGTAGACGGCAGTAAACGACAGCCAGGTTTCTTGTACGGGTAAATTAAGAGGGAGTAAAAGAGTGCTCTAATCTTCTAATGTATATTTCTCCTAATTGAAAAAGTCCACCTGGTAATGGATGAGAAGTTATGTCTTAGTTTTTTTCTTATTATCATAATTATATTATCATGATTATGAACCTGTTGTTCAAGTGATACAACCTTAAAATAACCATATTTGGTTTATATATCATTAAAAGGCCGTATGATTATATATATATTTATATATATATATATATATATATATATATATATATATATATATATATATATATCAAGCACCAGCCAAATGGAAGAAACGAAAAACAGGTGTAAATCCCGACCGGTTTCGGCTTCATTGCTAAACCATCTTAGTGTGTTATGTGTGCAAGAATTTACAAAAGGAAACGATGCAAAATATCCCAAGCCAGAGCAATGACTTCTTGCCGAGTCCGAAGTCAACAGTCCCTCCATACCCCTAACACACCGGCAACAGGTATTCTTACATTGCAGTTTCCCCAACTAAAGCATTGATTAGAATTCTTCCTGTCTATTCTGCCTGAATTTAAAGCCTGGAGTCATATGGTTATGACACTCGTCTCAATAGCGAGAGGACCCTGAAGTTAGTTTTATGATTCCGGCTCCAATGAGGACCCTGGTTCGTGGAATGGTCTTTAAGTTATATTCTTGATTCCGGCTCCAATGAGGACCTGGTTCGGTTCGTGGAATGGTTCTCCAATGAGGACCCTGATTCGTGGAATGGTTAGTATTATGATTCCGGCTCCAATGAGGACCTGGTTCGTGGAATGGTCTGTAAGTTAATATTATGATTCCGGCTGCCAATGAGGACCCTGGTTCGTGGAATGGTCTTTAAGTTAGTATTATGATTCCGGCTCCAATGAAAAGCCTGGTTCGTGGAATGGTCTTTAAGTTAATATTATGATTCCAGCTCCGATGAGGACCCTGGTTCGTGGAATGGTCTTCAAGTTAGTATTATGATCCCGGCTCCAATGAGTACCTGGTTCGTGGAATGGTATCTAAGTTAGTATTATGATTCCGGCTCCAATGAGGACCTCGGTTCGTGGAATGGTCTCTAAGTTAGTATTATGATTCCGACTCCAATGAGGACCCTGGTTCGTGGAATGGTCTTTAAGCTAGTGTTATGATTCCGGCTCCAGTGAGCACCTCGGTTCGTGGAATGGTCTCTAAGTTAGTATTATGATTCCGGCTCCAATGAGGAGCCTGGTTCGTGGAATGGTCTTTAAGTTAATATTATGATTCCAGCTCCGATGAGGACCCTGGTTCGTGGAATGGTCTTCAAGTTAGTATTATGATTCCTGCTCCAATGATTTAGTGTTGGTTGGTTTAGATTAAAACCAGCCGTGTGCCAGTAAGTGAATAATAGACTGCGAGCCCTGGTGTGCACCACAGGACGTTGTGCAGCACCAGACAAGCTCACAAGCCCAAATGAGGATATAACGGTACTTAAAACTCCATGTACCCTGCAGAAGCTTGCCGTGGAAGTTGAAGAAGGCCTTTTCTATTTGTTCCTTCAAAATACCAACTCCTTTTTAAACAATAACATCAGTGGCAGGGTTTTGCAACTGATTGGTTCCCTGTCCCGATCTTGATTACGATTTCTTAAAAACACAGCGGATCACCAAGAGGAGAGAGTCCCAGCCTCATGCCCGGCCCAAGTCCAGATTAAAGACTATGGTTTGTCTTGTATATACCTCCCTACCTCCTTGCCTCCCTGCCAGCCGGGACGTAAAGTGCGTTCGTGCGCTTTAAGTCTTTTTTTTTTTTTTATTAAACTCGACGAAAGAAAAAAGAAGAAAATAAAAAGAGAGAGAGAGAGAGAGAGAGAGAGAGAGAGAGAGAGAGAGAGACTCGTCGTTGTTACTCGCCACTCGAGCCGAGCCCCTAGACCTGGAGACCTGGACTCTGGAAAGCGCTTCATATTATGAGTTAAGAGGGAGATGGTCATTAGTCCGCAATTCAAGGGAAACTGCTGAAGTAGGTTGGAGGGAGATCGGATTATGTGAGTCGCTTTTCTTTTTTTATTTGTTTTTTTGTTTGTTTGTTTGTTTTTTGTTCCACTCGGATGATATACAATGAAGACGACATGCGGGGACTGCATTACACTCTAGCTCTCGCCATGTTCATTTTTACGTTTTGTCCCGGCTAGACAGATAGATGCTTTTCGTAATGATGGTGATGTGATGGTGATGTTTCGAGAAGATTTCGCTCTCGTTATTTTACATCATCATCACCATTAATGGTGATAGCAAGGATGGTGACAGTTTTGAAGTAAAGTTCGTTCAATGTCGTAACTTTTTTATTGTTGACATCTTTCTAATTTCACGGGAAAAATATTAATATTTTTTTTTCATAAAGGAGAAATCGCTACAACTACTGAATGTCACTGGCACCTGCTGAATCATGGATGATCCCCTGTGCAGATAACTTCCACAATCTTAGCTGCTTTACACACCTCTACGAAAGTCTCATGAGGAACTTGTCGAACTCCCAACAAATTTACAGAAAAGTGCATACCTAACTTTCAGGACTGTAAATAGGCGACGGTACAGAGGATATATCATAACCTAAGGTTTTGGACCAATGTCTGTGTGGTCACCTGCCGGAATGAGACAAACAATGACGGCACCCGAGATGGGCTAGAAGCCACACAGAGACTGAACCCCGGGTTTAATTACTTTATTGTATTGATATGTAAAGAATATTATTATTATTATTATTATTGTTATTATTATTATTATTATTATTATTAGTTCAAGCGAAGATACAATGCATTACATTACTACCCTAATATTATTCTCCTTGGTTTTTAATACATTTCTATCTATTTATTAATGTGTTAATTTATTCTTTTCTTTTTTTAATATGTGAGATCTCTTCTATCTGTTTCTCCCTTTACTTCCTCTTACTTCTTCCTAATGAATACCATATTCTTTGGAAGCTTGAATTTCAAGTCAATGGCTCCTGTGGGTTTGTTCCATATGAATGGGAGTCATCTGAATAATAATAATAATAATAATAATAATAATAATAATAATAATAATAATAATAATAAATATTTAATTTTCAATATTTTATCTCCATTTTTAGGTAGGGGCTTTACCCCCCGCCCCCCCAACTCAAAGAAAAAACAAAAATTACTTCTGAGCTTGGATTAAGCATCTTATCTCCGTGTTTCTTCTTTACTTTGGCTACGGAGAAAGACATAATAATAATAATAATAATAATAATAATAATAATAATAATAATAATAATAATAATAATAAATATTTAATTTTCAATATTGTATCTTTATTTTTTGGGTAGGGGCTTTACCCCCCCCCACCTCAAAGAAAAAATAAAAATTACTTCTGAGCTTGGATTAAGCATCTCATCTCCGTGTTTCTTCTTTACTTTGGCTACGGAGAAAGACAGACACATTTGTGTTGAACTTTTGTATGTAAATGAAAGTGCCCTGGAGCACTTTGGAGTAACAAGACGTGTGACCAGAATTTATCTTCTCGTCTTTTGTGCAGTTACGTAATATATAGTGGAGTGCGTTTTGCGCCATTACTTGCCATGCTTGCTTTTGCTCACGCATGCATAGGCTACGTCAGTACATGCACACACAGACACACATATATAATACATATATATATATATATATATATATATATATATATATATATATATATATATATATATATATATATATACATATACTTACATACATACTTATATATTCATATGTACATATATATGCATATACATAATATATATATATATATATATATATATATATACATATATACAAATTTATATATATACATACATATATATTTATATAATATAATATACATAAATACAAAATTCAACAAATATTTATTCTATCACACACGACACATTATCCAGCCTTCGTAATCAAGGCCATTGAGACAGCTCCACCATAACACGCCACGTCCAAACGCATTCATAACAAGCCACGATATTTTTACGTGAATTAGGCGATATAAAACAATAAAAGTAGACGTACTCCAGCACAAAATGCACGTCGGTGGTAATTACGACCCAGAAATACCTTGCACGACGTCGTGTAATAATGCCTGCCGCAGGAAGAGCAAGAGGCCGTCTGCAATGGAATGTCAAGGGAAGTCTGTCATGCGACCAATTAAAATTTTTACCTGCCACGCCCCCTTCTCCCCCCCCGCCCACCTTTCCCAAGCCACGCCCTCCCCCTCCTAACTCTTCTACCCTCCCCTAACTCCTCCACTCCTCCCAAATGACGAGGCGTACACAACGCACAGCCGGAATTGAAAAAGAGAAAAATGATGGAGAAGAAATACGTAAAAGTTCGTGACATGCACAGCAAATGAATTCGTGCCGTAATTGTTGGTGGAGAGGATTTTGCTAAATTCGTGCGAGGAAGATGGTGATTATCAAAATAAGTAAATGGAGAATACAAAGACTATATATTCTCTGAATTTTTCGATTTTGTGAATTATTCTCTTTTTTTTTTTTCTTTAAAGAAAGCAGCTTATTAACACATTTAAGTACACGATGCTAAACTTCTGAATAGCTAAAACATTCAACAAATATTATATGTATAATATATATATATATATATATATATATATATATATATATATATATATATATATATATATATAATATATGTATGTATATATAATGTATATATACATATACAGACAGTATATATATATAATATATATATATATATATATATATATATATATATATATATATATATATATATATATGTATACATATAATGTATATATACATATACAGACAGTATATATATATATATATATATATATATATATATATATATATATATGTATACATATAATGTATATATACATATACAGACAGTATATATATATATATATATATATATATATATATATATATATAATATATATATATATATATATATATGGCTATCAGTCGAGAAACATGCCAAACGCCATCCTGGGTCAAAGTATTTTTTATATAATTTATTATATTTTAAAAATGGCACTTGGCATGTTTCTCGACTAAAACTCATTATATATATATATATATATATATATATATATATATATATATATATATATATATATATATATATATATATATATATCCACGAGCAAATACGTCAACTGTCATACTAATATCGACCATTACATTTCTTGACCGAGCTTTCTCTCTCTCAGATGCACGGAACAAGTTATCCGGATATATCCTTGCAGCCTCGATTAAAATTCTACGAATTTGGCGAAAACAGATTAAAGTACTTTTATTTTCACTCATGTTTTGCCTCTCGTAGTCTACACTTTTTTTGGTTTTCTGTAAAAAGGAAGCTATTGAGATAGTTACTTGTCTGTCCGTCCACACTTTTCCCGTCCGACCTCTGATCTTAAAAACTACTGGGGCTACAGGGCTGCAAATTGGTATGTTGATCATCCGCCCTTCAATCACCCAACATACCAAATTGCAGCCCTATGGCCTCAGTAGTTTTTATTTCATTTAAGGTTAAAGTTAGCCAAGATCATGCGTTTGGCACCGATATAGGCGTCAACAACACAGTCCACCACCTGCCCGTGGCCGAAAGTTTCATGGGTCGTGGCTGAGAGTTTCATACAGCATTATACGCTGTACAGAAAACTCGACTGCGCCGAAGAAACTGCGGAGCATTTTCTACTTCTTTTTCATTCTCAGAGCCAGGCAAAATCATTCTTGTATTCTTAAAGATTTCAGGTTTTTAAAGTTAAAAAATTTTGAGATTTCTCACATCCAGGTGTATACTGTTCAGGCAAAGTCGTATTTTTATTACAAAATTCATCGCTTGAGGCACAGAAAAATTACTAAAACTCATTCCACTGGAAGTCAAGACGAGACTTCCTGCTTTTGTCAGTCATGCCTCTCTTCCTCTCTGCCTCCAAGCAAAAGCATCAGGACCTAAAAGGAAGCATATGAAAGGACACATGCACACTTAATACGAAGAACTAACGCAAGAATAAAGACTAAATGTTGCTTACATTGGCGAGTGTAAAAAGTTGGAGAGGACGTAAACAAACATCTCTCCCAGGTGAGAGAGAGAGAGAGAGTTCCCTTTAAACAGAGAAACATCTCTCCCAGGTTAGAGAAAATGTGTCTGTGACAGAGAGAGAGAGACAGAGAGACCTTCGCTTTAATGTGTTAGAGAAAATGTGTCTGTAAATGTTAGAGAAAATGTGTCTGTAAGAGAGAGAGAGAGAGAGAGAGAGAGAGAGAGAGAGAGAGAGAGAGAGAGAGAGCCCTTCACTTCTTCTCTTTAGTGTTAGAGAAAATTTGTGTCTGAGAGAGAGAGAGAGAGAGAGAGAGAGAGTTTCGCTCGCGCATGCGCGCAGAAACGTACTTTTGCGGGGAGTGTGTAAATAGCTTAATGTCTCTTAGCTGGGACGCTGCATCAACACGGCAGCATCTCTGCATTTAATGGGCTTTTAAAAGGGACCTCCACGACTGGAAACCATCTTGGAGGAATGCAAGCTAATTAGGAGAGAACCTCTCTCTCTCTCTCTCTATCTCTCATATTCTACTTTTTATTTGAGAGGGATTCTATCTTCCTCTCGTCCGTATATTTTTCTGTATCTCCACAATGCCCACAAAGCCTTGTTCATTTGCGTATTCTCTCTCTCTCTCTCTCGTCTGATCGGGCACCCATCCAAGTACTGAACCGACTGAAAGACGTTTTCCCTTCAGGAGGAGAGAGTCGGGGGTGGAGGTCCAGAACGTTTTGACCTTCTGGGCCTTATCAAGTATTACTGTTTTTAATTTCTCTCTCTCTCTCTCTCTCTCTCTCTCTCTCTCTCTCTCTCCTGGAAATGCTTTTTCCTTCGCTCTCCCTCTCTCTTCTAAAGGCAATACACCAACAGAACTCTCTCTCTCTCTCTCTCTCTCTCTCTCTCTCTAAAGGCAATACACCAACAGAACTCTCTCTCTCTCTCCCTCTCTCTTCTAAAGGCAATACACCAGCAGAATTTCTCTCTCTCTCTCTCTCTCTCTCTCTCTCTCTCTCTCTCTCTCTCTCTCTCTCTCTCTCTCTCTCTAAAGGCAATACACCAGCAGCGCTTCTTTTTTCTCTCTCTCTCCTTAGGGAAGTGCCTGGAAATGCTTTTTCCTTCGCTCTCCCTC
Organism: Macrobrachium rosenbergii; assembly: GCF_040412425.1. Classification (NCBI taxonomy): domain Eukaryota; kingdom Metazoa; phylum Arthropoda; class Malacostraca; order Decapoda; family Palaemonidae; genus Macrobrachium; species Macrobrachium rosenbergii. The sequence goes on from NC_089741.1 coordinate 30,169,339, forward strand.
TCTCTCTCTTCTTAAGGCAATACACCAACAAAATCTCTCTCTTTCTCTCTCTCTTCTAAAGGCAATACACCAGCAGAATTTCTCTCTCTCTCTCTCTCTCTTCTTAAGGCAATACACCAACAGAATCTCTCTCTTTCTCTCCCTCTCTCTTCTAAAGGCAATACACCAGCAGAATTTCTCTCTCTCTCTCTCTCTCTCTCTCTCTCTCTCCTCTCTCTCTCTCTCCTAAAGGCAATACACCAACAGAACTTCTCTCTCTCTCTCTCCATCAAGAGGGCTACTTCATTAAGTCTTGCAGCAATTCATGACTACAAGGACAAGAGCAAATAAAAAAAAAAAAAGGGAGAAAGTGTGGGTAGGGGGAGGGAGCGGAATCTTAAACGTCATCAGCGTTAAACAGCATTCCTTGGGTCAGGTGACCTGGAATGACCTCGGCAGATCTTTCACCTGCGTCTGTCTGTATGTTTGGGTCAAATCTTGTAACTCAATTTTCCACCTGTTCCCTTCGTCCAACGGACTTGAAATTTTGCATGGTTGCCAATCCCGTTGACAATACGACCTTACATGATCAGTAGGTCAGCAGTGACCTCTAGTGACCCTTCACTGACCTCTCCCAGTATCTCAGGATTTGTATGAAAATCTCCAGATTTTTTATACCTTCTCTGACTCGGTTGAAGAAGTTAATAACTCTACAGATTTTTCACGCCTTCTTTTAGTTACAATCACAAATCGGTTACAATTTCTGTCAAAACTAAGACGTATAAAATAAAAAATATAAAGACTGAACTTTATTAAAAAGAACAACAAAAATTTTCAGAAATACCAGGATTTCCTTACAATTAATCATGTCTACAAAAATGAAAGCGTGGGCGCCAAACATGGAAGGAAAAAATGCAACAAAAATATAATATATATATATATATATATTTCTTTTCTTATATATATATATTTCCTTTCTTGTAGCATTTCCTTCCACGTTTGGCGCCCACGTTTTTATTTTTGTAGACATGATTAATTGCAAGAAAATCCTGGTGTGTCTCAAAAAATTATTCTTTTACTTCGTGCATTTTAATCAAAGTCTTTTTAAAACATTTTTTCTTCTTTTTTTCATTAAAGTTTGGAACGGACTCTAGAAAGATGGTTAAAATTTATATGGTGCCAGAGAGTGTCAGAGATGAGGTCTCTCTCTCTCTCTCTCCCCTAAATGAAGTGGTTTTTTTTTTCTCTGCTCAAACGTTTCTACCTAAGATGGTAATAAGGGTCTCTCTCTCTCTCTCTATTTGCCTTACCTTGAGTGATGGTAATGAAAATTTCATTCTCTCTCTCTCTCTTTTCTCTTTTCTTCTTCTAAATTTTCCATATATTATGCGATGGTTATGATGATCTCTCTCTCTCTCTCTCTCTCTCTCTCTCTCTCTTTTGTTTCTCTTTTGTTTCTTACCTTGAGTGATGGTAATGAAAATTTCATTCTCTCTCTCTCTCTCTCTTTTTCTTCTTCTTCTATATTTTCCATATATTATGCGATGGTTATGATGATATCTCTCTCTCTCTCTCTCTCTCTTACTTTTATGTTTCTCTATTTGCCTCTATTGAAAATTTCATTCGCCCTCTCTCTCTCTCTCTCTCTTTTGTTACTCTATTTGCCTTACCTTGAGTGATGGCAATGAAAATTTCTCTCTCTCTCTCTCTCTCTCTCTCTCTCTCTCTCTCTCTCTCTCTCTCTCTCTCTCTCTCTCTCTCTCAGCGACGGCACGCGTTCACTCACTCACTCGCCCTCCCATTAGTCGAGTTCTTCATTAGAAGAAAAGTGCTTCAATGATGGCTACGCATTTCATCCGTAATAACTATTACGGCATGATCCCGCGGCTAATCAGGCCATACTAGCGCTTTCTCTCTCTCTCTCTCTCTCTCTCTCTCTCTCGAACGTTCTCCTTTACCGCCGTTGATGGTTAGGGGTCATTAACTCTCCTTAATTAATCACTATGTCTTTACAAGAACCCGAGGAGGGTACGAATATGCGAGGTTCAAGCAGGGCACGAATATGTGAGGTTCAAGCAGGGCACGAATATGTGAGGTTCAGCAGGGGCACGAATATGTGAGGTTCAAGCAGGGGCACGAATATGTGAGGTTCAAGCAGGGAACGAATATGTGAGGTTCAAGCAGGGAACGAATATGTGAGGTTCAAGCAGGGCACGAATATGTGAGGTTCAAGCAGGGGCACGAATATGTGAGGTTCAAGCAGGGAACGAATATGTGAGGTTCAAGCAGGGCACGAATATGTGAGGTTCAAGAAGGAAACGAATATATGAGGTTCAAGCAGGGCACGAATATGTGAGGTTCAAGCAGGGAACGAATATGTGAGGTTCAAGCAGGGCACGAATATATGAGGTTCAAGCAGGGAACGAATATGTGAGGTTCAAGCAGGGCA
>NC_089741.1:30176766-30201766 GCF_040412425.1 Macrobrachium rosenbergii
ATATATATAATATACATACATACGTACATAAACTCAATATCCCCATATACCCCCAAAACATTTAATTTCATTTTCATTCTGCAGACGGATCAGTGCAATCAGGAATACCTTCGCAGGTGTAATTAGTGAGAACGCCTTTCATTTACTGCTGGCAGCGCCCACAGCTCGCTCCTAATGAAAAAAAAAATATAAATTATCATACTTCCTAACCCGGTCATTAACCTCTCTCTCTGACACCAGGTAAAAATCTAATGATAATTAGTTCCGGTGGAAATTTATGCGTTCTGCTTTTTCTATTTTTCCTTTCATCCCTGGTGGCATACGGAATTAATGGCGTTCGTCTCTCTCTCTCTCTCTCTCTCTCTAAATATACATTTATATATACGGGGTACATGTGCTGTACATTTATTCCTTTTCTCTCTCTAAATTTACATTTACATATTGGGTCCATATATTGTACACAATCATTCCTTTCTCTCTCTCTCTCTCTCTCTAAATATACATTTATATATTGAGTACATATATTGAATATTATGATTCTTTCAATCTCTCTCTGTAAATATAAATTTATATATTGGGTACATAGGCTGTACATTATCATTTCTCTCTCTCTCTCTCTCTCTCTAAATATACATATACTGGGTACATATACTGAATTATCATTCCTTCTCTCACACACTCTCTCTCTCTCTTTCTCTATCTCTTTCAATACACATTTATATATTTTGTACATATACTGTACATTATCATTCCTTCCTCTCTCTCTCTCTCTCTCTCTTTAAACAAATTTATATATTGGGTACATATACTGTACATTATCATTCCTTCCTCTCTCTCTCTCTCTCTCTCTCTCTCTCTCTCTCTCTCTCTCTCTCTCTCTCTCTCTCTGGCTTCATGGGGAAAAGGCTGAAACGGCGGTGGCACATAACATTTAACCGAATTAGTAAGTGGCGAAAGTAAGTCGGCGGAAATGATTGTATGTGAAGAAGAAGATGATGATGATGATGATGATGATGGCGGAAGATGAAAGAGAAATGACAGGAAATGGAAGACCAGGAGCGCATTTTGTTTTTCCAGGACTAACAGCTTTACTATTAATACCTAGCAGAGCCCGGCGACAGTATTCGCTGCCGTTACTACGTTACTATTATTACGGGTGCGTGAATCACCTGCGAGACCATTATTACTGTCATAACAGTACGCTTTCGACTGTTGTCATTTTCAAAAGACTGTAGAGTAATTGGCCCGTTCTATTGTTTACAGTTTTATCGGTTTAAAGGCCATTAGCGTTACTATTATTAGTTTCACCAGAATTATATATATGTATATTAGATTAAAGGTGCCATGGTTGTTGATTTCTGGTCTATTGTTACAACTATAAATTGTTGTTAAGCTGTACGACCAGACTTATATTATTAATATTAATATTAGTCTACCTTTATACTTTCCATGACATTCCTTCATTCCTTTGGAACACCCTTATATAGGATAACTGATACACACACACACACACACACACACACACACACACACATATATATATATATATATATATATATATATATATATATCAGCCAGATTCATGAGGAATCACTCTCTTACTACCTTTAAAACAACTACTCAAAGACAAAGTATTGTGACCTCTCTCTCTCTCTCTCTCTCTCTCTCTCTCTCTCTCTCTCAACGCGAAGGTGACTAATTTCAATCTAGTTCCATTACATTTACAATTCCTAGCGTGCAGTACTTCACCAATAATGCCAAACCAACGAAAAACTCAGAGACAAGGAATGTCATTGAGAACGCTCTCTCTCTCTCTCTCTCTCTCTCTCTCTCTCTCTCTCTCTCTCTCTCTCTCTCTCTCTCTCTCTTCGACACAAAAGAACTCGGTAGTAACTAATTCTAATCCAGTTTCACTTCATTTACAATTCTCACCGCGGTCGGAGTAGTTCAGAGACATTACCAAACTAACGGGAAAAATAATCATTGCCCCTTGTCGTCACCGATGCTTTAAAAAAAACGCGCGCATAAAAAACGCGCGCATAATTACCGCGACCGTCGCGCGGTAAGCGTCACGAAGTTTACCCTACACCCAACATTTTTTCCCTTTACTTCAACTTACAGCCGTTCTCTACTAACTTGTGGGCGTGCTTTCTTTCTCCTTTTTTTTTATTTACTTTCTAATTTGGCTGCTTTCTTTTAAACCTTTCCCCTACATTGACTTCTATAATTACCATTACTCTTCGCATTTCTCTGACAACTTCGAATAGATGTGGCGATTTTCAATGTGTTTTTTTTCTTTTTTGAATTGTCCCCTGCTGGTACCCTTTTGGGGGTGGGGTAATGGAGTGGGGATTTGAGGGAGACTGACGTCATCCTCTGTTAGGAAGCGTATTCCCTTAAGGGGTTAAGGGGAAATGTACCTGCTTTGGAAGAAATATAAAGAAGGGAATTTCTCCACAAATAAAGGTACCTTCTTCACAGTTAAACGTGCCTATTTCACTAGTAAAGGTGCCTTCTTCAATAATGAAGGTATTTTTTCACAAAGAAAGAAACCTTCTTCACAAATAAAGGTACCTTCTCCACATATAAAGGTGCTTCCTTCACAAATGAAGGTACCTTCTTCAAAAATGAAGGTACCTTCTTCACAAATAAAGGTACCGACTTCACAATGAAGGTACTTTCTTCAAAAATAAAGGAACCTTCTTCTCAAATAAAAGTACCTTCTTCATAAATATAGGTACCTTATTCATAAATAAAACTACCTTCTTCACAAATAAAGGCACCTTCTTCACAAATAAAGGTACCTTCTTCAAAAATAAAGGTACCCTCTTCACAAATAAAGGTACCTTACTCACAAATAGATGTACCTTCTTCACAAATAAAGGTACCTTCCTTACAAACAAAGGTACCTTCTTCACAAATAAAGATACTTTCTTCACAAATAAAGGTCCCTTCTCAACAAATGATGGTACCTTCTTCATAAATGAAGGTACCCTCTTCACAAATAAAGTTACCTTCTTCGCAAATAAAGGTCCCTTCTTCACAAATGATGGTACCTTCTTCATAAATGAAGGTACCTTCTTCACAAATAAAGGTGCCTTCTTCACAAATAAAGGTACCTTCTTCAAAAATGAAGGTACCTTACTCACAAATAAAGGTACCTTCTTCACAAATGTATTTCTTCAAAAATAAAGGCACCACAAATAAAGGTACCTTCTTCAAACATGAAGGTACCTCATTCACAAATAAAGGTACCTTCTTCACAAATAAATGTACCCCCTTCATAAATAAAGGTACCTTCTCCACAAACAAAGGTGACAGAGTCCCTTTTTATGCAAATTTAAGAAAAACATCCTCTCCTTTAGCTTTTACAATTCATCATCAGATTTATAAAAAAAATTTCTCATGAATGTTGCCTACTAACCAATTTCCCTGAAATGTAATCAAACGTCCTGATGGACTAAAAAGTTTCCGTGTCCGGGTCTAATCGTCTGCGTAAGACAGCAAAGCTACTAGGATTTACATATTCAGCGATGACAAGCTAAATTTACTTTCTTCCTTTCGGATGTTGTGGTATATCAATTGTCATTCCTTCCATTCGGATCAAGAAAGGTGATTTTACGGTGCCTATTTCATTCGTTACTTTCTAAATCTGTACAAATACTTTACAGTAATCACATGATGATTTGATAAACTAATCCGCAAAGGAGGAAAGATAATATTCTAGTAAATTCTCAAAGGAAAAAGTGATGAGAGAAGCAAACACAGCAAAAACAGAAAGGTGTGAAAAACTCTGCAACAGAAAATCCTTGTGTTCAGTTTTTAAAGACCGGGCACCATCCTGATCCACAGCTCTGAAGAGGTCGCCATTCGCGGCCAGAATTCTTTTAGGAAGATCACACTTCCACACTTCAAACCTCTTTTCAGTTTTCTGTAAAAAAAAAAAAAAAAAAAAAAAATATTGAGATGGCTATTTGCCTGTCCGTCCGCACTTTTTCTGTCCGCCCTCAGATCTCGAAAACTACCGAGGGTAGAGGGCTGCAAATTGGTATGATGAGCATCCACCCTCCAATCATCAAACATACCAAATTGCAGCCATCTAGCCTCAGTAGTTTTTATTTTATTTAAGGTTACAGTTAGCCATGATCGTGCGCCTGGCACCGCTATAGATGCCAACAACACAGGCCACTACCGGGCCGTGGCTGAAAGTTTCATGGGCGGCGGCTGAGAGTTTCAGGGGCCGTGGCTGAGACTTTCATACAGCATCATACGCCGTACAGAAAACTCGTTTCTTCGGCGCATTTTTGACTTGTAATCCTTTATCTCCCCCTTTATGGAGAACATCCGGAAAGATGCAGACGGAAAAAGAGCGTTTCCGGCTCTCCATAAAGTACTTACGGAGATTAATTATGCACCGGACGCTACTCTGCAACTGCTGAATAAAATCTTATTTCACTTACTCTTACTCTAGGATGCTAAACCGCCTCCTCCCGAGGGATCCTGCAAATGTATTCGTTTTAACCGGGATTAGTTTCTGTGCATCTTTTTTTCTTCTAAACTAAACTTCTCTTGATATGAAATGAGTTTCTTTCTGAGACGCAACCTTTCTCTCTCTCTCTCTCTCTCTCTCTCTCTCTCTCTCTCTCTCTCTCTCTCTCTCTCTATATATATATATATATATATATATATATATATATATATATATATATATATATATATATATATATATATATATATATATATATATATATATATATATATATATATATATATACAGCCTGTAACACATATATCATATATAATATACTTATGTGTGTATCTTTAATAACATTAAATAATTACTGCGAAAAGATTCAAAGAATCTAAGTGTAAACTGAATAAGGACAACTTTATGAATTTAGATTTCAAAGAAAATTTCAAGTCTGCACACAGCATTTATTATAAGCTGCTTATCCTCTCTCTCTCTCTCTCTCTCTCTCTCTCTCTCTCTCTCTCTCTCTCTGCAGGAACTCAAGAACTGTTTTGAACTCTTGAAATAAATATTTTTACTATAAATCTTTCCTCTTTTAATTCTTCGAATACTGTAAAACAAATTTTGAGAAACAGGTTTTTTATAGAACTGTCATTATCCCCATCAGCTCTGTTCACCTACAACGCATGCGCATTACAGGCAGCAAATTTTAACCAAATATTTCCATAAAGATGTACAGTCACTGGGTGTTCATGCCTTCCCTCTCTGCAATATCTTCAGCACACTTGCATTAGAGAGAACCCCTGCGTTTACTCGTGAATATAAATACAAAAACAACAAAATTATTGTAATTATTATTCAGAAGATGAAAACTATTCACATGAAACAAGCCCATCAAAGGGGCCAATGACTTGAAATTCAAGCTTCCAAAGAATAGGGTGTTCATTCGAAAGATGCAACAGAACGTAGGGGAAAATACAGAAAGAGATCAGTTATTAGAAAAACATAAAATTAACGTATAAATAAATAAATAATTGAAAATGTAAGCAAAATATTATAATACAAGTTGAGCTGCATTAAGGTAGCATTGCACTGCAATACAAAAACATTAATAAAAGTAAAAAATAAAAAAAAGGATAAACTACATTCATCTAGACCACAAAAGAGGCTAAATAAAAGCCAGGTAAACACGTCACTGGGGTTGCCCAACTTGAAATTCATTTTTATTTTTTTTTTGGGGGAGGGGAGGGGGGGAGGGGGCATAATCAATACCTGAAGAGCAGGTTCGTTAATCGGCACCATAAACAGAGGAGAATAAGGGCAGCAATTAATGTGGCTTTAGTCTAACGAAGCTAATTAGGGCCTCGAGACTTGGCTGTTCATTTTATCATTCTTCTTCTTTCAGTTGCCTCGAGAAAAAATAGTAAGATTGAAACGGTCGATAATTAAGGCATGTCTACTAATTCCAGTGACACACTGAAGCGTGTTTTGACGACCGTTCACATTCATATTTATTAATGTGGCTGGTTGTCAGACATGCTTCAAGAGCCTCGATGGCTCAGTCGGTTACAGCAGCAGCTTCGGACTTCGTAGATTGAAAACCCGCAGCCGACTGATCAGAGATGGCAGACATCCTATCCGTGTAGACATCCCGGGATTATATATGTAATCAACGGATAGGTTTGCTTAAAAAGCAAATGGATGTTACAGACTAAATACACACACAAAACAAAGCCACTACAACACCTTCTAAAAAAAAACATAACAAACATCTCACACGTCTCGAACTCTCGCCATACCCGCGCAATAACTTCTCGCTGCTGCTGGGAAGAAAGGGCGTTGGGTCGGGTATGATACATGAAACATACGTACTGGGGTCTAAGCGATGTCAACCCGATCGAGACCACACGTCTAAGCCAAATCAAAAGTCCTTCAAAGTCGTGCTTACCCCATACAAAAATGGGAATAAAAGCACGTTAAAAGAAGAAGAAGAAGTTGTCAGACATGCTTCAATGTTCACTGATTGAAGCACTGAAGAACGTCTGTCCAACCACATTCATTTTCTTAATGTGAATGTGGTTAGTTATCACATGCTTCAATGTGTCAAACCAATTACACTGAAGCATTGAAACATGTCTGCACACTGAAGCACGTCTGGAGACCAATTACACTGAAGCATTGAAGCATGTCTTCACATCGAGGCAAAACCAATTACATTGCAGCATGTCTGCATATTGAAGCATGTCTGAAACCAATCACACTGAAGCATGTCTGACACATTGAAGCATGTCTGACAACCAACCACACTGAAGCATGTCTGGCTGACATACCTCAATGTGTCACACACGCTTCAATGCTTCAATCCCAGTGACACATTGAAGCATGTCCGACAACCAGCCACACTGAAGCATTGAAACATGTCTGGCTGACATGCTTCAACGCGTCACACACGCTTCAATCCCAGTGACACTGAAGCACGTCTGATGACAGCCAACCATATTCATATTTATAAATGCTAATTAAACATTCATGTATACCTATGTATTCAAGAAACTTTTCTTCTTTTTCCTTAGCATTTTTCTCAGAAAACAATTACGCTTAGGGACCGGATTACTGATCTCTCTCTCTCTCTCTCTCTCTCTCTCTCTCTCTCTCTCTCTCAGCTGAAGTCTAATACGCGTTCTCCATCTCGAGACCTCACAAGAAAACAGTCTTTTAAACCATTATTTATTTTGTGCTTTTGTTTATTTTTCTTCTTTTGCATAACCTTCTTATACCCACTCCCCACCCCCCCCCTTCCTCCTCTCCGCCTCTAAGCACTTGTGACGTATCTATAGTCATCTGCAGCGCGTGTAGATGGAAACCGTACTTTATCTGGGACATCTACAGAGGTCGGGCAAAGGACGTGTAGAACACGACAAGGTAACAGCAGTCCATTAATATTAAAAGCCTCAGCCAGCCCCTATCATTTCTCTAATCAGTCTGGATCTCATTAAACGCTGGTTTTCGTATCACTTCATATATGCGTGTATGTATGTATGTATGAATGTATGTATGTATAATATATATATATATATATATATATATATATATATATATATATATATATATATATATATATATATATATATATATATATTTATATATCTATTATATATGTGTATATATATATATATATATATGTTATATATATATATATATATATATATATATATATATATATATATATATATATAATCTTTCGACCTTTATTGTATGTGTAATTGTAATATTGTATATACTTTTACCATATCCATGTCTTTTGCTCATTTCAGCTGAATTTTTAAAATGGTACCAGAATTGTGCCGAAACGTCAAAAGATAAAGTTAAAAATAAGCTTTGGATGTTCGTCGCTCTGAAATTCATCAGTATACTGAGATACCCCAAGTCTACCCCGACGTCACGACGACTTTATATATATATATATATATATATATATATATATATATATATATATATATATATATATATATATATATATATATATATATATATATATATCATGCTGCCATGACCATAAAAATACAATTTTACAACAGACCTCCACCTAGCAATTAGAGAGAGCCTAAAAAATGTGATGGGCATTAAATTTGCCCGTGATAGCGCTCTCTCTCTCTCTCTCTCTCTCTCTCTCTCTCTCTCTCTCTCTACAACAGGTGCACCATACCTGTTAATTAGATTAGTCCGGGAGATCCTACAAAATAATGGCTTCCCTGTGTGACGACAGCGCAATAGAGGCTGGTAATGTAATGAGTGCAAAATGGTTCTTGGAATCTATGAAAAAGAAGGTGCCGAAGATAATAATAATAATAATAATGATAATAATAATAATAATAATAATAATAATAATAATAATAATTATTATTATTATTATTAATTACTATTATTATTATTATTATTATTATTATTATTATTATTATATTGCTTGTTTAGGTAAGAGTCCACTTCCTCCTCCTCCTCCTCCTCCTCCTTCTTCTTCTTCTTCTTCTTCTTCTTCTTCTTCTTCTTCTTCTTCTTCCGAAAATGAAAGAAATCCTCCACAGAGTAATATAGGCAATAATTGTCACGACGTATGAGAACATGAATAATCACCAAGAGGTTATTATTAACTATGCCCCAGAAAGGCCACTGACACCAATAATGGAAGTTAATAAACGAATTAAACATAAATCATTGAAATCTTCCGATGAAAGAGAAAAAGAGTAATAACCGCCGCCATAAATGATTAATGAGCATTACATACAGCAAGAGCCTTCTCCCACTCACAGTGGATTCGGCTCGTTAAATGGAATTACTCAAAATGAACAGAAATCATAAGGAGATGAGGTTGTCATTGTATTGACTGACTGATTGCGGCTACTAAAACTGGCGTCACAACACCTAGGTTATTGATGCCGTTATATATATATATATATATATATATATATATATATATATATATATATATATATATATATATATATATATATATATATATATTAGATATATATATATATATATATATATATATATATATATATATATATATATATATATATATATATATATATATATATATATATATATATATATATATATATATATATATATATATATATAATATAATAGATACATAGATATATTTATATATATATATATATATATGTATATATATATATATATATATATATATATCACTGCTAGCCTCATACCCTAGTTCGCCTCAGTTGCAACCCACCACAGTCAGCTAAACACCAGGCAAGTGATTCACTTCTCAATTCAACAAAATATCAACTTATTTCCCCGTAGAAGAGGTGGTTATATGCGATGCCACCATTCTACATTCTCATAAGTCTCACGGGATGAAGTTGCGAGCCTTGACGCACTTTCTAAATCGGCGGTGCCCAACCACAGTCGCCCCTTTACCAGGTGCATAATTCAGGGCTTAGATCAAAAGATCCATAATATGTTCTAACGGATTGTGCCCATAGCGTTCCGGCTCGGCTCTGAATCAAACCCAGAACTTCTTGTGAAAGTAGTTTAATAGCCATAACTATACAAGATATTCTCCTTCCTGGTAGGATTCGAACCCGCGGAGACGCGTTAAAAATTTTTCAGCTCCGGATTAACGTACAGTGTCGAGTTCTCCGTAAATGAGTAATTGGAGAGAGAGAGAGAGAGAGAGAGAGAGAGAGAGAGAGAGAGAGAGAGAGAGAGAGAGAGAGAGTTAGCTCTACTACTCAGCAATGAAATACTACGAATGAGAGAGAGAGAGAGAGAGAGAGAGAGAGAGAGAGAGAGAGAGAGACCACTTAACAATAAAGTTACTTTTACCACTTAACAATAAAGTACTACGAGAGAGAGAGAGAGAGAGAGAGAGAGAACAATATGCAGGCTGGCAGTAAGGGCAAAGGTTCAGGTAAGGTTCTTGCCAGTTATTGCCAATAACCGAATCAATGACATCAGTGACGTCACACCCAAAACAGGTCTCCGATGTTTTCCTTCTCTCGGGAAGCAGGTGACAAGGAATGCCAGTGATGCCGACTTATACGACACAGCGGACGTCATAACAAATTTATTTTATTTTTTTCTAGACGGTTTTTTAGCAATTCCGTGACACTTGGACGACTCCATAACGTGGCCTTTGAACGGAGGATATCACTGACTTGACAAGAGAGAGAGAGAGAGAGAGAGAGAGAGAGAGAGAGAGAGAGAGAGAGAGAGAGAGAGAGAGAACTTCTCAAGGAGTAAGAATAAAAATTATATTTGAAGAAAATCAGGGTACGGGTTCACGAGACCCAAATATTTCCTGGGAAAAAATTATACAAAACGTAACTTGAGCCTTGAGGAGAGAGAGAGAGAGAGAGAGAGAGAGAGAGAGAGAGAGAGAGAGAGAGAGAGAGAGAGAGAGAGAGAGAAATATTTTATAGAGTAACTGAACATATCAGTTACATTATACAGAAACCACGACAATAAAACCATCCCCAAGACTGTTAACTCAATTCCCACGATAAGATGACCGTCACAGCAGTCTTTTGGGGAAAATGTCCATCTTGGCCCCTCCGATCCAATCTTCTCAAGTTCGGCTTTCTCGTGAATAATATATGAAATCAAAATGTTCGCAGTTTCTCTCGAACGTATTTTGGGCAACAGAATTTGTTTTCTGACTTGCAAGTTTTCTGTTATTTTCTTTCATTTTTTTTAACGTTATTGTAGATATTCTCTTTTTATTTTTGCATGAATTTTTCCCGCGGTGTTTAAAAAATAAGACGGTGAATTATGCAAAAGTATTTTCAGGTAAAGTTATTAGACCGGTATCCTATATGAATATATGTATGTAGGTATATGTATATTGTCTATAATAAAAGGGAGGATCGAAAGCGTCATCATCGTTCCCTGGCACCCTACCGCAAAGAAATCAGACGCACTGTTGGCCAGTAAGTTGCCAGGGCACGATTGAGAAACTGTACTCGGTGACCACCTTATTCCGAAACATGAAATATCCTCGTCAGTAACTGAATCCCAGCGTGCCTTCGGCCCCTACCTGCAACCCTTTTCGTTTCCTTTACTGTACCTCCGTTCACATTCTCTTTTTTCCACCTTACTTTCCACCATCTAACAACTGATTCATAGTGCAACTGTGAGGTTTTATTCATGTTACAACTTTCAAACCTTTTACTGTCAGTTTCCGTCCCACTGCTTGGCCCTTGGCCTAAATCCTACATTCAATTCAATCAGTAACTGAGATACTCTTATTACAGCCTTGTCATAAGACTTCTGCGACGCCACTTTGCATATTGCAGCAACAACATAGTAATTTCCTTCCGGATATTGTGACCCACTCAGCAGCATGCAGCAAAGGAATGATTCCCAAGTGTTTTTACCACGGGGCCGTCTTCCCCTTCTTTCAGCCATGCCCCTTCTCCTTTAAGAAATCTCGACGGTCAGATGTTTTCAGACTCCCTTTGAAGGTGATGCTTATTCCTCTTCATTCTCTCTTCTCCTCCTCCCTCTGCGTCTCTCGCTCCTCTTCTCCTTTAAACACGGCGCTCATTCCTCTATTCTTCATTCCTCTGTTCTCTTCGTCGACTACTTTCTCTCGGCAGGAGTTCATTCCTTATTTCCCTTCGTCGGCTACTTTCTCTCGGCAGGAGTTCATTCCTCTTTTATCGACTACTTTCTCTAGGCAGTTCATTCCTTATTGCCCTTCGTCGGCTACTTTCTCTCGGCAGGAGTTCATTCCTTATTTCCCTTCGTCGGCTACTTTCTCTCGGCAGGAGTTCATTCCTCTTTCTCTTCATCGACTACTTTCTCTAGGCAGGAGTTCATTCCTTATTTCCTTCGTCGGCTACTTTCTCTAGGCAGGAGTTCATTCCTTATTTCCCTTCGTCGGCTACTTTCTCTCGGCAGGAGTTCATTCCTTTTTCTCTTCATCGGCTACTTTCTCTAGGCAGGAGTTCATTCCTTATTGCCCTTCGTCGGCTACTTTCTCTCGGCAGGAGTTCATTCCTCTTTTCTCTTCATCGACTACTTTCTCTAGGCAGTTCATTCCTTATTTCCCTTCGTCGGCTACTTTCTCTAGGCAGGAGTTCATTCCTTATTTCCCTTCGTCGGCTACTTTCTCTAGGCAGGAGTTCATTCCTTATTTCCCTTCGTCGGCTACTTTCTCTGAGCAGGAGTTCATTCCTTATTTCCCTTCGTCGGCTACTTTCTCTAGGCAGGAGTTCATTCCTTATTTTCTCTTCATCGACTACTTTCTCTAGGCAGTTTCATTCCTTATTTCCCTTCGTCGGCTACTTTCTCTCAGGCAGGAGTTCATTCCTCTTTCCTCTTCGTCGGCTACTTTCTCTAGGCAGGAGTTCATTCCTTATTTCCCTTCGTCGGCTACTTTCTCTAGGCAGGAGTTCATTCCTTATTTCCCTTCATCGGCTACTTTCTCTAGGCAGGAGTTCATTCCTTATTTCCCTTCGTCGGCTACTTTCTCTAGGCAGGAGTTCATTCCTTATTTCCTTCGTCGGCTACTTTCTCTAGGCAGGAGTTCATTCCTTATTGCCCTTCGTCGGCTACTTTCTCTAGGCAGGAGTTCATTCCTTATTTCCTTCGTCAACTACTTTCTCTAGGCAGGAGTTCATTCCTTATTTCCCTTCGTCGGCTACTTTCTCTAGGCAGGAGTTCATTCCTTATTTCCTTCGTCGGCTACTTTCCCTAGGCAGGAGTTCATTCCTCTTTTCTCTTCATCGAATACTTTCTCTAAGCAGCAGTTCATTCCTCTATTCTCTCCGTCGAATACTTTCTCTAAGCAGGAGTTCATTCCTCTTTCTCTTCATCGAATACTTTCTCTAAGCAGCAGTTCATTCCTCTATTCTCTCCGTCGAATACTTTCTTTAAGCAGGAGTTCATTCCTCTGTTCCCTTCGTTGACTACTTTCTCTAGGCAGGAGTTCATTCCTCTATTCTCTTTGTCGACTACTTTCTCTAGGCAGGAGGAGTTTATTCCTCTGTTCTCTTCATCAACTATTTTCTCTGGGCAGGAGTTCATTCCTCTGTTCTCTTTGTCGACTACTTTCTCTAGGCAGGCGCTCATTCCTCTTTCCTTCATTCTTCTCTTCTCTTCATCGACTGCTTTCTCTAGGCAGGAGTTCATTCCTCTGTTTTCTTCGTCGACTACTTTCTCTAGGCAGGAGTTCATTCCTCTGTTCTCTTCATCGACTGCTTTCTCTAGGCGGGAGTTCATTCCTCTGTTCTCTTAATCGACTGCTTTCTCTAGGCAGGAGTTCATTCCTCTGTTCTCTTCGTCGACTGCTTTCTCTAGGCAGGAGTTCATTCCTCTGTTCTCTTCGTCGACTGCTTTCTCTAGGCGGGAGTTCATTCTTCTATTCTCTTCATCGACTACTTTCTTTAGGCAGGAGTTCATTCCTCTATTCTTCATTCCTCTGTTCTCTTCATCGACTGCTTCCTCTGGGGACAGGTGAAGAGAAAGGACAGGGGTGTTGACCCACTGAGGAAAAACGCGGGGACAAACTTTTTCCTCTCGTCTTCCTCCAGGGGTCAGTTCCGATGGAAACTTCGCCAGGAGTAAAATGGTCTCTGTTTTCCAACATTCGGTCAGGCCGTTCGAATGCGTTCGGTTTCCTCGTGCGCGTTCGAATGCGTTTGATAAGTTTTGTGTTATCATGAAATGGCACTTAGTAGGTATTTGCAAATGAACTGGGTATTCAGAGGTTTGTTATCATACGAAACAAATCCATAAAGATGGTTTTTGTTTACTTCATTTTGACATAATAATAATAATAATAATAATAATAATAATAATAATAATAATAATAATAATAATAATAATAATATTAGTGACTGGCATGACAATTACAAAAAAGTAAAAGGAGACATATGTAATATCATTGTGAAAATTGGTTACTTAGGGTTTCTGTATCATAGAAAACAAATCCACAATTATACTTTTGTTCACTTATAATAATAATAATAATAATAATAATAATAATAATAATAATAATAATAATTAATGAAAAACTGGAAGAAGAACTATGTAATTGTGAAGCTAAATTAAATGACAAGAAGACATGAAATCTCTATTACTAGATTACTCATAAACCTAATCTTAGTTCTTGTTTGATATTTCCCATAAGATTATTTTATAAAGACTTTTAGTTTTCTGTAAAATAAAACTTTGTCTGTCCGTCCGAACTTTTCATGTCCACACTTTTTTCTGTCCGCCCTCAGATCTTGAAAACTACTGAGGCTAAAGGGCTGCGAATTGGTATGTTGATCATCCACCCTCTAATCATCAAACATACCAAATTGCAGCCCTCTAGCCTTAGTAGTTTTGATCTTATTTAAGGTTAAAGTTAGCCATAATCGTGCTTCTGGCAACGATACAGGATAGGCCAGCACCGGGCCGTGGTTAAAGTTTCATGGGCCGCAGCTCGTACAGCATTATACCGAGACCATCGAAAGATAGATCTATTTTCGGTGGCCTTGATTATACGCTGTAGCGGCTGTACAGAAAACTCGATTGCACCGAATAAACTTCGGCGCATTTTTTACTTGTCTTATATAAATCACAATCTTTATTGTATTCGTCTTTCAGAATGTAATATCATAAAGAAATGATTAAGTAAACTGAATAACAGGTTTGAATAAGTTCTGGTCAAAAAGTTATCAGAATTATCGTTACCTTTTACTTACAAAAAATACAATTATTTAAACATTATTATCGTTATTTACAATTATTATTATTTACTATTATCCCCAACTGGTATTGTTATTAGCTCTTTATTTTTTTTTTGTTTGCTTTATCCTTAACAAATCATTGTTGAACTTTCCTCTTTAATCTGAAATTATCATTTGCATTACTTCTGTATTTGCATACAGAAGTATAATACGGGTCCGTCTGAAAGAGACAGCAATAATAATATAATCCTACAGAAGTATAATACGGGTCCGTCTGAAAGAGACAGCAATAATAATATCTAGGATTATTTTTATTATATATATATATATATATATGTATATATATATATTTAAATTGGGATGCCAGATATCATCCAGTTTAAAGAGATCCTACTATAAGTTCTATAAGTGCACAGAACAATTGTTTAAGTGATAAAGTTTAATATATATATATATATATATATATATATATATATATATATATATATATATATATATATATATATATATATATATATATATATATATATATATATATATATATATATATATATATATATAACTATATATATATATAAACTGAACAACTGACAACGAACATCCGGTAGAACTTGAACATTAAAAGCTGCTTAAAACACATAATTAAGACCACAATTACCATCTGTCACCTAGTGCTTTATAATGATTTTATGACAGCCATTTCTACTGTATATTCATGTCGATAACCCTCCTAATTTTTTCAAGTCATTCATAATACCTTTTTTTTAAAGCTCATTCCATATGTGACAATAGTTTTCTTACGAATGAAGATTTAAAAAAGCGAGTTTTATCATTCTTGCGAAATCATTCAGCTAACACCAGTTCAAGAGGCATTTTCCCGAGATGTAACCGAGTACAGGGACCTATCCCTGAAAAATGCAGGACGCCATATCTAAAAAACTAACCACAGAATTTTCTTGAAAATAATCTCCTTATGTTTCCCACATCCAAATTACTAATTAACTCCTAATCTAATCTAATTTAATCTAACCTAACCTAACCTCACCATAGAATTTCCTTGAAAATAATCTCATTATGTTTCCTGCACCCAAATTACTCTGAAGGTACTGATCTAACCTAACCTAACCATAGAATTTTAGGTTAGGTTAGGTTAGATCAGTACCTTCAGAGTAATTTGCTTCTGATCTAACCTAACCTAACCCAACCTAACCTAACCATAGAATTTTAGGTTAGGTTGGGTTAGGTTAGGTTAGATCAGTACCTTCAGAGTAATTTGGGTGCGGGAAACATAATGAGATTATTTTCAAGAAAATTCTATGGTTAGGTTAGGTTAGATTAGATTAGGAGTTTCCCGCACCCAAATTACTCTGAAGGTACTGATCTAACCTAACCTAACCTAACCATAGAATTTTCTTGAAAATAATCTCATTATGTTTCCCGCACCCAAATTACTCTGAAGGTACTAATCTAGCCTAACCTAACCTAACCAAACCTAACCTAACCAAAGACTTTTCTTGAAAATAATCTCATTGTTTCCCGCACCCAAATTACTCTGAGAGTACTAATCTAACCTAACCTAACCTAACCCAACCTTAACCTAACTAATCTAATCTAACCTAACCAAACCTAACCTAACCTAGGGGCATGGCAAAAAAAAAAAAAAACTGGGGCTAGTACAATACTAGCATACATCTCAGGAATTTGCGTTCGGGGAAACATTTCAACTTCTTCTGCCGAAAGAATGGAGATCATGTGAGTCTCTGCTCCTCCGTGACAAATTCCGAAATCCATTATGAACGTTATTCCAGGGATTCTCCTTTTACTTCTCTTTTTACTTCTCCTTTCACCTCCCTCGCTTCTGCTAATAGCAAATACTTGTCGTTCTTCGTAAACGTCGGAATCGGCAGCTGATGGCAATCTCGCTCGCGACAGTTCAGGCATACTTCCCAAAACATTGCTTGATGAGAGGAGTTATTCATCCTTCCGAGAAGAAGCATTCGGAAGGGAATCGACGATCCTGAAATTCCTGATTATTTTTTTTTTTTAATTTCTGAATCTTTTTGGAATGTAAATGTCTATGAATTCCTGAATCTCTTGAGATAAGAAGACGATCCTGAAATTCCTGATTTTTTAAAAATTTCTGAATCTTTTTGGAATAAAAAGGTCTACGAATTCCTCAGTCTCTTGAGATAAAAATGTCTACGAGTTCCTGAAGCTTTTTGAAATATAAAAGTCCCACGAATTTCTTAGGTGAAAAAAATCAAAGAATGTTTATGAAGCATCGAAGAAAGACTTGCATAACGAAAAAAAAAAAAAAAAAAAGTGAAGAATGCGCCGAGCTTTCTTCGGCGCAATTGAGTTTTCTGTACAGCCGCTACAGCGTATAATCAACGCCACCAAAAATAGATCTATCTTTCGGTGGTCTCGGTATAATGCTGAATGAGCCGTGGCCCATTAAACTTTAACCACGGCCCGGCGGTGGCTTGCCCTATAGCGTTGCCATACGCACGATTATAGCTAACTTTAACCTTAAATAAAATAAAAATTACCAAGGCTAGAGGGCTGCAATTTGGTATGTTTGATGATTGGAGGGTGGATGATCAACATACCAATTTGCAGCCCCCTAGCCTCGGTAGTTTTTAAGATCTGAGGGCGGACGGAATAAGTGCGGACAGACAGACAAAGCCGGCACAATAGTTTTCCTTTGCAGAAAATTAAAAAGACTTCTTGAATTCGTTGACAAGATCTTTTTATTTCTCTATCGCTCCTTGCCGTCGAATACTTCTTGATCTGTAATGTAATCTCAATTACGAAAGGAAATTAGCATTACCCTCTTTTTCTCCTTCATAAAAACCAAGCAGTCGCATAGAACAAAGTTAAGAGCTTCTTAACATGCAAAGCAGCCTTCCCCAAGAGAAAGTAAAACATTAAAGATTACAACAGAAGATTAACAGTAGAGATAAATGATCAGAACAAACAAATGTATGCATAAATGGAGTGTCATAATCTCCTCCCGCATTATCAATAGGATCAGAGGTCAATTAACTGAGGAAAAATTACGAATTGAAGCATTTCTAGAGGATTAGAGAAACGGGGTTAAAAGAAAAAATGATAATAATATGGTGATTTATCTCTTTCATGCTGCCAGCGATAATATCAGTAATGGTATTTTGTCTTCTGTATCATTTATTTTTATTCTTCGTCTGCGAAAGTAATGATTGCGTTGTTAATGACATATCTTGGTATATTGTCATAGGTTCTTGACCTCTCTCTCTCGCTCTCTGTATACATTATTTCATCTTGCTGTCAATGAGAACGTGTAATTTAATTGCAGACAAGACACTCTCCTCTCTCTCCTATATATATATATATATATATATATATATATATATATATATATATATATATATATATATATATATATATATATATATATATATGTAGAGAGAGAGAGAGAGAGAGAGAGAGAGAGAGAGAGAGAGAGAGAGAGAGAGAATTATCCATTTATCCATGTTTGGATGAATGAAACGTACAAATCCCAGAAGAGCAAGTTAATCCACTCAGTTGCCCCTAAACTTAAGGATACGATATTTTACTTTTTGTTCAATATGATGGCCCCATTATTACCGTAGGTTTGTTTTCCTTACAAGTTATGAACGTAAAAAAAAGTGAATTCAAAACACAGTCCGATTGACTGACAGGCAAAAAAAAGGAGAGAACCATGTCTAGACAAATACCCCTCTCTCTCTCTTCTCAGAGTAGAAAGATACCTAAAAATAAATGAATTCAAAACAATCTGATGGACTGATAGACAGGGAAAGAAGAGAACCACGTCAAGACAAACGCCTCTCTCTCTCTCTCTCTCTCTCTCTCTCTCTCCCAGCTTAAAAAGAGATCTGGAAATGAGTTCTACATTCCGGTCGACAGCTTTTATGCCCTTCCCTTTGAAGATAACTTCCCATGTTGACACTGACGGGTGTTTGGCAATTTCCTGCCCCACATCTTCGAGCAGAGGGTAATATGTAACTGGAGGCTGTCTGTAGTATATTAATGCAAAAAAGTTTTTTTTCTATCGACACTGAGATTCCTCCTTCTAAGACTGTATTTACGCTTGGTTCTTTGGGGACGACTCTGGAACCTAGGATTTAGTTTGTTAGCCTTTATGCTGTCTGATGTTCGTCTCTCTCTCTCTCTCTCTCTCTCTCTCTCTCTCTCTCTCTCTCTCTCTGTGTCAAGTGTCGATAGATGACACGAGGGTTTTTGTGGTATTATAGATACTTTTATAGACACTTTTAGACTTCTATAGACACTTCTAGACTTAAGTATTCGTCTCTCTGTGTGTCAAGTGTCGATGGATGACACGAGGGTTTTTGTGGTATTTTAGACACTTCTAGACTTTCATAGACATTTCTAGACTTTTATAGACACTTCTAGACTTAAGTATTCGTCTCTCTGTGTGTCAAGTGTCGATGGATGACACGAGGGTTTTTGTGGTATTTTAGACACTTCTAGACTTTCATAGACACTTCTAGACTTAAATATTCGTCTCTCTGTGTGTCAAGCGTCGATAGATGCCACGAGGGGTTTTGTGGTATTATAGACACTTCTAGACTTTTATAGGCACCCCTAGACTTAAATATTCGTCTCTGTGTGTTGAGTGTCGATAGATGCCACGTGGGTTTTTGTGGCATTATAGACACTTCTAGATTTGTGGGAGCTTGTGAGACAAAGTTCATTAGGAGAAACTCATCATTCCTCATAAATTTCTAGACTTAAACATTCGTCTCTCTGTCAAGCGTCAAAAGATGACACAAGGGGTTCTGTGGCATTACAGACACGTTTACAGATATTTCCAGACATTTGTGGAAGTTTGTAAGAAATAGTTCATCACGAGAGATTCATAATTCCTCATCAATTTGTAAACTTAAATACCAGGTGGGTCATTCTAAATCTTGCTCATTACGGGGGTGGTATTATTGTCCCTCATTACACGAGATGATTGAAGATTATGAAATCTGAGATAAGACTGTTGTTGTTGTTGTTTTTGTTGTTGCTCTTGGGAGCAGATAATTTTCATAATGCCTCTAATTCTACAGGACTTTTATGCTGACCTGGTTTGTACGTTAATCATTCTCTTGTGGATTAACCTGTTGTTATGCAGAAGTGATGGCATATATATATATATATATATATATATATATATATATATATATACATATATACATAAACTAGTAATATATACATGCATAATATTTCAGGTAGATCTGTTCAGAAATATTCTATAAAATAATAATTTCCGAGTCGATCTTGTATTAATAATAATTCCCTTCCTATTCCCAAACCTAGTGTTCACTACACCATAATCCATAAAAAAGAAGAGAAGTCCATCCCAGAATACACAGGATACAAAATTCACTCCCTTTCCTGAACTTTCATCCGGGCAAGGCAGCCGAATCCGACACATCACTTTAAAACTGCACATTCTCTCTCTCTCTCACATTAAAAGAAGTAACCTTCCAATTCTCTCTCTCTCTCTAATTAAAAGAAAGTAATCTTCAATTCCTCTCTCTATCTCTCTCTCAATAAAAGTAATCTTTCATTTCTCTCTCTCTCTCTAATGAAAAGAAAGTAATCTTCCACTCCTGCTTTCTCCATCGCGTGTACTGACTGACTGACTGACTTGCAGACTGGCTGACTGACTGACTGAATTAATGACTGGCTGACTGACTGAATTGCTGACTGACTGACTGAATTAATGACTGGCTGACTGACTGAATGAATGAATGACTGACTGACTGACTGGCAGGTTGGCTGACTGACTGACTGACTGAATTAATGACTGGCTGATTGGCTGGATGGCTGAGTGAATGACTGACTGACTGACAGACAGACTGACTGACGACGAATAACAAAAGATAAACTTTTCCACTTCTCGCCCTCTCCCGAGATCAGTTCAAGATGATACTCTTGGTCTTCCGAGAGATTCAGCTTCAGTGAGTGAGTCAAACTGTCAGCCTCCTCCGCCGACTTTTATAAAGGCGCCATTATTGATGAAGAGAATCGCTATGGCGGAATTTCGCTGAGGGGGGAAAATTTTTTTAAGAGTCCTCCTTCTGAGTTTTTTTTTTTATGGGAAAGGGAAGCGTATCGCAAAAATCCGAATTCCCGGGTATTAGTGAAGAAGCAGTATTACACACACACACACACAATTATTATTTGAAGGTTGTATGGGGAATGGGAATTTTGGATTTTTCTATAAAAAAAACAAATCATTGTTTAAAGTATGCATGGGGAACGGTGGTTTGGTTTTTCATATACGTATGAGAAAAATCATTATTTAAAGGTTGTATGGGGAATGGTGGTTTTGGTTTTTTAATAAAAAAAATCATTATTTGAAGTTTGTTTGAGGAATAGTGGTTTTGGATTTTTCTATAAAAAAAAGTTATTGTTTAATGTTTGTATGGGGAACGGTGGTTTGGTTTTTCATATATATACAAAAAAATCATTATTTAAAGGTTGTATGGGGAATGGTGGTTTTGGTTTTTCCTATTAAAAAAATAATTTGAATTTTGTTTGAGGAATGGTGGTTTAGGTTTTTCATATACATAAAAAAAATCATTATCTGAAGGTTGTATGGGGAATGGTGGTTTTGGTTTTTTTTCTATAAAAAAACAAATCTTTATTTAAAGGGTGTATGGAAATGGTGGTTTTGGTTTTCATATACATGAAAAAATCATCATTCAAAGGTTGTCTGAGGAACTGTGGTTTTGGTTTTTCATATACAAAAAAAAAAAAGAAATCATTATTTAGTTTGTATAGGGACTTTCTGGTTTTTCATATAACGTTATAAAAAAAATCACTCGGTTGAAGTTTTATGTTGGGAAAAGTATTGAAAAAAAAAAACTTTCTTCAAGTCTAGGAAGAAGCGAGAATAATATAAAATAACATTCTTTTGATGTTTTATGGTAAAATCAATATCACTGGAAAAAAATAAAACTCCGATATCTGAGGATCTGTCAAAGAAAGATTATTACTGAACAAAATCCTTTATGGAGGCTGAAAAGTTTTCCATCACGGTGTTGGAGATTTTTATTATCAACTTCTGACATCTCTGGATGATAAAAAAAGGGGAAAACCGTTCTCTTTTTTAAGTACAGAAATCATAAATTATTCTCCTGACTTTTATGCAAATCTAGAGCATATGTAAGGGACTGGAATTCCATTTCATGTTTTTCGGGGCTTCAAAATCGTCTAATCTTTTCTTTGTCGAATCTATTTTGTATTTTCTCTTACTATATAAACTGATACGATTTTATTTACTGTTTCATCTGAGATATATATATATATATATATATATATATATATATATATATATATATATATATAGAGAGAGAGAGAGAGAGAGAGAGAGAGAGAGAGAGAGAGAGAGAGAGAGAGAGAGAGAGAGAGAGAGAGATCAGCTATCATGGTGGAGGTGGGTTGATATCGACTTTAAGTACAAATCTGAATTCGACAGGCATATGTATAGCAGAATAGATATCAAATTATATTTCCTGTTGATGGCTCAGTGGTCAAAGTCACTGTCCATCGCTGTTTCTAAACCAGACGACGGTTCCAATCACCCTGGTGACGATGCAATTATCATTGAATTGGATACTAAACGATATTTGTGGCTTAAGACTGTTGAAGATGAAAAGTATATGTGACAAAATTCCATATATATATATATATATATATATATATATATATATATATATATATATATATATATATATATATATATATATATATATATATATATATACATATATATATTATATATGTGTGTGTGTACAGACACAGAGAGAGAGAGAGAGAGAGAGAGAGAGAGAGAGAGAGAGAGAGAGAGAGAGAGACTTACCCTTTGCATGAAGGCTATAAATGAAATTTAGTTGAAACTACGGAACAAAATAAAAAAAATTAGTTATTAAGGCTAGTTCGCCATGCTGTTGTTTCACATGAAAAATTATTTGAATAATCTGCTTTAATAATGGTAACGATTCCTCGCAACAGTTAGGCTAATGGGTTATTTTTATTTCGTTTTGAACGCTGAAAGCATTCCAGCACAGTTTTTCATTGCACATTTTGTGAGCTCGAAATTTCTGCTCCCGTATAGAAATAACAGCGGAATTTATTTAAATATCTTTCAGTGCGTCGAATAATTGCCAGGCATTAACTTTTGATATTTATAAAGATTAAGTCAAAATACTGGGGTTGCAGTGAACTTACGGGTCGAGAGAGAGAGAGAGAGAGAGAGAGAGAGAGAGAGGAATGATAATGTACTGTATATGTACCTAATATTCAAATGTATATTTAGAGAGAGAGAGAGAGAGAGAGAGAGAGAGAGAGAGAGAGAGAGAGAGAGAGAGAGAGAAGAATGGTAATGTACAGGATAAGTACCCGGTATATAACTGTATACCTAGAGAGAGAGAGAGAGAGAGAGAGAGAGAGAGAGAGAGAGAGAGAGAGAGAGAGAGAGAGAGATCTTGTTCTTCTATTTTTTTTATATTGTTTGGTAGATTAGAGAGTCTTTTCAATCAAGCCTGCCATTAACGTTGAATTCGGAGCACACTTCCACCGAGATATTTCATACGAATATTATTATATTCGAAATATCTGTCTACACGAACTTTCTGAATTACTACCATCTCTCCTTCAAAACCTTCCATTTCCTCATCCCATCCTTAGCTGTTTTCCTTTTTTTTTTTTTTTTTTAGTTTTCTGTAAAAGAAAACTATCGTGCCGGCTTTGTCTGTCCGTCCGCACTTTTTTCTGTCCGCCCTTAGATCTTAAAAACTACTGAGGCTAGAGGGCTGCAAATTGATATGTTGATCATCCACCCTCTAATCATCAAACATACCAAATTGCAGCCCTCTAGCCTTAATAGTTTTATTTTATTTAAGGTTAACGTTAGCCATGATCGTGCTTCTGGCAACGATATAGTATAGACCACCAACGGGCGTTGTTAAAACTTTCATGGGCCGCGGCTCATACAGCATTAAACCGAGACCACCGAAAAGATAGAACTATTTTCGGTGGCCTTGATTATACCTTTGTAGCGGCTGTACAGAAAACTTGTTTTTTTTTTATATTCCTCTTCCTAACAAGGCCTAAAAAC
This sequence comes from Macrobrachium rosenbergii, assembly GCF_040412425.1. Classification (NCBI taxonomy): domain Eukaryota; kingdom Metazoa; phylum Arthropoda; class Malacostraca; order Decapoda; family Palaemonidae; genus Macrobrachium; species Macrobrachium rosenbergii. The sequence continues at coordinate 30,200,600 of NC_089741.1, forward strand.
AGACGATTAGTGTGAACAAAATGGTTGATAAGAGATTTTCCTCATTTTTTTCTAAAACGTTGTCAGTTTACAGTAATCATCTCCACACAAACGTCTTTTTTCAATCTGCTTTCAACAAAGGATGGTCCAAGAACAGATTCTTCTCATTTACTGCCATTATTAGCTGCCCTCTATTCATCTGCATAGCTAACCTGTTTTCAAAATCACGCTCTTCAATACTACTCGACGCTGATTGATTGATTTATGCTTACTATAACAGCGTTACAGCAACTAGGTTATTGACGCCGTAATAAAACTGAATAGGAAACTAAAAAAATAAAGTAAGTTTAAAAGAAGTTCCATAAGAAAACCCAGCAGTTAATCATTCTGTTTTCGATAATATTCCGATACTGGTAGAAGTGTCACAAATAGGTCGTATAGATGCTTATTCCTTTGATCTTTTCTATTGAATTTCCTTCGTTCATCTCCTTCGTTTTTCTTTCAATGCCACACTGCCGTATACTGCTCCCTTCATTTAAGATAAAACACCTTAAGAGATGGTTCAAATTAGCATTAAAATATAATGGGGGTTCGAACTTCTGTACACGAGTGTCCCAGTTTCATTATAATAAAATTCTCATTTTTTTTTTTTCAGAACAGCTACACTCCCCACTGAAATAACACTTCTGTAAAAGAGTGTCCCGGTTGCATTATAATAAAATTTTTTTATTTTTTATTTCAGAACAGCTACACTCCCCACTGAAATAAAACCACTGAAAGAACACTTCTATACAAGAGTGTCTCCCAATTGTATTACAGTATGATTCTTATTGTTTTTTTGGATTGTTTTTTTTATTATTTCAGAATTGCCACACTACTCCCCACTGAAATGAAACCACTCGGAGAAGAGTTCTGTACAAGAGTGTGCCAATACCAAATGCCATCTTTCCCCCTCGTCAGTTCTTTGCAGCGTATCTTTTCCACGCCCTCCCACTGCGAAAAAGCATCGGTTGAAAAGGCCACTTGATGTTAAAGCATCTCTTTCACATCGAGAGAGAGAGAGAGAGAGAGAGAGAGAGAGAGAGAGAGAGAGAGAGAGAGAGAGAGAGAGAGAGACTTTGAAACGCGATCTCCCAACTGAGTCCGGAGGCGAAGCATTCGTGTGTAAACGACAGCTTCGAGTGTCTA
>NC_089741.1:30206766-30224266 GCF_040412425.1 Macrobrachium rosenbergii
GATTCTCTCTCTCTCATTAGTCTTTAAGCATGTTAGATTATCAAAACTCTGCTTCCTTTGATCTTGTTCTCTTGGTGGTATTTACACATGTTTAGACTCTCTCTCTCTCTCTCTCTCTCTCTCTCTCTCTCTCTCTCTCTCTCTCTCTCTTCTCTCTCCTCTCTCTCTCTCCTGCGTTCAAAGTTGGTATTGTAGGTATGGATGTATCTCACTTTGTCTCGATTTAAATTTCATAGTTTTGGACTGCTTCACCTATCTATCTATCTCTATCTATCTATCTTTATTTGTATCATATCTCTCTCTCAATCTGTCTAGCTATCTATCTATCTATATCTTTCTTTGTATCATATCTGCCAATCTATTTATCTATCTATCTCTCTATTTATCTTTCTTTGTATCATATCTATCTATCTATCTACCTACCTTTCTTTGCATCATATCTATCTCTCATACTCTGTATCATCTTTCAATCTATCCATCTATCTTTGTATCATCTGTATATCTATCTATCTATCTATCTATCTATCTCTATCTATCTATCTATCTATCTATCTATCTATATATATATATATATATATATATATATATATATATATATATATATATATATAATCTTTTGAATCCTCTCTCACTCTCTCTCTCTCTATCATTGTATTATCTATCTATCTGTCAATATAAAAAAGCTCATTTAAGTTTCAACAAAGCAATCCTAATCCGAATTCTTTCTCTCTTTCCATAATTCTTTCAGAAGTCGTTGGAGGACTGCGATGCTGCAGACTACAAAACCGTGTCCAGCGTCCAAGAAGAAACGTAAATTCTCCTTCTGCCTGATAGTTTGAAATGTCACCCGAGGGGCCACTTCATTTTTAGCAAGCAGAGAAAGGTTAAAAGCCATTTTTAACCCACAGATGAAAAAAAAAAAGGTACGATTATTGGTATTCCGATGTGACGGAGATTCACCCTAGAAAAATGCATTTTGGTTTTCTGAAAAGGAAACTATCGTGCTGGCTTTGTCTGTCCGTCCGCACTTTTTCTGTCCTCAGATCTTAAAGCTACTAAGGTTAGAGGGCTGCAAATTGGTATGTTGATCATCCACCCTCCAATCATCAAACATACCAAATTGCAGCCCCTCTAGCCCCACTAGTTTTATATTAATTACGGTTAAAGTTAGCCATAATCTGGTGTCTAGCAACGATATAGGCCAGGCCACCACCGGGCCGTGGTTAAAGTTTCATGGGCCGCTGCTCATACAGCATTATTTTATTTTACTTTATTTTATTTCATTTAATCCTATTTAATTTTTTCTTATTTTTTATTTTATTTCATTTTATTCTATTTTATTTCATTTTATTTTAAATAATTTTATTTTTATTTTATTTTACTCGTATCATATAAAGTTCATTTTATCATACAGGAAAAGGTGCAGGCATTTATACCATAAACAAAAATGATTTCATTTTTAGCAGGGGAAGAAAGTTAAATTTATTTTTAACATACAATTAAAGGGTAAAGCCATTTTAACAGCCAAGGTCAGAGCAAGGGTTTTTTCATGACAGAGAAAAAAGTTCCTTTCATTTTTATTCTACATGAAAAAGATAAACCCACTTATGCAATCTAAAAATAAAGGAAAAAGTATATTTTACCATTCAGGGAGCAGCTAAAGCTATTTACACCAACCATGAAAAAGTAAAGTAATTTTCATTATTCTGATATAAACGTTAAAGCAATCTCTATTATAAGAGATAAGAAGTAAATTTAAATTCGCCAACCAAGAAAGTTCAATTGATTTTTGTCAAATAAAAAAAAAGTTGAAACCATATTTAATCCCGTTAGAAAAAGAGTGAAAAGCAGTTCAACAATATAATATTCATCATCTCTCTCTCTCTGAAATTTGTTTGGATGTATGTAGTCTGCCAAATTTTCTATATTTCGTAGTGTTCACCCTCACTCCTTCATTATCACTCATTATTCACCTCGCTTAGCCTATCAGCGTCTCTTCTTTCTTCAGTGACGAACTCCATAGTCAGTATCGCCTTACACGCAATATATTAACCACTAGAAATTAGCATTTAAAGTCTCTCTCTCTCTCTCTCTCTCTCTCTCTCTCTCTCTCTCTCTCTCTCTCTCTCTCTCTCTCTCTCCACAAATTTGCATTATCTTACCTGCTTTACATACCATTAACTACTCATTTGCCTTCAAAGCTCTCTCTCTCTCTCTCTCTCTCTCCGGAGGGAGCTGGAGAATAATCTGTCAAGAGAATAACTGGTAACCAGATAAAACGATGAACAGAGGAGGTAACCAATATTATTATTATTATTATTATTATTATTATTATTATTATTATTATTATTATTATTATTATTATTATTATTAAAAATATTCATAGTAGGATGAGTCTTAAAACGGAGAAGCAAATCCACAGTTGTGTATATGTACATATATTTAAAGATAAATCAGTATAGGGTTCACCTTCTATACTGACTTATCTTTAAATATATATGTACATATATACATATACATAACTGTGGATTTGCTTCTCTATTATTATTATTATTATTATTATTATATATTATTCAGAAGATGTGCCTTACTCATGTGGAACAAGCCCACAGGGGTATTATTATTATTATTATTATTATTATTATTATTATTATTATTATTATTATTATTATTATTAATCACAAGATGAACCCTACCCGTATGGAACAACCCCACCACAGGGGGGCCACTGACTTGAAATTCAAGCTTCCAAACAATATGATGGTGTTCACTAGAAAGAAGCAACAGAAGGGAATGGGAAATAAAATAACAAGAGAATAAAGAGACAGTGAAGTGTGGAAGGTAAAAGCACAGAGTAAGGAAAAGACCTAATAAGACAGAGAGAAGATAATTAAGAAAACTAACTGATGTCATAACATATAAACTGAGAAAAAACCGAAACCTGATAAACGTATAATGGAAAAGATAAAGAGGAAAGGAAAAAAGATTTAATTGTGCGGAGGAGAAGAAGCACTTAAAAGAAAGGCTGATAGTTATGTAAGGGTGGAAGAAGTATCCATAAAGGATAAAAAAAAAGAAAAAGTATTAATTGGAATAGAAGAAAAAACTAAACTGAATAATGGAAAAGATATAGGGAGAGAGAGAAAGGAAAAGAATTAGTCGGACGGAATGACCAGCAAAAGAAGAAAGCCGATAGGTAATTGAGCCCAGAGTGGAAAAAGAGTTGACCATGTTAAGGATAAGATAAATAGAGAGAGAGGGAAAGGGCTAACGTGTATGGAAGGAGGAGGAGGAGGAGGAGGAGGAAGAGGAGGAGGAAGGGGAGGAGGAGGAGGAGGAGGAGACGAGGAAGAAGAAGGAGAAAATGGGAGATTAGGTGTAATAATCGTAAAGGATAATAATAAAGGAAAGAAGGAAAACTGACAATCTGGAGAAGGAATGTATTAAAAGCACAGGAAGAGTAAAGGAAGAAGGACAGAAAAATGATAATTACAAAGAAGAAAACCCGATAGGTACAAGAACCAAGGAAAGACCAGAGAAAAGTATCTAAGATTACGAAATAGAAAGGAGAAAAGAATGAATAGAGATTCAAAAAAAGGATGCAATTGGAAACTATTTAAAATCCTTTACAATCTTATTGTGACGTCATTAGTAAGTATGTAAATGTGAACTGAAGCTGAAAAGTTAAACTCTAATTTTTTTTTACTTATTTTTCTCTTATTTTCGTGTTTTTTTTTTTTTATTCTTACAAAAAGGGTTTTTTTTTTTTTTTGGGGTAATTTCTTCAGAATAGATATCACGCTTACTTCCCTTCCCACATTTTAACAATTCTCTCATTTTCCATTTTTCTTTTGGGTTTCTCTGGGCAGTTCTCTTTACTCTGTCATTTTCTGTCTTACATACTATTCATTCTCTCTCTCTCTCTCTCTCTCTCTCTCTCTCTCTCTCTCTCTCTCTCTCTCTCTTATACCTGTCCATTTCCATTTCTCCTCATCATTATTTTCACATTTAATCCATTCAGTATCGCCTCTGCTCTCTCTCTCTCTCTCTCTCTCTCTCTCTCTCTCTCTCTCTCTCTCTCTCTCTCTCGTTAACGATCACATCTCCCGTCTCATTCCATCCTCAACAGTCACTCACGAATTTGTGCTCTAAAATGCTACCCGCAGATTCTCTCCCTATCTCTCTCTCTCTCTCTCTCTCATCATCACGAATGTCCACTTCCTCTCTCTCTCTCTCTCTCTCTCTTCTCTCTCTCTCTCTCTCTCTCTCTGTCTCCTCATCAGTCACTCATGAGTTTCCCCGTCTTGTTCTAATTTCAGGCTGATGTGCCAATTCATATTCAGAGTCCCCACAAATGGCGGACTGACGGTCCTTGTAATACCTCCCACCGCCTCCTCCATTCGCTATTCGAACAAAATTATGGACAAGAAGAGGAACCATCAGTGACCAGGTCTGGGCAGGGTGAGCAAGGAAGAGAGAGAGAGAGAGAGAGAGAGAGAGAGAGAGAGAGAGAGAGAGAGAGAGAGAGAGAGACGGAATTTCTGCAAGATATAGACAAGAAGAAGAGCCACCATCAGTGACCATGTCTGGGCAGGGTGAGCAAGGAAGGAGAGAGAGAGAGAGAGAGAGAGAGAGAGAGAGAGAGAGAGAGAGAGAGAGAGAGCGACGAATTTCTGCAAGATATAGACAAGAAGAAGAGCCACCATCAGTGACCATGTCTGGGCAGGATGAGCAAGAAAGAGAGAGAGAGAGAGAGAGAGAGAGAGAGAGAGAGAGAGAGAGAGAGAGAGAGAGAGAGCGACGAAATTTCTGCAAGATATAGACAAGTAGAGCCACCATCAGTGACCATGTCTGGGCAGAGAGAGAGAGAGAGAGAGAGAGAGAGAGAGAGAGAGAGAGAGAGAGAGAGAGAGAGAGAGAGAGAGAGAGAGAGATGGATACAGCCACGGAATTTCTGCAAGATATGGACAAGAAGACGAAGAGGCCACCATCATCAGAGACCAGATCCAGATGAGAGAGAGAGAGAGAGAGAGAGAGAGAGAGAGAGAGAGAGAGAGAGAGAGAGAGAAAAAACATGACGACGAAGGTTCGGGATAAATGAATGCGGATGATGGTCCCCGGATTAGGGAGATTTGGTGCCGAATTGGGACGGAAGATGACAACGCTCAGGAAAGCGTCTCCCCCTCCCCCAACCCCGCTACCTCCCTAGGGGACGGGAGCGGGGGGCCGGTATGCGCTCGCCAATAGGACGTCTGAAATGAAGGGGTTCCAATGATACTAGGAGTTCAGATGATAAGGGTTGGGATAATAGGATTAATAAGGGAAGCGGCAGAGAGAGAGAGAGAGAGAGAGAGAGAGAGAGAGAGAGAGAGAGAGAGAGAGGCGATTGTGGTTCTAAAAGCGGCAAATGAAAACGGGTTGGATGAAAATCCGCCCAAAATCATTTTTGAATATTTGCGACATTGCGAGGCCGACGTGTCTGTCTCTCATTAAGTCTTATTGTGTCGTCGATGTGATGATTAAAGAAAAAAAAAAAAAAAAGCAGGGACGGTAAACACAGATGCAACGTCTGTCACAATTGCTTTTCAATCAGGGCGGAACGGAAATTTGCTTTTCCCGACCAAATCTCTATTTTTATGCTTGTTTTTGGTAAGACCGAAGAAAGGTGCGTGTGACAAGTGTGCTTGCATACTTGAGTTGCAGAGTATATGCTTGTATTTATTCAAGTGTGTATGTATGTGTATGTATGTATGTATGTATGTATGTATGTATGTATGTATGTATGTATGTATGAATATAAAAATAAATAAATAAACATACACATAAAAACAAAATCCACGAAGGAAAGAGAAACAATGGAGTGCTGCAAGGCCTTTCGACTTATAGTCCTTTACTTCATTCCTTCGTGGACTTTGTCTTTATTTATATATTCATCCCGTTCCATATTTTCATGATTCAGTGATACATACATATATGTACATATGTATAGTGTATATAAATATATATATACATACACATATATATATATATATATACATATATATATGTAAATATAAAATTTACTTCCCAAGAGAAAACATTCAACCTAAAATCAACAGAATAAATCAAGCAAAACTTGCAGGCCAAAAGTTAGGCCTCAGAAAGTCAATGTCAGCCAATGAACCAATAAATATATCTTTAATACATTTACCATACCTTCCCTTCTCCCGGCACTCTTACTAAACAAGCTACTAATGCTTGTGATCGCTACAGGAAGCTTAAGTTCATTTAGTCGTAATTATCCTTAATCGCAGCCACACCTCAAGTTCTCGTTATTAAAATGGAGATTGCCGAGCAGTTACACCAGATTTATACTTTACTTTTTCAATTTTTAGTTTTCTGAAAAAAAAAAAATAAATAAAAAAAAAAAAAAATCTTCTGGCTTTGTCTGTCCGTCCGCACTTTTCTGTCCGCCGTCAGATCTTAAAACTACTGAGGCTAGAGGGCTGCAAATTGGTATGTCGATCATCCACCCTCAATCATCAAACACAGCAAATTGCAGCCCTCTAGCCTCAGTAGTTTTTAATTTCATTTAAGGTTAAAGTTAGCCATAATCGTGCGTCTGGCAACGATATAGGCCAGGTCACCACCGGGCGGTGGTTGAAGTTTCATGGCCGCGGCTCATACAGCATTAAACCGAGACCACCGAAAGACAGATTTATTTTCGTTGGCCTTGATTATACGCTGTACGGAAAACTCGATTGCGCCTAATAAACTTCGGGCACATTTTTCTAATTGTTTCTTCTAACATTCACCTTGTTTGTTTATACATATTTTTTACCTTTCCTAATCTCTGTCTCTTTCACTCAGCACAGATGCTTTATATCAATGATGCCGATTATCACTGAAAAATAAAATCTTTTTTTAATCCTTCAAGTATCTTTTATTAAATAATTGCATCTCTACTTTATTCGATCCAAACTTCCTGTTATTTTCAACCCCTGCAAAATCATCTTTGCTTTTGGAAATATTTTTTTTAAGTTTTCTAAAAATTTACCATCAACCTAAGTATTCTCAAAACTTATTATCAACTACGTATTCTCAAAATTTATCATCATCCTAAGTATACTCAAAATTTATCATCAACCTAAAGTATTCTCAAAATTCATCATCAACCTAAAATTCTCAAAATTTATCATCAACCTAAGAATTCTCAAAATTTATCATCAACCTAAGCATTCTCAAAATTTATCATCAACCTAAGTATATCTCTTTTCGACCTTCCAGAAATTTCATGTTATCTTTAGATTTTCTTCTGCTCTCCCTTTCTTAAAACTTATTCATCATCAGCTTAAAACCAAAAAACACGCACGCACATACATAACCACACACACACACACACGCATATCCATATGCATACGTATACTGACAATGCAACTGCATGCACGTTCGTGCATGAATGCACGAGCTTTCACCACCACAAACACACATTTTCGATACCTTCCCTGTCTATGGAATAACAAGACTGGCTAAAGTTTTAAGAGGTTTGCCGCTTTCGGCCTTTCATGTAGCCAGAAGTAATGACCTCATCAAGCTTTCGAAAAACAAATTTGCTCCCTCGGAGCGCTTTTTCTTCTTCTTCTTCTTCTTCTTCTTTCTTTCTTTCTTTCTTTCTTGCTTGCTTGCTTGCTTGCTTGACTGAAGTTGTGGCAACGAGATGAAGTCTTGAAGTTAGGTCAACTCGATCAGGAACAGCGAAGGAAGACGGATAATGGCTGCCCTTGAAGTTTGCCTGTTGTAATTTGGATCGTAATTACACTTATAATTATTGGCTTCAAGGCACCTGGTCAGGTCTTAGTGTGCGTCCATACAACAGCAACATATTCCATTAAAAATATGTTTTCAACACATGTCGGTAACTTTTCACATCCATGTTACAAATGGGTTAGAAACAAGTCGACGACCGCTGGTGGAAATCGATTCCCTGGCAAATAGTGGATAACTACAAGTAGCACTGACTAACACTATCAATAAGTCGTTGTCCACACTACGGTAAAATACGTTATTAAAATATGTTATCAACACGTAGGGAACTTTTCACATCATGTTACAAACAGACTGGAAACAAGTAAGTGACCTTAAGATCGATTCGTTTGCAAATAGTGGATAACTGTACTTAGCACTGATGAAGACAACCAATCAGTCGATATTCAACTTGTTTGCGATGTGTGTGCGATAAGGTACTGACGCATGTTTGTGACATGTTTAATCCATGTTTGTGACATATTTAAGACATGTTTAAGATGTGTTTGTGACATGTTTAAGACATGTTTGTGACATGTTTCACTAGCCTGAGCCGGCCAGCTTACGGACGAAAACTAGATTTCAGTTTGTATTCTAGAATCTGACGAAATACCGCTAGAATACGATTTGAATCTTAAATTGGCTCATATGACGACAAGATTGGTTCCTGATGACTGAATTGAGAAGAAATTAGTATTTTAAGCGCTAAATTCCTTTTCAAATCCTAAACTGTCTTGAAAACCACTTGGTTAGGATTTCATAATTATAAACTGATTTCCAGCCAATCTTTCTTATTAAAAAAATCATTCTTCTGTCCGAAACTCCTTGAAAACTTATGATATGGGAAATAATCTTTCTGGGTAAATATATATATATATATATATATATATATATATATATATATATATATATATATATCTTTTAACAGGTGCTAATCTGTATTTTGATGAAGAAAGACATTTTCGATGCTAAATCTATATTTTGATGAAGAAAAAATTTTCGATGCTAATCTATATTTTGATGAAAAACATTTTCGATGTTAAGCTATATTCTGATGAAGAAAACCATTTTCGATGCTAATTTATATTTTGATGAAGAAAAACATTACGAAATACTCCACACACCTGGTAGCACGATTACTTATATTTGCCTTCCTGAGCAGCAAGCCGTTTGAATATTTTAAAAGACAGGGTTAACTGCCGACTGACATTTAAAATATATTTCTCAAAATATTTTTGTAGGCAAGGAAAGTTCTGGAGCCAAACTTTTATCTAACTGTGATAATTCCGGAGTTTTTGGTAACATAATTTCGGCCGCGTTTCCAGGAATTATTTATTAGTTCACGGGGGAAAAAAAACTGTTTGTACATAAAATCGAAGCTAAAGGATTATGCGAATATATGTATATATATATATGTATATATATATATATATATATATATATATATATATATATATATATACATATATATATATATATATATATATATATATATATTATATATATATATATATATATATATATATATATATATATATATATATATATATATATACATATATATTTATATACATACATACACACATATATAAATGTATCTATATATATATATGCAGAAATGTTTATTACAGATATACTCCCAGTCTAGAAAGATAATGACTTGGAGTTCTATTTACAGGAAGCACTCTTTACAGAGAGGTTCTAAATTCATTTACCATTTACTGATCTTGCCTTCTCGACAGCAATCAAACTATTTTTAGACTCGTGTAAAATTGTTAAATTGGTTTACTCTGACCGGTAGGTAACCTTACCCTAAAAAAAATCTGTAATTTACACTCAACCTTAACATTCCTGACAAACAAAAAAAAATAAATAAAAACCAAGAATCTTTTGGAAGCTGAAAGCCAGTAATTTTTTATACGTTATAGTTTAAAATTAATGTGCTAAATAAAATTTTAACAAGGCTTGTAAATCTAAGACCTTGAATTATAAAAAAAATAATCTCTTCGCCCTCAGATCTCAAAAAACTACTGAGGCTAGAGGGCTGCAAATCATCAAACATACCAAACTGCAGCCCTCTAGCCTCAGTAGCTTTTATTTTGTTTAAGGTTAAAAAGTTAGCCATAATCGTACCTCTGGCAGTTCTATAGGTACCAACAACATAGGCCACCACCGGACCGTGGCTGAGTTTCATGGGCCGCGGCTAAGAGTTTTATGGGCCGTGGCTGAGGCCACCACCGGACAGAAAACGCATTTTTACTTGTTTATTTCTGTCTGTCTGTCAGTGATGAGTATTTACTTACTATATTTACCCAAAACTCTCGTTAAAGCAGATGTAATTAACGCAAGTGTTTCGGCAACCGTGCTGATTTGCATTGCCGGAAGTTTTGTAATCTCCAACAATCTTTTTCAAACCTGAGTCTTATTTTCGTGAGAAAGATTTGCAATCTGCGATTGTCTCTTCATATCTCAATCTCATTCTCATAAAAGGGATTTGCAATCTCTCACTGTCTTTTCAATGTGAGTCTTAGTCTCATAAAAAAGGGCTTTGCAGTCCCTGAATGTATCTTTTAAAATCTTTGTGTTATTCTGATGTAAAGTTTGCCTTTCAAATCTGAGTCTTATTGTCATAAAAAGGTTTGCAACCAGTGATTACCTTTTCCGTTCGAGTCTTCTTTTGATAAAAAGGTTTGCAATCTCTGAACGACCTTTCAATATGAATCTTATTCTCATGAAAAAGGTTTGCAACCTCTGACTGTCCTTTCAATATAAGTCTCATTCTCCTGAAAAGGTTTGCAACCTCTGACTGTCTTTTTCAATATGAATCTTATTCTCATAAAAAAAAAGGTTTGCAATCTCTGACCGTCCTTTCAATATGAATCTTATTCTCATGAAAAAGGTTTGCAACCTCTGACTGTCCTTTTAAATCTGAGTTCTGTTCTCCAGAAAAAAAGGTTTGCAATCTCTCTGACCGTCCTTTTCAATATGAATCTTATTCTCATGAAAAAGGTTTGCAACCTCTGACTGTCCTTTCAATATAAGTCTCATTCTCCTGAAAAAGGTTTGCAACCTCTGACTGTCTTTTTCAATATGAATCTTATTCTCATAAAAAAAGGTTTGCAATCTCTGACCGTCCTTTTCAATATGAATCTTATTCTCATGAAAAAGGTTTGCAACCTCTGACTGTCCTTTTTAAATCTGAGTTCTGTTCTCCAGAAAAAAAAAAAGGTTTGCAATCTCTGACCGTCCTTTTCAATATGAATCTTATTCTCATGAAAAAGGTTTGCAACCTCTGACTGTCCTTTTTAAATCTGAGTTCTCTTCCCAAGAAAAAGGTTTGCAGTCTCTGACTGTCCTTTAAAACCGGGTACTGATTTCAAAAACTGCAAACAACGCTCATCGAATATTTCCTGAAAGCACTGCAGCCCAGAAGAAAGAGTTTGTTAGCTGAACCGAGGCCGAAATAATCCAATCTGCCAAAAACTTTCAGGAACTTACCCAGGAATTATGTTCGAATTATCTGGTAATTACGTGGGAGGGGTTGTAGGGGGGAGGGTGTTCAGGGTTGGGGTGGGGGACCACACCTCCTCACAGCTCATTAGATTTTAAAACACACAACACGCACGCACACACATACACACACACGGGGCGAAACTAACAAAATCCTGGGGCACAAGAGACGCATCCATTCGGAAAGATGCTGATAGGGCGGAACTCTGATTCATGGCCGGCGGTATTTCACCCTTACGTCAGTCGGGCGTTCCCGGAATGTCATTTTTTCTTCTCTCTCTCTCTCTCTCTCTCTCTCTCTTTTTTTTTTTCTTAAACACGAGCGGAAATCTTTTCAAGTCTTGACGCCTTTTATCGTCGTGATTCCGAGCGCGCTTTGCTCTCGTATTGTTAAATTTATCATCACGATTATTTAAAAGGTATTGGCAGCTTTAAACTGAAGTTTGTACTGATTTATTTTCTAATTTTATCTTCCTTATCTCATCATGAAGATGGGAAAATTATGATAACTGTGACAGGGATTTTAATGGATTTCTCACCCTTGCGTCACTGCCAAGGAAAAAATGGGAGTACAAAGCCTTTTCCCGGTAATTATCTTGATCTGTGGTGCCATAGGTCACAGATTACGGTCCAGTGACCTGTTCTAGTAGATATAGACCACTTACAACTATACATTTCTAGTTATCTTTACAAACAACTGCACTAACACACACACACACACACTGCTAGGCATTAAAACGTTCATTTAAATACAATTGTGCACTCTACTGACCTAAAAATTTAAATACTTTTAGGTCACTTATAAGCAAAAAGGTAGACGATAGGTCAGTGCCCTGGATATCGAGTGCACCCACCTATATGACCAGCGTCCAAGCTCTCTTCCACCCACATGGAGACCTGGAGGAGAAGGGCAATGGCTGCTGATGCCTCAGAAGATAGACATATTCCCCAACCCCAAAGAAAATTCCCATTCCTAATTCATAGGTGAGGTCGAGCGCAGGCGAAAATTAGTCACTGCTTGGAACTTGGTGTCCCACTGAGTACAAGTTCTGTTAATGTAAACACTGAAGTAAGTAATACTCTCTCGAGTCTCAGTCATTTCCACACAACTGTTTTTGGCCACGTTGTGTAAAACAGTTATTAAACGAACGCTGCAAAAATAAAAACAAGTACAAAATGCGCCAAGTTTCTTCGGCACAATCGAGCTTTCTGTCCAGCGTAGTATAATCAAGGCCACCGAAAATAGATCTATCTTTCGGTGGTCTCTGTATAATGCTGTATGAGCCGCCGCCCATCAAAACTTTAACCACGGCACGGTGGTGGCCTGTCCTATATCATTGCCAGAAGCACGATTATGGCTAACTTACATAAACTAAAAATGAGGCTAGAGGGCTGCATTTTGGTATGTTTGATGATTGGAGAGTGGATGATCAACATACCAATTTGCAGCCCTCTAGCCTTCGTAGTTTTTAAGATCTGAGGCCGGACAGAAAAAGTGCGGACAGACAAAGCCGGCACAATAGTTTCCTTTTACAGAAAACTAAAAAAAAAAAAAAAGGGTGGGGGGCGGCGCAGAATGATACTTTCACATTTCAAACTTAAATCTGTAAACCCCGGGGAAGGCTCGTTCAAGCGCTTACAGCAGAATAGAGAAAACATCAGGTGCACCAGAGCTGTCATTAAAACCTTAATCCGGATTTCAGGATTAGCTGAGGTGGAGGCGCATTTGATGATGACGATAATGGTTCCTCTTGAATAGATGGGAGTGAAACGCGATGCACGATGGCTGCTTATTTAAGTGAGCGTCTCTTGTTTTTTTATGTACCCATTAATTTTGAGTACTTGTTTCGTGCGTGTCCAACGCTCAGTGTTAATTTTATAAAAATGCATTACTTACGTGGCGGTCACATTCACCAAAACAAGAATTTGGTGGAACGTTATACACATGAACACACTTTACAGCATTAATCAGGTGTGAATATTTGCTTTCCCACTGTTTGTATGTCCGTTTTATATTTACACTCCAACGCATATATTGTAAATATCTACCACCTATCAGTTTTCTTAAAGATCTTTAGAAAACTCAAGGCAAAACTGGTCAGGATTTCTAAACAATTCTCCATTTTTCTGTGTTACATAAACACACACACACACACACACACACATATATATATATATATATATATATATATATATATATATATATATATATATAATATCTACCACCTATCAGTTTTAAAGATATTTTAGAAAACTCAAGGCAAAACCAGTCAGATTTCTAAAACAATTCTCCATTTTTCTGTGTTACATACACACACACATATACATACACACACACACACACACACACACACACATATATATATATATATATATATATATATATATATATATATATATATAACATATATCTGGGTCAACTGGTTGGTTGAAGACCTGTGCTCGAACCGCAGACCTTTCAAAAGTGGCCCAGACGTGTGTCACTAAGCTACATAATCTATCCTTTATCCAGGCGTTCTGTCACTTCCTAATATCTTCAACCTGTTTACCTTTCTCTTTTCTCTATCTAATCTTTCTTCTCCCCGGTCTGAATTTACTGGATTCATTCCATATGGTCTGTCTGTCAGTCCGTCTTCCTTCCTCTCCAACTCACTATCATCACTTCTTTGCTTCCCTGTTTAACGATGCTTCCACTTGTTCCTCCTCCTCCTCCTCCTCCTCCTCCTCGTCCCAACTCAAAGGAAATAAATATCTACATATTTCTGACGAGCAAATTAACGTTTTTCGAATGAACGGTTCTGAAAAAAAAAAAATCGACGGAATATTTCACTGCGATTATTAGCGACCCAGATGCAGCATCGGAAACCAGCACGTCTGTTCATATTCAGTATCTTTTCCGAAGTCACCTTTCCTCGGTCACTATCTTTCCTCGGTCACTATCTTTCCTCGGCCACTATCTTTTCCTTGGTCACTATCTTTCCTCGGTCACCATCTTTTTCCTTGGTCACTATCGTTTCATCGGTCACTGTCTTTTCCTCAGTCACTATCGTTTTCATCGGTCGCCATCTTTTCCTCATTTACTATCTTTTTTCCTCGGTCACTATCTTTCCTTCGGTCACCATCTTTCCTCGGTCACCATATTTTCATCGTCACTATCTTTTCCTAAGTCACTATCTTTTCCTCAGTCAATATATTTTCATTCCATGTCATCATTTTTTTTCAAGGGTCACTACCTCTTCTTGGGTCACTATCTTTTCCCAAGTCACTATCTTTCCTCAGTCACTATACTATCTTTTTCCCATGTTATCAGTTTTTCCAGGGTCACTATCCCTTCCAAACTTCCAGAGTTTTTCAAAACTTCCTGTTTTATAAATTTATAAAATCACCATGTCCCATAAATACACTGACTTCCAAAATTCACTATAATTTCCCAAATTCACTATACTTCTCCTCCAAACTCACCATCTTTCCCCAAAACTCGCTGCCTTTTCCCAAAACACACTCACTACCTTTTAATCTAAATTTTAAAAATCACCATCTCCCATAAATATAATGACTTCCAAATTCACTATACTCCTCCAAACTCACCATCTTTCCCCAAACTCCTTTCTTTTCCCAAAAACACATTCACAATTTTTATTCCAAATTAAAAAACCATCTCCCGTTAATACTAATAATTCTAAACTCACTATATTTTCCCAAATTCAAGCTATATTTCTCCCCCAAACTCACCCTCTATCCTCAAACTCCCTTCTTTCCCAAACACACTCACTACCTTTCTTAATCCTAATTAAAAATATCACTATCTCCCATAAATATAAGAAATCACTATCTCCCATAAATATAATGACTTTCCACATTCACTATATTCTCCTCCAAACTCACCATCTTTACCCAAAACTCGCCTTCTTTCCAAAACACACTCACTACCTTTTTTAATCAAGATGAAAAAAATCAATGTCCTCATAAGTACACTAAATCCAAATTCACTATATTTTCCAAAAATTCACTATACTCCTCCTCCAAACTCACCATCTTACCCCCAAGACTCGCCTCTTTTTCCAAAAAACACAGTCACCATTTTAATCCAAATTCAAACAAGCACTATCTCCCACAAATACACTAACTTACAAACTCACTACATTTTCCGAATATCTCTACAAATGTACAAAGTTCCAAACTCACTATATTTTCCAAAATTCACTATACAATTAAAAATATCACTATCTCCCATAAAAATAAAAGAAATCACTATCTCCATAAATTTAATGACTGTCAAATTCACTATATTTCTCCTCCAAACTCACCATCTTTCCCCAAAACTCGCTGTCTTTTTCCCAAAACACACTCTCTGCCTTGTTATTCCAAAATTAAAAGTCACTATCTCGCATAAATAAAATAGATTCCAAATTCACTGTATTTTCCCAAATTCACTATACTTCCAAACTCGCCCTTCCCCAAGACTCGGCTTCTTTTCCCAAAACACATTCTGCTATTTTAATCCAAATTCAAACAATCACTATCTCCCACAAATACACCCAACTTACAAACTCACTATACTTTCCGAATATCTCCCAATAAAATGTACAAAGTTCCAAACTCACAATATTTTCCCAAATTTATATATGCTCCTCCTCCAAACTCACAAACTCACTCATCTTTCCCAAAACACACTCACTGACCATTTTAATCCAAAAATTCACTATCTCATCATTCGTATCTCATCACTTAATGCCAGACGAGATAAAAAAAAAAATAAGTTTTTGGGATGGAAGTGACTCTTTATCTCTCCCCAACATTCTCTTTCTCTCTCTCTCACTTGTCTTTTTTTTCTTTTCAGAGGACAGGGGATGGGATGGGGAGGTGAGGAAGGAGAGTAGAAGAAGAAAAAGAAAGGGGAAGAGAAAGAAGGAAGAGAGAAGGTAGGGTGCTTATTCAGCCACAAGTGAATATCAGCAAACGAGGCACACTCCTTATGGAGGCTTAGCTAGATAATTTAACCTCTTTTCATCATTCAAACTTCTTTATATGATATTCTTTTTCTTTTTTCTTTTGAACTGAAAACTATTGTAACTGTGAAAGTGACTATTTTGAGCAATTATTTATTATAATAATATGTAATAATAATATAATAATATGTAATAATAATAACTAATAATAATAATAATAATGTCTATTTAAGAAAGAATGGCATCAGTGAAAGTTGGTTTATACAACAATTGTTTTCAGTAAGTAGTAATATAATAATAATAATAATAATAGCTAATAATAATAATAATAATAATAATAATAATCTATTATAGTCAGACTATCATCCATAACGATTTAATGACATTTCATAACGTAATAACAATGAAAGCCGTATCAATAAAAATAACAATTATAAATACTGATTGGGAAACAAATAATTGAAAAATAAAGCCGATCTTTGAAAGCGTTTAAATGCACTATTTATTTTAGATTAAACTATGTGTAACTACGGCATATCAAAAGAATTTTGCACGTAGTTAACATTGATATTAATAAAATCAACAACAACAAGTAGTAATACTAAGAAAAGTTTGTGCATAAACAACTGATGGCTCAAGAAATTCTATTTTGGATTAATTTCAATTTACCGCAAAACTCAAACAAATTTCTATTGTGGTATAATTTCAACATCCTGCAAAACTAAAAAGAGTTCAAATGACACCTGGGAGCTTTCGACAAGTTTCTCCCCCTCTCGGGATTATGACTGAAAGTAAGAATAAATCACTGACACCTTTTCAGCAACATCACCCGACATGAAAAGCTTGCTAAAGGATATTTTAGGAATCGTTACGTAACATTCGCATTGCATTCTTATGGAACAGAATCTAAGGAGGATTATCAATTTTTAGGTTCCCCTCAAGGTCGGGTTCTTCAGCTGAATATTTTCTATTTAATAATAGGTGAATGAAAGGACAGATATAAGAAAGACGGCAGAAATATCAAAAGAATAAGGCCAAGTCTTTGTATAGATTTTGAAAGCGTATTTGAATTGTGAATATTTGTAGTTCAGAATTGGTTGTGCATTACATACACATATATATATATGTGTATATATATATATATTATATAGTATATATATGAGGATAGATGCCCCATAAAACACTATTTGAACGTTCAAATAGTGTTTTATGGGCAAATCTTATCTTCATATTATACTGTAGTATTACAGTAAAAGACA
>NC_089741.1:30226524-30244863 GCF_040412425.1 Macrobrachium rosenbergii
AATAATAATGATAATAATAATAATAATAATTAACTAATAATAATAACTGGTATATAACGTTTTCCAATTTTGGTAAATGTCAACATTAAAAAAAAAATAATAATATGATGACCTCAGTATAACGTGATTTTCCAATGGACAAAACGTCGACATAATATATATGTAAATATAGCAAAAAGTCCTGTACAGTTAGCTTGACTTACAAATTTGCATATATATTGATGTACTTTTTACCAGGTAATGATTAATGGTAATAGCAATGATAACGGCTGTAAAGTTGACAGATATATTTGTGAATATTCATTAATTATTTAAAGTTTATATTTTACTCTTCACCTGGCAGTGTCATATTTCTGCAGAATGCTTTATTTTATCTTTTATCTTTTATTTGTTTTGTTATGTTATATATATATATATATATATATATATATATATATATATATATATATATATATATATAATATATATATATACATACATACATGATATATATACATATATACACTATATATACACATATATATCTTATATAGTATCTATTCTATCTATATATCGACCATCACATTGACAAAATCTTTTTGAAATATACAGGAAACATCGAAAAGCAAGGGAAATGATAGTGTTTGTCTATGTTCTAGAAACAAAATAAAATAAATAGATAGATAAATAAGGAAAGAAATAGATAAGTAAATGAATAAAGACTGATCTTTTTGAAATAGGACAGGCTCATCAGCAAAAATGGAACAGTAAGCACTTTTCTATGTTTCAGAAATAAATGAATGAATAAATAGATGAATGGATGAATAAATAAATAAGTAAATAAATGAATAACCAAATAAATTAATTATTTTAATTAATTAATTAATAAATAAATGGATATCAGTGAGTTACCACTGAAGGTAACCCTTGAATATGTCGTTCAGAGCGACTTAAAATTCAAATTAACTATGAAGATAGAATTTCAGTTGAGTAACCATTGATTCCGCGTCCCAAAATTGTCCTGTTTGTTTAGGGAGAGAGAGATTCTTTGCAATAAACATCATGAAACAAATAAATTGCCCGATGCGATGTTTCATGAATTGATTTAGCAGTAAGAAAGGCGCCTGTTAACTGTTTACGGTACTCCGAATAAGTATTTGGCAGGAAATTGTATTCAGGTTGGGAAACATCGGTATGCAAACATTTTCAGATAGAAGACTGATTGACTGATAAAAATTTTCAGATAAAAAGACTGATTGGTAAGAAACATTTTCAGGACAGAAGATTGATTGATTGATAAAAATTTTCCAGATAGAACAATGTCAGATGGAAAATCAATGAGATTGACTTAGAACATTTTTCAGATAGAAAGGTTGATTGACTAAAGCAATTTTCAGAGGAGAAGACACGTTTCATTGTTAAAATATTTTTAGATGGGAGATTGATTGACTGATAAAGACTTTCAGATAGAAGATTGATTGACTGATAAACATTTTCAGATAGAAGATTGATTGGCTGATAAATATTTCAGAAAGAAGACTGATTGACTAATAAACATTTTCAGATAGTAGTTAGTGATTCACCGATAAACGTTTTTAGATAGGAAGTGATTGACCTGATAAACGTTTTCGGAATGAAGATTGATTGTTGATAAAATTTTCAGATAGGAGCTTGGTTGACGGATAAACATTTTTCAGATGAAGACTCACTGACTGATAAAACATTTCAGACAGAAGATTGATTATTTATTTTGCGCCAGCACCAAAGTATCATCCATACGATTTCCGAAGGTCTTCATCATTTTCAGTCGTTTCCCGTCTTCATTCTTTTGTGATTAATTGTCATCACCAACCGTCGTTGGGCCCTTTTAAGGTTAGGGGTTCAAAAATGAACAGATACTTAAAATATTGCAATGAGATGGCTGAAATTTTGAGGAGTTATTCCGCATGGTAAACCGTGATTCCGCTGAATGTACTTTGGACAAAAACTTTTTAATTTTGTTTTTTTTAATTCTGAAGTTCAGTCACTTTATTGAATCTTTCTTCTCGTTTCCATCCATTGTCGAAGCTTGCGAATTTCCATTCATTCTCTTCTCGTATACCATGATGCATTTGACTTTGTAGCGTGCCTTCGGCCCCTAGCTGCAACCCCTATCGTTTCTTTTACTGTACTACCACGTTCATATTCTCTTTCTTCCATCTTACTTTCCACCCTCTAACAATTGATTCATAGTGCAACTGCTAAAGGTTTTCCTCTATTGGGACCCTTTCGAACTTTCTTACTGTCAGTTTCCAGTTTGAGTGCTGAATGACCCTCATAGGTCCCAGTGCTTGGCCTTTGGCCTCAATTCCTATTAGCCAATCAATCAATGTTTGGACCCAAATTAATTTTAGCAGGATTCTTTGACCTCTTCCGGTTATCACAGAGACATTTCTTCAGTTCCCATTAAAATCGGCGAACGTTCGTCAGACACATCATCATGATTTTGAGGGCCGGGGGCTGGCAGTGGGGGCACTGTGGCTGAATTTATCATTACTGCAGCTGCACTATCTCGGCATTTTTTAGTCATCATTTTTCTGTCTCGGGTGTTTCTATTGGTGGAGGCTCAACGATAATCCAAAATCTGAGTTATAGCGATAATTGTGAAAACGTTTGGGTGTAATATGACGCTTGCTGGTGATTGCTGAGTCAGGCGAGAGTCTGAACGGCCACAGCGATGAGTTTGGTGACTCGTTGTACACTAGCCTGAATCTTATTTTTGTCACATATGTTCAGGTCAGGTAGAAGGGTTTTATGCTCGCTCGATTTACAAACCGCCGATTCTTCCTTAAATAATAATAATAATAATAATAATAATAATAATAATAATAATAATAATAATAATAATAATAATAATAATAATAATAATAATAATAATAATAGGGTCTGTAAAGAAAAGTAACTTTCTTTAAGTATGTGGATAAAAGTAAGACTCCTTTCTTGTGTGTATTTTCAACAATGTCCCAAAGTTTACACCAAAAGAGGGAGTCATGTTATTTTAATAATAATAATAATAATAATAATAATAATAATAATAATAATAATAATAATAATAATAATAATAATAAATTTGTAACCCGAATCGGGATCGACCCAAGAAACCCGATTTGAGTTAGGAATTTATTTTAACTTCACACGGGATTAATTATTATTATTATTATTATTATTATTATTATTATTATTATTATTATTATTTTGACGTAAACACTGAGAAGGAACACCGTTCGGGTGTTCTAATGTCTTTGATTTATCTTTTGCATATTAATACAGCGTATTTATATAATTGTGGATTTTTATTACATAACAGTTTATCACGACATTATTATTATTATTATTATTATTATTATTATTATTATTATTATTATTATTATTATTATTAAGTCTTTGTTTTATCTTTTACATATTAATAAAAATTTACATATTAATACAATTTTTATTTATATAATAATTGTGGATTTTCATTACATAAGTTTATCACGATATTATTATTATTATTATTATTATTATTATTATTATTATTATTATTATTATTATTATTGCTAAGAGATTCACAATTTCGTGAGAAACAATCTGTGTAATAAAAATCCACAATTATTACATAGTAATATATTTGATATATAATTATGGATTTTTATTACACATTATTAGTATAATAATAATAATAATAATAATAATAATAATAATAATATTATTATTATTATTATTATTATTATTATTATTATTATTATTATTAGTAACTATCTTTCAACCCACGCCCACAAAGATTAAGCAGACAAGTATTCCATCTCATCTTCCAACACCTTGTCATCATACCGGCCTACGGCTTCGAGACCATTGTAAAATCATTGTTTTTTTTTTTTACATAAATAAAGCTTAAAACGACTTGGACGACAAAACTGGAGCTAAAAATGTTTTTTTCCCTCTCTAAAGACAAACATCCTCAGAGGATGACATATTCCAGGAAAGAAATATTTTAGCTTTGGGATTATGACTCGCAGGATTATGATGCCACGTTAGGTAATATGTATGTATATGTATATGTATATGTATATATATATATATATATATATATATATATATTATGTATGATTCTATATATATACATACACATACATACGATATTTATGTGCGTGTGTGGGCGAGTGTGTATCTGTATTCATACAATATATACACATACATATGCATATACATATACTCATACATACATAGACACACTCACACAAACACACATATATATGTATGTATATAAAAAAATATATATATATATATATATATATATATATATATATACAGTATATATATATATATATATATATATATATATATATATATATATATATATATATATATATATTGATAGATAGATAGGAATGAATATATAGTGTAAGTATGAAAGGGAGGACAAATTTAAGGTAAACCAGTTTCCCAGGATCACACATTATAAATGCCAAAGATAGATAAAAAAAAATAGAAAAAAAAAAAAAGGAACAAAACACGCATCTGCAGATGAATATGCAAAACCCTTTTCAACAAACAAAAAATTCCAGACGCAAGAAAAGGGTATATGACTTCTTATAACGGATTGCTTCCTTAATCTGAAGCCTTGCGAGAATTTCCAGCACATCGTGCGCATTGCAAAATGGCTTTTGTTTTTCCACCGCTGCAACTGAGACTGACATTTGCCTTGAAATAAAACCGTATCTCTTATTTCGCGATTTATTGCAACGGTTGTTGCAAAACTCAGCAATGTCTGATTCCACTTTGTTTTCTTCTTTCTTTCTGTCCTTTCGAAGGATTATAGGAATAGTCTTGAGACGTGATGAACTTTCTAAAGGGTGGGTGTATACGTGTGTGTGTGTGTGTGTGTGTTTGTGAGAAATCGTTTAGTGGTTTAGAAACACTACGGATATTCTCTTTCGGTTGTATATCTGTATCTATCTATATATATATAAATATAGAATATATATACATAACTATATATGCATATATATAAATATATAAGTATGTATATATATAAATATATATATTTATATATTTACGGTATATATTTATGTATCTGTATTTATAACACATACACACACACACACACACACACATATATATATATATATATATATATATATATATCTGCTCTATACATACATACATACATACATACATACATACATACATACATACATATATACATGCATACGCACAGCGAAGGTAGAAGATTCATTTTACTTAATCATCGGGGTTCTTCTGGCGTCACAATAGTGAGTAACAGATAAGCACTACAGAGGAATGAAAAAAAAAACCAATTATTCAAAAGACGGTATTTACCCCAGAGAGGAAGATGAGAACGGAGTTAAGAACAACTACTTCGCAGCAGCTGGTGGGTTGGCCGTTCGTTGACACTAACGAGGCGTCGCTACAGAGAGAACGAACATCTCGTCTTAACGAGAATAACATGATAAAGACATTGCGAATTTTAGGATAGGATCCTGTTGGCTGTTAGGATGGAGTGGTTCAGACAATCCTTTCTATATAAAAATGTTGCTGGATTAAGGACAACAAGAAATAGATTGCCACCGGGTTAAATATCATGCACTCATGTCATTTATTCCTATTCAGTAAAATTCTTGAAACAAAGAACAGCCTTTGTTTTTCACCTGAGCTGTGAGAAGTTTAACCAGTTATTTTATGTATAGAAATAAAAGTTTATTTGTACGCCTAACACAAAAGCATATATATATATATATATATATATATATATATATATATATATATATATATATATATATATATATACATATATATATGTGTGTGTGTGTGTATTGCGTATAAACTGCTGTGATATAATACACCATTTCCCTCGATATGTTTATTTTGGTAATATAAATGTTTTGTCCGAAGAATTTTATAAAGCAAGGTGATCTAAAATTATATGATTTATATATATATGTGTGTATATATATATATATATATTATATATATATATATATATATATATATATATATATATATATATATATATATATATATATATATGTATATACATATATGTGTGTAACATGTATGTAATGTATGTACAACATGTATTTATATATATTTCCTTTAAGCATACACAACCTAAAGTTTTTAGACCATCATGCTGTAAAAGTTCTTCTGAAATACATTTATATTACCAAATACACTAACGAAGGGAAAAGGAGAATTTTTACATTCCATCCTTGGAGGAGTATTAATATCTATGAAAGTTCTGAAACAAAATAATATGATTAACATTCAATCAAACGATTTACCAAATCGAGGAACACAATCATTGGACTTTACACGACCCTAAAATTTTATAGCAATATTGTGACGGCTGTCAAGTCTTCAAAGAATCTATTTATTGCCACATTTTGCGTTACTCAGTTCGCGCTAAAATCTCTCCCGAACCCAGATTCAGCGTAACAGGATATTTCAGCTGTTTGCGTAACGTGCTTAAAAAAACGGATCTCTACGCAACCAGTCCCAGCTTAATTTCATTGCATAATCTCGCTGATCTTCCATACGGCTGAATCCCCGTCAGCCACCGCCGACGCAAGATTAATGAGAGTTTGTATATTGCGACAGTGCTCTCTCTCTCTCTCTCTCTCTCTCTCTCTCTCTCTCTCTCTTGTATCTCTCTCTCTCTCTCTCTCTCGCGAGTTGTATGGTGGCTTTTAGTGAATAGCCCTGTTTTGAATTCAAATTCTCTTAAATCTCTCTTGAATTGATCTCTCTCTCTCTCTCTCTCTCTCTCTCTCTCTCTCTCTCTCTCTCTCTGGAATTTTTAATTTTTTGTTGAATTCAAATTCTTGGAATTAAATTTCTCTCTTCTCTCTCTCTCTCTCTCTCTCTCTCTCTCTCTCTCTCTCTCTCTCTCTCTCTCTCTCAAAACATGTTGCCAACCTACAAAACTTTCTCTCGATTTTGTTGCAGCATTTAAAAAAAAAAAAAAAAAAGGCAGGGTGTTGAAAGCCTTGGTTTTTGTGTGAAGTCTGCCTGTCTGTCAGTTTCACCAAAACAGTTCATCTAATTTTTTTTCGTAACTTAAGTCTACACATTTCATAGTTGTTTCTTGTCTTCCCGCTCTTTGTTCGTGTATTATGTTTAAAGTACTTATCATGATCAATTCTCTCTCTCTCTCTCTCTCTCTCTCTCTCTCTCTCTCTCTCTCTCTCTCTCTCTCTCTCTCTCTCTCTCTCTCTCTTCTCTCTTTTTAGAATAAAATTTCAGGCATTCTCTCTCTCTCTCTCTCCATATGCGCTTTAAAATCTCGTATCATGGTCTGTGTCCCTCTGCTGCATGTTATATTTTTTATTTCTCTCTCTCTCTCTCTCTCTCTCTCTCTCTCTCTCTCTCTCTCTCTCTCTCTCTCTCTCTCTCTCTCATCCTTGTCCTTATGAATAAATATAGTTCCTTTGAGTAAACATTGTTCTGATTCCCTTCCGTACCGAACATTTTAAAATTCCTCTGGGACTAGACTATATATTAACTGCTGTTCTAAAAAAAAAAAAAGCCGTTCTAATTATGCCAACAGTATCCATCTCCATTCCGTAAGATAATTCCGAAAAAATGATATTTTTTCTTTTTTGTTTTTGGTCAGATGATTGCGTAAAAAATCATATTTTTGTTCTTGTTTTTGCTCGCATTTTCCAGATCAAATGGCGTATGCATTTGATCTGCAGACCTACTAATTAAACAGAAAGTGTGCCATTATTTAATTGTGATGGACTCTCTAATGTTAGTTGTTTTTAAATGTCGCTCTCAAAACAATTAGGCTAAAAAAAAAAATCGTATTTTTACGATTTGGTTTTTTATTTATATAAAAAACCAAATCGAGAAAAATACGAATTTTTAATTTTTTTCATTTATATAAAAGCCTTTTTTTTTGCAAGTTGCATTTCATCTTTAGGTCATACATAACAGTTTGAAACGTGAGATTATTATTTTCATCCTAAATTAAAATAGGGATGGTGAGGTCGACATTATTCGTGGCTCAAAACGAATGCAATTGAGTTTACAATTATTGTAACTCTTTTTCTATCAATCTTTTTTTTTATGTTTTCTAATTCGTCGTCCTCAAATAAGTGGACGAAAAAAAGAAAAATATAAAACAATTTGTCCCAGATACATTGTTAACTGTGTCACTGACCCCAACCATAGAGAGAGAGAGAGAGAGAGAGAGAGAGAGAGAGAGAGAGAGAGAGAGAGAGAGAGAGAGAGAGAAATAAATGCTGCTGAGTTACGCAAACCCTTCTCTTTTCACTTCAGATATTTACTTAACGGGTTACTGGAATGAGATAAATGAAGTATATCCAATTGATTAAGCGATAAGGAGAGCGGAAGGAGGGCGAGGGAAGGTTGAGGAAAGAGAAATAAAAGAAAATGGAGATTACATTTTAAAGCATAACAGGAATAGTTGGTGACGTAAGGACTATGACAGTCACGAATGCGCAGAGAAATGCGCTGGGTGTTTACCCAGCCAACATTCTTTTCCATCTCTCTCTCTCTCTCTCTCTCTCTCTCTCTCTCTCTCTCTCTCTCTCTCTCTCTCTCTCTATATATATATATATATATATATATATATATATATATATATATATATATATATATATGTGTGTGTTTCTGCGTAAATCAGAATAACGAAGGCGAATGCGGGGTATCCCTATCGTGAATCGGAATTCAGTTGCTCAAGTCTATATATCAATATTAAGGGTCTTTTGCCAAACGGAAGTGCAGTGCACCTTTTGTTGGCCATTTTGGAGAATCGTTTGTGTTGTTTGACGGAGAGAGAGAGAGAGAGAGCGATTTTACTGTCAATTGCACTCCTGGTCGATTGCTCCTATGGTGAATAATTGGAACACTGCTGTCGACGATTGTTAAAGCCCCGAGAGAGAGAGAGAGAGAGAGAGAGAGAGAGAGAGAGAGAGAGAGAGAGAGAGAGAGAGAGAGTGAGAGTCCATAACGCCGTTGAGGAGTTCTTGCCTGTTTTCTGTTCGCATGATTCGCGTTTCATTTGGAATTCCTGTTTTTTTTTAACATAAAAAACTATATTCATTGTTCGTAGAGATCTATTTTATCATATCATCTTCACACTGATTTATTGCTTTTTCTTTTTACAGGTATTTGCGCCATGTTTGTGCTAATTCCTCTTTTACCTTAAAGTATGCATGCAGCTTTATTTGTAATTCGTGTTTCCTCTTGTTCAGCATGATTTTTTCGTATTCCCGTTCTCCGATGGCGTTCATATACGTTTTATTTTGGAAGTCCTGTTTCTTATACCGTCTGCATAATAGCTGTAATGGTAATTCATGTTTTCAAATTCCATCTACACTGGTTTTAGTTTTCAGTAAAAGAAAAACTATTGTGCCAGCTTTGTCTATCCGTCCACACTTTTTTCTGTCCAACTTCAGATCTTCAAACCTACAGAAGTTATAGGGCTGCAAATTGGTATGTTGATCATCCACCTTCCAATCATCATACATACCAAATTGCAGCTCTCTAGCCTCAGTAGTTTTATTTATTTCATTTAAGGTTAAAAGTTAGCTATAATCGTGCTTGTGGCAGCGCTACAACACAAGGGCCACCACTGCCGGATGAGAGTTAATGGGACGCGGCTCATACAACATCACACCGAGACCACCGCAAGATAGATCTATTTTCGGTGGCCTTGTTTATACGCTGTACAGATAACCGATTGCCGAAGAAACTTCGGCTAATTTTTTTAATTGTTTAATCTCAACTATCGTATTCTATATTCACGTCATCCAAAAGCAATAATCATATTCATTCTTATTCTAAATGTCCACACGACCAACGTATTCGATTCTGTTCCCTAATTCCTTCGTTAATCACTATCTTTTCCCTCTTATCCTACCCCTAATCCCACCAGGCAGGCCCCCTTCAGTTGTGTCTTAAACACCGCCCCCCAGGACAAACGACCTCAGTATTAACAACCTCGGAGCCACCGAAGCGAGCGATCGTTAAATAGTTTTCCTTTATGACTGACTGCTCGTGGCCCAAGCAAGGTTTGTTGTGTGGAAATTATTGAAGTGTTTTGAGAGAAAATACTTCCCGGCGGGAATACAAACTCAACCCCGGTCCCTTTTATTATAATGATTCTCTGGTTGACAGGAAATAGCACTGCATTTTCATTGGCGCGCTTTGTTGGTTAGGTGGTATGTCTGTGTGATGATATGTCAATGTGGATGTGTGTGTACAGTATATATCTATATATATAGTAAGTGTATATATATAAATTATATATATATAAAGAGAGAGAGAGAGAGAGAGAGAGAGAGGAGACTCTACAAACCTTCGCATCCGCAGCAATTCCCTATGAGAGAGAGAGAGAGAGAGAGAGAGAGAGAGCGATTCTACAACCTTCCGAATCCTCAGCAATTACTATGAGGAGAGAGAGAGAGAGCGAGATTCTACAACCCTCCGAATCCTCAGCAATTTCCTATTAGAGAGAGAGAGAGAGAGAGAGAGAGAGAGAGAGAGCGAGATTCTACAACCTTCCGAATCCTCAGCAATTACTATGAGAGAGAGAGAGAGAGAGAGAGATTCTACAACCCTCCGGAATCTCAGCAATTCTTTAGAGAGAGAGAGAGAGAGAGAGAGAGAGATTTATAACCCTTCGAACTGCAGCAATTCCCATGAGAGAGAGAGAGAGAGAGAGAGAGATTTCATGCTGGCACGAGAAAAAGACTAAATGCAACAATCACTGTTCTGCTATCGATGATGTTAACATCGCCATTTTCATTTCCTTCGCAGTAGCTATTAAGAGGCATCAGATCTTTGCTTTTCATTTTTTTTTCCTTGTGAAGCGTACATATTTTTTTTTCATTTCGTAGTTAAAGGCGATACTGTAATGCCAGTTGCTAGAGCTTCATACAGTTGTCCTACTGTTTCTGATTTTCATAGATCTGTTTCGAGTTATGGAATCTGTTAACGTTGATTTCTCATTATTTATTTACTAGTTTTCATTTATTTCTCTTTTTTCCACGTGTGGTTATTAGTACTGGTGAAGCTTGGTTTTAGACTAGTGTGGAGTAAATTTGTCAGTATTGATAATAGTAATAATAATAATAATATTGCTTTTAAACTTGTCTTACGTGATTTTGCTAATAATAATAATAATAATAATAATAATAATAATAATAATTCCTCTCAGACTTGTCTTACAATGATTTTTGTCAATATTTGATAATAATAATAATAATAATAATAATAATAATAATATAATAATAATAATAATAATAATAATGATAATAATAATAATGATAATAATAATATTAATAATAATAATAATAATAATAATAATAATAATAATAATAATAATAATAATGGCCTTTATACTTGTCTTACGTGAATTTGTTAATTTTTGGATACATAATAATAATAATAATAATAATAATAATAATAATAATAATAATAATAATAATAATAATAATACCTTCATTGCTCCTTCCACTCGCCTCTAAGTGGCGCTGCATTGTCATGCATAACGCAACATAATACACAAGTCTTTTCCACTTCTCTTCTCCTAGCTTCCTCAGGTGTAAACCCTCGTTATTAAATCTCTGCTGGGCCAGCAAAAATAAAGAACTCTGGGGCAAATGGGTACAGAGACGTCACGCATAAATGCATTGCACAAACATTGCAATAAGGACACACGCATTCAATTGGGCGAACGCAGTTCATTCAAGCACGCGATAAGCGCATAACTTACTTTTCCGTCAGTTGGTGAACGTTGCAGAGTTCGACGCGGGTGGTATTTGATCTGGAAAAACTGCTGTGAGGACACGCTGGGGGGGTATGGGGGGTATAGGTATATAGAGCCGTTCGTAGGAGGGAGGAATTTATGAATTACGCGTGGGAGTTGACGTGGTCTGTTAGTAAAGAGGTTGATTGTTAATTGTAAAAGGAGAATTTTGAGGTTTAAGTAAAGTGGTTTGGATTGTAAATTGTAAAAGGAGGATTTTGAGGAAATTAAGTGGTATTATTTACAAGCGAATTTAGAACGACGAAAGTAACAGGATTATATATGGCAGAAAAGGTGTATTCTTTTGATTTACGTACTCTGTTAAGTGAAGGGGGTTGGATTGTAAATTGTAAAAGGAGGATTTTGAGGAAATTAAGTGGTATTATTTACAAGCGAACTTAGAGACAAAGAAAGCAGCAGGGTTGTAATATATGTCTGAAACGGTGTTTTGTTCTGGTTCAGAGTCGAAAAAAAAAGAAAAAAAGGCACGAAAGGAATCTAGAACTTTCAATTGAAAGCCATAGTGATTTGGCATAGCTGGTTTTGACGATGGTGAAGGTCTCTTTGTGCCGGCTGATTTACATGTAAAAGGGGGGTTTGACGCGTACACACAGAGAGAGAGAGAGAGAGAGAGAGATTCTAAATACGTGTAAATTCCATCAAAACAACAAGAGAAAAGGAAGCAGAAATATGATAATCTAACATGGTTTAAACATAATCACACAGAGAGAGAGAGAGAGAGAGAGAGAGACTTGACTGATCAAAAGTAGACTATCGTAATAAGATTCCGTAATAGAAATATATGAAAATGTGTCGCTTCCACCAGTTTAGAAAACTTTGAGCAGTAAGAGAGAGAGAGAGAGACAGAGAGCGAGCGCCCCCTTTTACTGTACCTCCGTTCGTATTAACTTTCTTGGATCTTACTTTCCACCCCTCTCTCCCTAACGATTGTTTCAAAGTGCAATGCGAGACTTCCTCCCGTTACCTGTCAGACCTTTACTCAGTTTCCCTTTCAGCGCTGAGTGACCTCATGGCTCCCAGCTCTTGGCCTTTGACCTAAATTTTATATTCCATTCAACCCAATTCCCACTGTTCCGTTGAGCTTTGTAAATTTTATTTCTTGTTGCCGTATCACCGAATTCCGTTGTTGTCTCCTTGAGGAATAAATTCATTTTTTCCCCGGCGGGAAAAAACTGGCGCGACGACCCCAGACAGTGAAGCGAATGGAATGTCCTTCTTTTGGTTTATTCCGGATGGGAAGAGAATCGCCCTCAGTGAGAAAACTTGTCTCGCAAGTTCGACTCTTATCGAACTTTAATCTCATCATGGCTTCGATCTTTCGTCCAAAGCCAAAGGAATCATTGCCTGCTGGTCGATGAACTTCTGAGTATTTAATTAGCTTTACAGTTCGACTTGTATTTTAATGTTTTATTTACAATTTTATGCATTTTATTATTTTGTTAAGTTATCCGTTTTGTCTGATAACTGATCACACTCTTTCTGTATTTCCCAATGGGTCTTTTTACTTCGTTCGAATGAACACCTTAATATTCTTTGGAGGCTTGGATTTCAAGTCAGTGGCCCTGTGCTGTGGTGGGCTTGTTCCACTTCTTGGATTCAGGAGGAGAGCACCTGGTCACGTGCCCCCTCCTCTATGAAAATAATGACAAAATAATAATATTGAAGATTTGAAAATAACATAAATGGGAAAAAAAATCTTTTTTAAAGAAATAATATTTTGAGAAAAAATAATAACAATAATCTCACGGATATATATATATGTGTGTAATATGAAAATTGGTGGCCCCAATGAAATTTTTCTGGATCGGCTAGTGGCTTGTTCCATATGCATAGGGTTCATCTTTTGAATAATAATAATAATAATAATAATAATAATAATAATAATAATAATAATAATAATAATAACTCTCTATCAGCCTCAGACCTTACGCAAATGTAAAATAACGCCCATGTATTTCATGTGGTAGTATGAATGGGCGTAAACGCCATCCTCCCGCACTTTCTTTTGAATAAACGTTTTAACTAATTACCGTAGATCACTTGGCCCTTTTTGCTAACGACGGCGAGATTAAACCCTCCATAAATACTACAGAAGTTATTCCCTGTACACTGGACCCATGTAGATTTTTAACGTCTGTGCTGTAACGTTCAAATATATTGCATTTTCTGATATTCTGTATTTCCAGATGCACTGTATTTTCGAAGCCAGGTTATTTACATGGATTTTTTGATGCAGTGGAACATCTAATTTTATTTTTTATTTATCAAATTCATTTTCCGCAATACTTATTTCTAATGGACCTTATGAATAGACTGGTAAATGAACTGAGAGAGAGAGAGAGAGAGAGAGAGAGAGAGAGAGATGCAAACGTGATATGTATTGTTAGTTGTTCTGCTAAGAAGGAACCAGGTTTTGTTTATTTTTGAGAGAGAGAGAGAGAGAGAGAGAGAGAGAGAGAGAGGTTTTAAACTCAAATTTGTTTGTATTTTGGCAAGGACAAACATATGATATTTTTAATGAGCACAAATTCACTGATAAATACTGAATGACACATTAATCTCCGTCAGTTTAAATATAAGCATGAAAAATCATTTTGTATTTCTAAGGATACAAGAAGAAGGTTAAAAGCTGTATATTTCAAATATTGGAATATTGACTCTCATGAAGTTAATATAGAAATAAAATAGCAAATAAAATAGCAGATTCCTTAAGTATAAAATATTTACAATAAATTCTCATAGGGAAGTTAGTTGGGCAGAAGCCAGTCGTCTTCATCAGGCTTCTAAGAGGATACAAGTACTGCAAAAATTCTAACCAGCCACAAAGCAATCAAGTTTATTTATAATAATCGAATATACGAGATTCCACCGAGTTCACACATAAAACTTAATAACATTGTGTGAGATAAAATCATTTTTTCAGAGAAAAATAATACTTGAACTGTTTTTTTAATAGACATTGCTGGAAATGTAAAGCCATATCCAATGTTATTTTCTGGTATTTTTAGATAATAAATAATAATGAAGCGCTGGATAAAGGCCTCATGTGTTATTCAGAAGGTCAATCTCGGATTCAGTTGTATTTCGTGGTATTATGTTCTCCAGTCTGGTAGTAATTTACGTATGTAAATATATAATATTTATGTAGATATATATATGTATATGTATATATATTATATATATATATGTATATATATATATTATATATATATATTATATATATATATATATATATATATACATACATTATATATATATATTTATGTATAACATGTAATGTATATATATATATATATATATATATACTGTATATATATATATATATATATATATATTATATATATATATATATATATATATATATATACACACACACACATACATACACACACACACGCACACATTACTCAAGAATCTTCTCGTTGTAATCCTGTCTATCACTTCCCCCATTATCCCGTCTCTCCAACCCCTGAAGCGTCTCGGAGGCTAATTCGAGCAGACACTTCCGTGTCGCCTACGAAGAAGAAAAAAGTAACCCGCTCATTCAAATTCCCTTCAGCCGATCCTCTTTCATCGTGGAAATTTAACAGCGCCCTTCTCTACTCTCTTCGCATATTTATTTAAAAAAAAAAAAGCATTGAAACATCTCCCACTTGAGATAAGCCCCCTCCTGCTTTTATTTTTTTTAATGTCTTTATTTTATTTTTGTTTATTTCATTTTTATTCTTGCGCCAATCCCATCACCTGCCATTTCAAAACAACTAGCACGGAAACTTTCTATTGACTTTGACAGCGAGCGTTTTCAACTTTATATATATTTTTTTTTTAAGATTTTTTTTTTTTTTATCCTTTTCACTCTGCATCTCTTTTGGCCTGTGTCAAAGGACCTCTGAGATCAATACGCGCCGCATGCAGGCTTTTTTTTTTTTTTTTTTTCGCTGCCAAAAGCATTTCAGGTGCGCGTTTGTCAATAAACATCTCATCGAGGCGAGCCTTTGCTCTGTCGTAAGCCCCAGTGTCTGCGTGTCTGTCTGTCTGTAAGTCAAGTTGGGAGTTTTAAGCAGTGGCATTCCAGCAGTTTTTCTTGGTATGTTCCGGGATGATTTTATCACAAATTTATCCTTTATTCATTGATTTAATGATTTTTTTTATTAATCTTTTTTATTTTAATTATTTGTTTTTATTTTTTATTCATTTTTATTTTATTTAATTATTTTTTATTAATTTTTTATTTACTTATATATATATTTATTTGCTTATTTTTTCAGTATTAGTTCTTCATTGGTGGGATGGGTAGAGCGTTCGACTAGCACGCTGTTGGCCCAGCGTTCGACTCTCCGACCGGCCAATGAAGAATGAGAGGAATTTATTTCTGGTGATAGAAATTCATTTCTCGTCATAATGTGGTTCGGATTCCACAATAAGCTGTAGGTCCCGTTGCTAGGTAACCAGTTGGTTCTTAGCCACGTAAAATAAGTCTAATCCTTCGGGCCAGCCCTAGGAGAGCTGTTAACCAGCTCAGTGGTCTGGTTAAACTAAGATACACTTTTTTATTCAGTATTTACCTATTCACTTATATATTATTTATTCATCTATTTTTTTATTTATTTATTTATCTATTTTTTCATGTAGCTACTTATTCATTTATTTATTTATTTAGTAAGAAGCATAATAAATATTTTTAAAATTTAGTTCGCTTCGTTTTTCACAGGTTTCTCTTACAGTTAATTCATATTTTCACATTAACCTTCACAACAGCTTTATGCATGTGGCTCGCGCATACATAGGCTACATACATACATACATATATACATACATGCGTACATCGTTAACTTCCTGATTCACGGCATTGCCAACACTTGTGAATGCACACACACACATGTACGTAAATGTACTGTTATGTATCTGGTTTACTTTCCATATGTCCAGCTTTATCATGCGTAATCGTAATGTAATATACATACATACATGCATACATACACATACATTCATTCATTCATACATACATACATACATACATACATGTGCTTAATTTTCATTCTCGCTACCACTTACACTTGAAGGAATTCATTCTTCTGGTTCTCGCTAAGTCATACTTACATAGGCTACATACACGAACATAGTCATGCGCGCATTCTGCGCATGCGCAGAGTACCAGCCCGTTCATACACACATGCATTTACTTAATTTTCATTCTCGCTATACCATACACTTTAAGGAATTCATTCTTCTTGTTCTCGCTAATTCATACATACATACACGAACATAGTCATGCGCGCATTCTGCGCATGCGCAGAGTATCAGCCTGAAGTCTACCCAATACAAACGCGGATTTTGCGTCACTGAAATCAGTGCTGAAGCTGATTAAAAAAAAAAAAACTTAATAAATATAGAAATATTTCATTTGGTGACTCCAGTCGTCAGTCAGATTGCGACGGCTTTTCTCGTCTGGCTTCAGAATTTGCTAAAACCCTTTTGCTCCGTCCCACTAGTTTTCTATGTCGCGGAAGTCGGCATCTGTGGACCCAGAGTAATCGGGCGGTGTACATCCCCCCATCTTCGCAGCATCCGATTTTAATCGGATGGTTTCTCTTTCTCCCCGGCATCCGATTATTTGGACGGGATGATATCTCGCTCTCAACGTAGTAATACTGAAGATTCTTTAGAATTATATCAAAACAATTTCTCTTTTAGTTTTCACTATCAAATTTTTTGCAAGTGCAGAGGCGTCCATCGTAAAATTTTTGCATTTTTATTATCAAAGAATTTTTTTTTTTTGCGATTGTAGAGGCGTCCTTCATTTAATTATAAAAAATTTTTACATTTTTATTATCAAAGCAGTTTTTTTTTGCGATTGCAGAGGCATCCAGTGTTTAATTATAATTTTTTTTTTACATGTTTATTGTCAAAGCAGTTTTTTTTGCGATTGTAGAGGCGTCCGTCGTTTAATTGTAAAAAATTTTTTACATTTTTGTTATCAAAGAAATTTTTTTGCGATTGCAGAGGCGTCCATCGTTTAATTATAAAAATTTTCTTTTTACATTTTTATTATCAAAGGAATTTTTTTGCCATTGCAGAGGCGTGCATCATTTAATTATAATTTTTTCTATTACATTTTTATTATCAAATCAATTTTTTTCGATTGTAGAGGCGTCCGTCGTTTAATTAGAATTTTTTTTTTTTACATTTTTATTATCAAAGCAATTTTTTTGCGGTTGTAGAGGCGTCCATCGTTTAATTAGAATTTTTTTTTTTTTTCATTTTTATTATTAAAGCAATTTTCATTTGCGATTGCAGAGGCGTCCATTGTTTAATTACAATTTTTTTTTTACATTTTTTATTGTCAAAGCAATTTTGTTTTGCTATTGCAGAGGCGTGCACCGTTTAATTCAGTTGTTTCTCAGTAATGTCAACATTATCATCATTATAGATTCTTGGTATTAAATTGTTTACTTTTTCAATCCTAAAAGGTAATTCCTATTCAGTTGCTGTTGCAGCTATTGTTCATTCCAGGCCCTCTC
>NC_089741.1:30245363-30252863 GCF_040412425.1 Macrobrachium rosenbergii
GTGTGTGTGTGTGTATGTATGTATACAGCATGTATTTATATATATTTCCTTTAAGCATACACAACCTAAAGTTTTAGACCATCATGCTGTAAAAGTTCTTCTGAAATACATTTATATTACCAAAATAAACTAACGAAGGGAAAAGGAGAATTTTTACATTCCATCTCTTGGAGGAGTATTAATATCTGAAAGTTCTCGAAACCAAAATAATATGATTAACATTCAGATCAAACGATTTGCAAATCGAGGAACACAATCATTGACTTTACACGACCCTAAAATTTTATAGCAATATTTGACGGCTGTCAAGTCTTCAAAGAATCTATTTATTGCCACGATTTTGCGTTACTCAGTTCGCGCTAAAATCTCTCGGAGCGGATTCAGCGTAACAAGGATATTTCCAGCTGTTTGCGTAACGTGCTTAAAAAAACGGATCTCTACGCAACAGTCCCAGCAATTTCATTACGCAATCTCGCTGATCTTCCATACAGCTATGAATCCCGTCCAGCTGCCGCCGACGCAAGATTAATGAGAGTTTGTATATTGCGACAGTGCTCTCTCTCTCTCTCTCTCTCTCTCTCTCTCTCGTCTCTTGAGTGAAGAGCCCTGTTTCTCTCTCTCTCTCTCTCTCTCTCTCTCTGAGTTCTATCTCTAGCTTTGGAATTTTAAATTTTTGTTGAATTCAAATTGTTTTTGAATTAAATTTGAACGTCTCTCTCTCTCTCTCTCTCTCTCTCTCTCTCTCTCTCTCTCTCTCTCCTCTTTCTCTCTCTCTTGCTAATTTTTAATTTTTGTTGAATTCAAATTCTTGGATTTATTTGTTCGAACACAGTCTTCTCTCTCTCTCTCTCTCTCTCTCTATGATTTGTTTCTCTCTCCTCTTTCTCTCTCTCTCTCTCTCTCTCTCCAAAACATGTTGCCAACCTACAAAACTTTTTCTCATTTTGTTGCAGCATTTAAAAAAAAAACGTGTTGAAAGCCTTGGTTTTTTGTGTGAAGTCTGCCTGTCTGTCAGTTTCACCAAAACAGTTCATCTAATTTTTTTCGTAACTTAAGTCTACACATTTCATAGTTGTTTCTTGTCTTCCCGCTCTTTGTTCGTGTATTATATTTAAAGTACTTATCATGATCAATTCTCTCTCTCTCTCTCTCTCTCTCTCTCTCTCTCTCTCTCTCTCTCTCTCTCTCTCTCTCTGCCCTCTCTCTCTCTCTCTTTAAAATCTCGTATCACGATTCTATGTCCCTCTCTCTCCATATGGTTAAAATTTTTTATTTACGCTCTGTGTCCTCTCTCTCTTATATCTTTTATTTCTCTCTCTCTCTCTCTCTCTCTATATCACGATCTATGTCCCTCTGCTTGTTACATTTTTTTCTCTCTCTCTCTCTCTCTCTCCATCCTTGTCCTTATGAATAAATATAGTTCCTTTGAGTAAACATTGTTCTGATTCCCTTCCGTACCGAACATTTTAAAATTCCTCTGGGACTAGACTATATATTAACTGCTGTTCTAAAAAAAGCCGTTCTAATTATGCCAACAGTATCCATCTCCATTCCGTAAGATAATTCCGGAAAAATGATATTTTTCTTTTTTGTTTTTGGTCAGATGATTGCGTAAAAATCATATTTTTTTCTTGTTTTTGCTCGCATTTTTCCAGATCAAATGGCGTATGCATTTGATCTGCAGACCTCCTAATTAAACAGAAAGTGTGCCATTATTTAATTGTGATGGACTCTCTAATGTTAGTTGTTGTTAAATGTCGCTCTCAAAACAATTAGGCAAAAAAAAATCGTATTTTTTCGATTTGGTTTTATATTTATATAAAAACCAAAACGAGAAAAATACGATTTTTTTTTTTTTTTTTTTTTTTTATTTATATAAATTTTTTTTTTTTGCAAGTTGCATTTTCATCTTTAGGTCATACATAACAGTTTGAAACGTGAGATTATTATTTTCATCCTAAATTAAAATAGGGATGGTGAGGTCGACATTATTCGTGGCTCAAAACGAATGCAATTGAGTTTACAATTATTGTAACTCTTTTTCAATCTTTTGTTTAGTTTTTTTTTTTCTAATTCGTCGTCGTCCTCAAATAAGTGGACGAAAAAAAAAGAAAATGTAAAACAATTTGTCCCAGATACATTATTAACTGTGTCACTGACCCCAACCATAGAGAGAGAGAGAGAGAGAGAGAGAGAGAGAGAGAGAGAGAGAGAGAGAGAGAGAGAGAGAGAGAGAGAGAAATAAATGCTGCTGAGTTACGCAAACCCTTCTCTTTTCACTTCAGATATTTACTTAACGGGTTACTGGAATGAGATAAATGAAGTATATCCAATTGATTGCGATAAGGAGAGCGGAAGGAGGGCGAGGGAAGGTTGAGGAAAGAGAAATAAAAGAAAATGGAGATTACATTTTAAAGCATAACAGGAATAGTTGGTGACGTAAGGACTATGACAGTCACGAATGCGCAGAGAAATGCGCTGGGTGTTTACCCAGCCAACATTCTTTTCCATCTCTCTCTCTCTCTCTCTCTCTCTCTCTCTCTCTCTCTCTCTCTCTCTCTCTCTCTCTCTATATATATATATATATATATATATATATATATATATATATACAGTATATATATATGTGTGTGTGTTTCTGCGTAAATCAGAATAACGAAGGCGAATGCAGGGTATCCCTATCGTGAATCGGAATTCAGTTGCTCAAGTCTATATATCAATATTAAGGGTCTTTTGCCAAACGGAAGTGCAGTGCACCTTTGTTGGCCATTTTGGAGAATCGTTTGTGTTGTTTGAGAGAGAGAGAGAGAGAGAGAGAGAGAGAGAGAGAGAGAGAGAGAGAGAGAGAGAGATTTTACTGTCAATTGCACTCCTGGTCGATTGCTCCTATGGTGAATAATTGGAACACTGCTGTCGACGATTGTTAAAGCCCTGAGAGAGAGAGAGAGAGAGAGAGAGAGAGAGAGAGAGAGAGAGAGAGAGAGAGAGAGAGAGAGTGGAGAGTGAGTCCATAACGCCGTTGAGGAGTTCTTGCCTGTTTTCTGTTCGCATGATTCGTGTTTCATTTGAATTCCTGTTTTTTTAACATAAAACTATATTCAGTGGTACTAAGAGATCCTATTTTATCATATCATCTTCACACTGTTTTATTGCTTTTTCTTTTTTACAGGTATTTTCCTGTTTTATTGCTAATTCCTCTTTTACCTTAAAGTATGCATGCAGCTTTATTTGTAATTCGTGTTTCCTCTTGTTCAGCATGATTTTTTTCGTAATTCCCGTTCTCCGATGGCGTTCATATACGTTTTATTTTGAAGTCCTGTTTCCGTATACCGTCTGCACACAGCTGTAATGGTAATTCATGTTTCAAATTCCATCTACATATTGGTTTACAGAAAGAAAACTATTGTGCCAGCTTTGTCTGTCCGTCCACACTTTTTTCTGTCCAACTTCAGATCTTCAAACCTACAGAGGCTATAGGGCTGCAAATTGGTATGTTGATCATCCACCTTCCAATCATCATACATACCAAATTGCAGCTCTCTAGCCTCAGTAGTTTTATTTATTTAATTTAAGGTTTAAAGTTAGCTATAATCGTGCTTCTGGCAGCGCTACAACACAGGCCACCACTGCCGGATGAGAGTTAATGGGCCGCGGCTCATACAACATCACACCGAGACCACCGAAAGATAGATCTATTTTCGGTGGTCTTGTTTATACGCTGTACAGATAAGTCGATTGCGCCGAAGAAACTTCGGCTAATTTTTTAATTGTTTAATCTCAACTCTCGTATTCTATATTCACGTCATCAAAAAGCAATAATCATATTCATTCTTATTCTAAATGTCCACACGACCAACGTATCGATTCTGTTCCCTAATTCCTTCGTTAATCACTTATCTTTTCCCTCTTATCCTACACCCCTAATCCCACCAGGCAGGCCCCCACCTACCCTCCTGTTGTGTCTTAAACCCGCCCCGGGGACAAACGACCTCAGTATTA
This sequence comes from Macrobrachium rosenbergii, assembly GCF_040412425.1. NCBI lineage: Eukaryota > Metazoa > Arthropoda > Malacostraca > Decapoda > Palaemonidae > Macrobrachium > Macrobrachium rosenbergii. The sequence continues at coordinate 30,249,363 of NC_089741.1, forward strand.
ACAACCTCGGAGCCACCGAAGCGAGCGATCGTTAAATAGTTTTCCTTTATGACTGACTGCTCGTGGCCAGCAAGGTTTGTTGTGTGGAAATTATTGAAGTGTTTTGAGAGAAAATGCCCTCCGGCGGGAATACAAACTCAGCCCTGGTCCTTTTATTATAATGATTCTCTGGTTGACGGGAAATAGCACTGCATTTTCATTGGCGCGCTTTGTTGGTTAAGGTGGTATGTCTGTGTGATGATATGTCAATGTGGATGTGTGTGTGTACAGTATATATCTATATATATAGTAAGTGTATATATATATAAATTATATATATAAAGAGAGAGAGAGAGAGATAGAGAGAGAGAGAGAGAGAGAGAGAGAGAGAGAGAGACTGTACAAACCTTGCATCCGCAGCAATTCCTATGATGAGAGAGAGAGAGAGAGAGAGAGAGAGAGAGAGAGAGAGAGAGAGAGAGAGAGAGAGAGAGCGAGATTCTACAACCCTCCGAATCTCAGCAATTATTATGAGAGAGAGAGAGAGAGAGAGAGAGAGAGAGAGAGAGAGAGAGAGAGAGAGAGCGAGATTCTACAACCCTCCGAATCCTCAGCAATTCCTATGAGAGAGAGAGAGAGAGCGAGAGATTCTACAACCCTCCGAATCTTCAGCAATTCCTATTAGAGAGAGAGAGAGAGAGAGAGAGAGAGAGAGAGAGAGAGAGAGAGAGAGAGGTTGATTTTACAACCCTTCGAATCCCGGCAATATCCTATGAGAGAGAGAGAGAGAGAGAGAGAGAGAGAGAGAGAGAGAGAGAGAGAGAGAGATTTCACATGCTGGCATGAGAAAAGACTAAATGCAACAATCACTGTTCTGCTATCGATGATGTTAACATCACCATTTTCATTTCCTTTCGCAGTAGCTATTAAGAGGCATCCAGATCTTTGCTTTTCATTTTTTTTTCCTTGTGAAGCATTACATTTTTTTTTTCATTTCGTAGTTAAAGGCGATACTGTAATGCCGGTTGCTAGAGCTTCATACAGTTGTCCTACTGTTTCTGATTTTCATAGATCTGTTTCGAGTTATGGAATCTGTTAACGTTGATTTCTCATTATTTATTTTACTATTTTTTCATTTATTTTCTCTTTTTTCCACGTGTGGTTATTAGTACTGGTGAAGCTTGGTTTTAGACTAGTCGTAGGTAAATTTTTCAGTATTGGATAATAGTAATAATAATAATAATATTGCTTTTAAACTTGTCTTACGTGATTTTGCTAATAATAATAATAATAATAATAATAATAATAATAATAATAATAATAATAATACTTGTTTTAGACTTGTCTTAATGATTTTGTCAATATTTAATAATAATAATAATAATAATAATAATAATAATAATAATAATAATGATAATAATAATGATAATAATAATAATAATAATAATAATAATAATAATAATAATAATAATAATAATAATAATAATGGCCTTTATACTTGTCTTACGTGAATTTGTTAATTTTTGGATAATAATAATAATAATAATAATAATAATAATAATAATAATAATAATAATAATAATAATAATAATAATACCTTCATTACTCCTTCACTCGCCTCTAAGTGGCGCCGCATTGTCATGCATAACGCAACAAATATATACACAAGTCTTTTCCACTTCTTCTCTCAAACTTCTCAGGTGTAAACCTCGTTATTAATCCTCTGCTGGGCCAGCAAAAATAAAGACTCTGGGGCAAATGGGTACAGAGACGTCACGCATAAATGCATTGCACAAACATTGCAATAAAAAAGGACACAATTCAATTGGGCGAACGCAGTTCATTCAAACACGCGAATAAGCGCATAACATTTTTCCCGTCAGTTGGTGAAGGTTGCAGAGTTCGACGCGGGTGGTATTTGATCTGGAAAAACTGCTGTGAGGACACGCTGGGGGGTATGGGGGTATGGGGTATATAGAGCCGTTCGTAGGAGGAGGAAATTTATGAATTACGCGTGGGAGTTGACGTGGTCTGTTGAGTAAAGAGGTTGGATTGTTAATTGTAAAAGGAGAAATTTTGAGGTTTAAGTAAAGTGGTTGGATTGTAAATTGTAAAAAGGAGGATTTTGAGGAAATTAAGTGGTATTATTTACAAGCGAATTTAGAGACGACGAAAGTAGCAGGATTGTAATATATGGCAGAAAAGGTGTATTCTTTTGATTTACGTACTCTGTTAAGTGAAGGGGGTTGGACTGTAAATTGTAAAAGGAGGATTTTGAGGAAATTAAGTGGTATTATTTACAAGCGAACTTAGAGACAAAGAAAGCAGCAGGGTTGTAATATATGTCTGAAACGGTGTTTTGTTCTGGTTCAGAGTCGAAAAAGAAGAAAAAGGCACGAGCGAACTAGAACTTTCAATTGAGAGCCATAGTGATTTGCATAGCTGGTTTTGACGATGGTGAAGGTCTCTTTGTGCCGGCTGATTTACATGTAAAAGGGGGTTTGACGTACAGAGAGAGAGAGAGAGAGTAGAGAGAGAGAGAGAGAGAGAGAGAGAGAGAGAGATTCTAAATACGTGTAAATTCCATTAAAACAACAAGAGAAAGGGAAGCAAAATATGATAATCTAACATGGTTTAAACACTAATCACAGAGAGAGAGAGAGAGAGAGAGAGAGAGAGAGAGAGAGAGAGAGAGAGAGAGAGACTTGACTGATCAAAAGTAGACTATCGTAATAAGATTCCGTAATAGAAATATATGAAAAATGTGTCGCTTTCACCAGTTTAGAAAACTTTGAGCAGAGAGAGAGAGAGAGAGAGAGAGAGAGAGAGAGAGAGAGAGAGAGAGAGAGAGAGAGAGAGAGCCCCTTTTACTGTACCTCCGTTCATATTCTCTTTCTTGGATCTTCTTTCCACCCTCTCCTAACGATTGTTTCAAAGTGCAACTGCGAGACTTCCTCCCGTTACACCTGTCAGACCTTTTACTCTCAGTTTCCCTTTCAGCGCTGAGTGACCTCATGGCTCCCAGCTCTTGGCCTTTGACCTAAATTTTATATTCCAATTCCAACCCAATTCCCACTGTTCCGTTGAGTTTTGTAAATTTTATTTCTTGTTGCATTTATCATGAATTCCACTGTTGTCTCCTTGAGGGAAGAAATTCATTTTTCCCCGGCGGGAAAACTGGCGCGACGACCCCAGACAGTGAAGCGGAATGGAATGTCCTTCTTTGGTTTATTCCCAAATGGAAGAGAATCGCCCTCAGTGAGAAACTGTCTCGCAAAGTTCGACTCTTATCGAACTTTTAATCTCATCAGCGGCTTCGATCTTTCGCCCAAAGCCAAAGGAATCATTGCCTGCTGGTCGATGAACTTCTCGAGTATTTAATTAGCTTTTACAGTTCGACTTGTATTTTAATGTTTTACTTACAGTTTTATGCATTTTATTATTTTGTTAAGTTATCCGTTTTTTCTCAAATAACTGATCACCTCTTTCTGTATTTCCCAATACCTTTTGTTACTTCGTTCG
>NC_089741.1:30257863-30262863 GCF_040412425.1 Macrobrachium rosenbergii
AATTGTTTACTTTTTCAATACTAAAAGGTAATTCCTATTCAGTTGCTGTTGCAGCTATTGTTCATTCCAGGCCCTCTCTTCAGCTATTACATAAAAACAAAAGATTTTTTTAGAACGACTAAACAATGTTTATTTTTTTTTTCAATGTAAAAAATTATTATTATTATTATTATTATTATTATTATTATTATTATTATTATTATTACGAGTTTGTTTTGTGCGCGCTACGCACGCTGGAACAGGGCTGCTGTCCCCTTACCTCCTGATCCCCTACCTACCCTGCTCCCACCTGGGAGGACAAACAGGTTTGTAGGAGCGGTGGATGTCTCCCCTACCCTCCTGTTCCCTACCTACCCTCGCCCCCATCCAAGTGGACAAACGGTTTGCAGGGGGTGGGTGGTTGTGTCATGTCTCTCTTACTGTCACCAGGGGGTAGGACAAAGATCAGAACCTCTCGGATTTTATTATTATTATTGTTATTATTATTATTATACGCCTACTCGTCTTCTCATTAAAGATTCTTAAATATCAAGGAATATTTCATATACAATCTGTCATGTCATTAATCAGTGTCAGAATCTTATAAGAAACATCAGCAATTTAGGTAGGGTCGTCTCAAGCCTTCAGGTTTGGTGTCGTATCTGTCTGTCTGTTTGCCTGAGCATTTTCATTACAATGATTAGGGGTTCTTATGTGTGTGTACACTGTACGCACTCCCTTTAAACGCTTCTACTATCTTATTTGCGCTCCAGTGTCGTAGTGTTACCTGCTTTAATCTGTACGTGTTAAAAAGTTGAACTGCATGCTGAAAATATGAACAAGTCTGAAAGTAGCGTTTATTGTTTTTATAGTTATATATATATATATATATATATATATATATATATATATATATATATATATATATATATATATATATATGTGTGTGTGTGTGTGTGTATGTGTGAAATCTCTCTATACATATATATACATATACATATATATAGATATATATATGTACATATATATCTAGGTCATATGTTGAGAATCGTTGTTACGAATGTATTATGACAATAATCAATAATCTCCCCGTGCTTTTCTCCTCTTTCCAGGTACCGTTCCGTTATGAATGTACATTATGATTTAAATGCGATTTCTCTTGACAGAGTTGACAATAACACCGATGCTAAGTCACCTGACGCAATTAAGCGTTAGGGGAGAAAACCTGGGCACTGCAAGCGGGCTTTGAACGTAAAGACTCCGCATTGGGCAAGGAGGCGCAAAGTCCGCTGCGTCTCATTACTATGCCCAGCGAAGCCTGTCAGAGAAGCCACTTCTCTCTCTCTCTCTCTCTCTCTCTCTCTCTCTCTCTCTCTCATTTCTTTGAAATCGGGGGAGGAGGATTATTTGGAAGTATCTGTATATTTCTCTCTCTCTCTATCATAGATTTGAAATTATAGGAGGGAGACTATCTGTAAATATATTTCTCTATCTCATTTTTTTAAATCAGGGGAGATTATCTTCTCTCTCTCTCTCTCTCTCTCATCTTTGAAATCAGGAGAGATATTATCTGTAAATTTCTCTCTCTCTCATTTCTTCGAAATTATAGGAGAGAAATTATCTGTAAATATCTGTAAATCTCTCTCTCTCTCTCTCTCTCTCTCTCTCTCTCTCTCTCTCTCTCTCTCTCTCTCTCTCTCTCTCTCTCTGCCGCGATTCTGTTAACATATGCACGGCTGTGTCCGACCTCATTGAATTGTTTACGGGATCTCATGAGCGAATCTAAATGAAGCATTTAACGGAACACTGGCGAGTGATCCGAGGTGCAACCGACGGACGTGACCGGAAATTCATTGGTTGAATGACACCGCGCCCGCCCTTTCAATGAGACAGTTCGCGAGACGTTTGTGAGTGTGAGACGTTTGTCGGTCGCTTCGGAGCAACAGGAGGAGGGGGAGGAGGAGGAGTAACTGGAGGGGAAGAGGAGTAACAGGAGGGGAGGAGGAGGAGGAGGAGTAACAGGAGAGGAATGAGGAGGAGGACAAGGAGGAGGAGTAACAGGACAAGAAGGAGGACGAGGATGAGGGGGAGGACGAGGAGGAGGACAAGAAGGAGGACGAGAATGAGGAGGAGAAAGAGGAGAAGGAGGAGGAGGACGAGAAGGAGGAGGAGAAAGAGGAGGAGGAGGGCGGATCGGAGTCTGGTTGTCACTGGTTCTGCTGAAGTTCTTTGGAAGACGAAACTGAGGCTTTGGTTACTCAGAAAAAAAATTATCCATTTCTTTCTCTTATTTGATAAAGCGAGGAATGTTCACACTTCCGTAGATCATGAACGATTAATGAAGCATGTTATTTTTTCCGTGTTCTTTGTGTTTTTTGTAATTAATCAAATATTGCAGGATTATTCACGCGTGCTCGCGGTGACAAATCTCCCCAGTGTTCTGAGTGATGAATAATCAATTTGATGAATGACGAATCAAGCAAAAAGAACTTTCATACGTTCTTTTTGTGAGAAGGAATGAATTCAGTACTCTTAGCGACAAACAATTTAGCGATAAAAGATTTTCCCAACTTTCAGAAATGGGTAAAATCATGTCGTCGCCGAAGTTTGACTTCATCTGACTTCGTTATGTAAACATGACGCCAAATTAACACTGAAAACTTTGACTAATAGTATATCCCCGACTCGCTAAGTTTCTAGAAAACTGAGTGACATTTCTCACGTTAAAACTGAATTTTCAAGCGCAGGGATTATTGAACTGACAAGTTTGAGAGTTTCACAGATCTAGTTCATTGCTAATTCTGAGACAGGAGGCAAAAGTTTGTCATTCTCTCTCTCTCTCTCTCTCTCTCTCTCTCTCTCTCTCTCTCTCTCCCGGAATAAAGTGCTTTTTCTCTACTCACGCTTTTTTCTCCCTGTCTTAATTTGTTTTCTTTTCTCTCCATTTCAATCTTACTGGTTGGTGACAATAAGGGGCCTCTCTCTCTCTCTCTCTCTCTCTCTCTCTCTCTCTTTCTCTCTCTCTCTCTCTCTCTCTCTCTCTCTCTCTCTTACTTATGTTTCTCCAGAGTCAAACCAGTGTCACCAGTTATAACCTCCTCCTCCTCCTCCTCCTCCTCCTCCTCCTCCCTCCTCCTCCTCCTCCTTACCCTAGCCTCATCCCCAGGGCTTGAATATATCATTGGCCTCATGAAAACTTGGCCGAGGTGGACTTCTCAGAAGAGGTTTTTTTTTCGCATCAAGTTTGACATCGGTATCCGAGAAAGTTTGGGGAAGTGGCCTACTTCTGCTTGCCACTGCTAGACTAAGTTGTGATTCAGGAGAGAGAGAGAGATTTATCTTATTACTACTGCTGACAGTCAAAGGACGAAATAAAATATAGGATTTCCAGAATTGTCGAGTATTTTCAGAGGAGCATAAAATTTAGTATTTCATAAAATTCAGAATTTTTGCTCTGGGAGCTTATGAAATTCTCTCTCTCTCTCTCTCTCTCTCTCTCTCTCTCTCTCTTCTCTCTCTCTCTCTCTCTCTCTCTCTCTCCCCACGTTACCTTGACAGCGACCTCATTAGCTTCATTTTCCATTGTAAACACGAAAGTAGATTTTTTCTTTCTTCATCTGATACTCGTATAACAACGCAATGAGCCACTTTCCACATGTTTATGTTTGTAATCCTTTGAAAAACTGAGTTCAGTAGCATGCGTGGAAATTTGTATCTTTTAAAGTCTTTCTTCTTATTTGTCTTCTTCCGAGCCTAATCCCTAGTAGGGGTGGCTGTTTTTAATGAGCCTGTTCTGGTGTTTGTATCTTGTGTCATGCCTTCTTGTGTTCCTTAGACTGTCATTTCTTCTCGAAAGGGGTCTTTACATGTTCTCTCATTCGTGTCTCTCTCTCTCTGTGTTTGTAGGTCCAAGGATCACTCCTGGCATACAGCCCACTAGTCCACCACCATCATTAAATTGGCACCAGCGTCTGCTAGGTTAGGAAAAGGGCATGGGGCGTGCAACCTCATTCTCGAAAACTTGCCGATGAATCGTAAGGCTGTATCCATCTATATATATATATAAATATATATATATATATATATATATATATATATATATATATATATATATATATATATGTATATATATATACATATATATATATATACACAATATATTTTCATTAGACGAACTTGACATCCTCCGAGAATATCGACGCGGCAATTATCGAAATAAAAGGATTATTATATGAATATTCACACGTGCACATTTGTTAGGTCGAATTGAATATATCTATTTTTACCAAATTTATATATATATAATATATCGCAAAGAACATAAACAGGTTATTATATTCTATATATGATGAGATGTAGGTTAATTATCTTGTGCCAATTATATATTTATAGAACATACATTTGTTATCCAACAGGATAAAAAAATCCTCTTACACATATTTTCATTAGAAAGTCGCTAATAGTTTCCTCCATTAGAATTCCTCGACGCGGCAATTATCGAAATAAAAAAACAGAACATTCATGTGCCATTTGTTAAGGTGATTTGAATTCGTGTCTATTTTGTCCACCAAATGCGCCTCCATACAAATAATAATAATACTAACGAGGGTCGCAAAGACACGAAAAATAGGTTCTATACAATTTTCTCTGATGAGATCTAGGTTAATTATCTTGTGCCTAATTAGAGGCTTTTCGCAGAATGTTTATCCAACAGGGATAAAAAAATGAAATAAAAAGTGGAAAAATCTCTAATAGTTTCTTCATTAGCGGGGACGTTCAAAAAACAGAGAATTAGATTTTGATTTTTTCGCATTTTGTAGCACAGTGTTCGTTACGGTGGAAGACTGTAAAACAATTTTGTTCAAGGGTAATAATAAGTTGGTGGCGTTTTAAGGCGAATGTTTGTGAATAATAAAATAATAATAATACGTAAGGGTGGATAAGCTCATATAGAAGTGGTCTTGCTACCTTGTCCAGTTTACGGAAAGTTGCACAAACAAACAAACATACATACATACATT
>NC_089741.1:30267863-30290363 GCF_040412425.1 Macrobrachium rosenbergii
ATTTAACACTACCACTATCCCTTGAGAGAGAGAGAGAGAGAGAGAGAGAGAGAGAGAGAACTCATCCTACAGAACATATACCTTCATTATCAAAAGTGACCTGATGAGAGAGATAAAAATAATCTCAAGAAGAAGAAGAGAAGAAGACAGGAATCAAGAAAGGAAAAGGCAAAATGAGAGAGAGAGAGAGAGAGAGAGAGAGAGAGAGAAGAGAGAGAGAGAGAGAGAGAGAGAAAATTCATTTCATTCCAGGATTTTCGATATCCCGTTTCATAAAATAGTTTTACACAGCAGGAAGGAAGGTCGCGCCCAAAAAATATCTAAAATAAAATAAAATAAAATGTAAAAGCGAAATCCATTCGTCACAGCTTGATACAGATTTTACTTCCCTTCTCTTTTCATTATCTTTAAAAGGGAACAAAGAAGAAATCTTGAGTCACATCGGTTTTAAAGGCAGCAATCGTTGTCAAACTAAAATGACGCAAGAAGAAGAAGAAAAATAAGAGATGTTTGTGATGACAATAACAATAAAAGTTATTCTATAATAATAATAATAATAATAATAATAATAATAATAATAATAATAATAATATATGTTTGTAATGGCAATAACAATAAAAGTTATTCTATAATAATAATAATAAAATAATAACAATAATAATAATTATTGTTATTATTATCATTATGTATTTTATAACAACATCAATAACAATAACATATGTTGGTAGTAATAATAACTAAATGTATTTCTTTATAAAAATAATAATATATTTGCAATAATATTAACTAAAATAACGTATTTTTTAATAATAATAATAATAATAATAATAATAATAATAATAAATAACAACAACACCTTCCCGGTACCCCATTACAGAATAAGCTTGATGCGTCTCGACCGAAGGAGGACGCTTGGTCCCATTTGGCTAAGGTCCTCTCGGATGGCCGCAATACCGAGGCTCCGGGGGGACCGAATTTCGGGCTCTGATGGCCCCTCTGGGCTGCCTGCAAGTGCCACTTTAAAACGGGCTTTATGCCATGCGGAAGCATATCTAGAACTAGGGCTGGATGCAGCCCAGAGAAAAGAACGGTGGGTGAGGTGGGAGGGGAGGGGAGTGAGGGGAGGTGGAGGGGGCGACAAAGCCACCACCTGTTGATACCGCGTTATTTCCTTAAGGGAATCTTATGCTGGAGACCCGGTTATGAGAGTTGAGAGCACTAAGCTTGATGGAGGAAAAAACGAAGGCTAACTCCAGGTTACTTCCCGTTACTTGGGGGCAGAGTGCGCCCTTTGGACTGCTTTTCTAAATACGTGTATATGTATGTATATTATATATATATATATATATATATATATATATATATATATATATATATATATATATATATTATATATACACATATATATGTATATATATGCATATTTATATGTATATACATATATATATATATATGTACAGTATACATGTGTATATATGCATATTTATATGGACGTACATATATATATGTATGTATTTATGTATAAATATATTTATATATATAATATATATATATATATATATATATATATATATATATATATATATATATATATATATAAATTTATACATTTACATACATATATAAATATAATATATATATATATATATATATATATATATATATATATATATACATATTCATATTCATTCCTAAAAATCATTCACATTCAGTACAGTGCATCAAAAAGTTCGACCACACAACTGTACAACTCAGCTAGGACACACTAACTTAGCAAGCAAGCAAGCAACTGTAACTGTAAAAAAAAAACACGTAGCATATTTGTCTGACCAAATGACTTAATCCCCGAATACATTACATAGCTGAACATGCCCCGAATTTGTGCCTTTATGGGTAAATGTATTACATGACGTCAATGACACGGCTAAGTCAATTTACTCTCCGTTGAGTACCCAGTCTGTCAGGACCGGCCCACCCGCCCTCAGGAGAGCATGTAGGGAGAGGGAGGGGTGGGGAGTGGGGGGGGGGTTATTAAACGTGTGCGCCACTCAACCTTTTATATTCGCTTTTCAAGGAAAAGTGGATTATTTGTTCAAAGGGATACTGCTCTACTGGTAATCATTCTAATGTAGCAGTCATTTTACCTAATATTAAAAAATACTCTTTCATTTAGGACGTATATATATAAAACGTATATAGATATGCATAAATATATATATATGTGTATATATATATATATATATATATATATATATATATATATATACATATATATGTATGTAAATATATTATATACACATATATACACAACATACATACACACATACATAATAACAGGAGCTGATTTAAACTGGATGGTATCTAAAGGAGATTTTTTTGTTTACTTCCGTTAGATACTACCTTTTTCAATGAGGCCCTGATATTACTTGTATTCATACACAGAACAATTTTGCAAGTGATCAAGTTTTATTATTATTATTATCATATATTCTATCAATATATATATATATATATATATATATATATATATATATATATATATATATATATATATATATATATATATATATATATACTGTCAATGGGATAAGAAATATATATATATATATATATATATATATATATATATATATATATATATATATATATATATATATATATTTCTCATCCCATTGACAAGTTCATCCTAAGCGCATTAGAAACAGCTCTTTTTACTTGAATACTTTCCTAACCGGTACCTGAATAATTACTTGAAGTACCAGACAGATAACTGGTTGTCAATTCGACGCAGAGAATCTCATTGGCATAAAATATACCCTCCCAGCGAAGGACCCCACCGAAACGATAATTTCTTAATGGGAATCGCGTAATCCAAACTACAATACGATAAAGATTAATATAAAAAGAAAAAAAAACTCTCTCTTCGCCGGGCGAGATTAGCTCAGCAAGACCCTTTGTGATCAGGAGTATTTGCGTTATTAACGTTATTAATACGACTTAATTATTGAATTACCGAACAAGCGGCATTGTTATTATACGTCGGGGAAATCCTGTGGCCAAAGGAGCATGTGGGATTTTTCCCGCGCTGCGCTTCTGATGGCCCTTTGTTTCAGCCACCCCGTCTGTTATTTTTATTCTTCTCTCTCTCTCTCTCTCTCTCTTCTCTCCCGTGTCTTGAGTGTTTTGACTCTCTCTCTCTCTCTCTCTCTCTCTCTCTCTCTCCGTGTCTTGAGAGTGTTTGACTATGTTCAGATTAAGATATCTTTACCACGTTTTCTTTCGTTCCCTAGATAGTGTTTTCAAAATCTCTCTCTCTCTCTCTCTTCGAGTTTTGAGATTGTTTGACTGAGTTCAGATTAAGATACCTTTACCTCGTTGTCTTTCGCTCCTCGATAGTGTTTTCAAAATCTCTCTCTCTCTCTCTCTCTCTCTCTCTCTCTCTCTCTCTCTCTCTCCGTGCCTTGAGTGTTTGACTGTGTTCAGATTAAGATTATCTTTACCTCGTTTCCTTTCGTTCCCTCGATAGTGTTTTCAAAATCTCTCTCTCTCTCTCTCTCTTCGAGTTTTGAGAGTGTTTGACTGTGTTCAGATTAAGGTATCTTTGCCTCGTTCACTCTCGTTCCCTTCACAGTATTTACATATATTTAAGATTCTCTCTCTCTCATTAGTCTTTAAGCATGTTAGATTATCAAAACTCTGCTTCCTTTTGATCTTGTTCTCTTGGTGGTATTTACACATGTTTAGACTCTCTCTCTCTCTCTCTCTCTCTCTCTCTCTCTCTCTCTCTCTCTCTCTCTCTCTCTCTCTCTCTCTCGCGCGCGCGCGCGCGTTTGCCTTCAAAGTTGGTATTGTAGGTATGGATGTATCTCACTTTGTCTCGATTTAAATTTCATAGTTTTGGACTGCTTCACCTATCTATCTATCTCTATCTATCTATCTTTATTTGTATCATATCTCTCTCAATCTGTCTAGCTATCTATCTATCTATATATCTTTCTTTGTATCATATCTGCCAATCTATTTATCTATCTATCTCTCTATTTATCTTTCTTTGTATCATATCTATCTATCTATCTACCTACCTTTCTTTGCATCATATCTATCTCTCATACTCTGTATCATCTTTCAATCTATCCATCTATCTTTGTATCATCTGTATATCTATCTATCTATCTATCTATCTATCTATCTATATCTATCTATCTATCTATCTATATATATATATATATATATATATATATATATATATATATATATATATAATCTTTGAATCCTCTCTCACTCTCTCTCTCTATCATTGTATTATCTATCTATCTGTCAATATAAAAGCTCATTTAAGTTTCAACAAAGCAATCCTAATCCGAATTCTTTCTCTCTTTCCATAATTCTTTCAGAAGTCGTTGGAGGACTGCGATGCTGCAGACTACAAAACCGTGTCCAGCGTCCAAGAAGAAACGTAAATTCTCCTTCTGCCTGATAGTTTGAAATGTCACCCGAGGGGCCACTTCATTTTTAGCAAGCAGAGAAAGGTTAAAAGCCATTTTTAACCCACAGATGAAAAAAAAAAGGTACGATTATTGGTATTCCGATGTGACGGAGATTCACCCTAGAAAAATGCATTTTGGTTTTCTGAAAAGGAAACTATCGTGCTGGCTTTGTCTGTCCGTCCGCACTTTTTCTGTCCTCAGATCTTAAAAAGCTACTAAGGTTAGAGGGCTGCAAATTGGTATGTTGATCATCCACCCTCCAATCATCAAACATACCAAATTGCAGCCCTCTAGCCCCACTAGTTTTTATATTAATTACGGTTAAAGTTAGCCATAATCTGGTGTCTAGCAACGATATAGGCCAGGCCACCACCGGGCCGTGGTTAAAGTTTCATGGGCCGCTGCTCATACAGCATTATTTTATTTTACTTTATTTTATTTCATTTAATCCTATTTAATTTTTTTCTTATTTTTTATTTTATTTCATTTTATTCTATTTTATTTCATTTTATTTTAAATAATTTTATTTTTATTTTATTTTACTCGTATCATATAAAGTTCATTTTATCATACAGGAAAAGGTGCAGGCATTTATACCATAAACAAAAATGATTTCATTTTTGCAGGGAAGAAAGTTAAATTTATTTTAACATACAATTAAAGGGTAAAGCCATTTTAACAGCCAAGGTCAGAGCAAGGGTTTTTCATGACAGAAAAAGTTCCTTTCATTTTTATTCTACATGAAAAGATAAACCCACTTATGCAATCTAAAAATAAAGGAAAAGTATATTTTACCATTCAGGGAGCAGCTAAAGCTATTTACACCAACCATGAAAAAGTAAAGTAATTTTCATTATTCTGATATAAACGTTAAAGCAATCTCTATTATAAGAGATAAGAAGTAAATTTAAATTCGCCAACCAAGAAAGTTCAATTGATTTTTGTCAAATAAAAAAAGTTGAAACCATATTTAATCCCGTTAGAAAAAGAGTGAAAAGCAGTTCAACAATATAATATTCATCATCTCTCTCTCTGAAATTTGTTTGGATGTATGTAGTCTGCCAAATTTTCTATATTTCATAGTGTTCACCCTCACTCCTTCATTATCACTCATTATTCACCTCGCTTAGCCTATCAGCGTCTCTTCTTTCTTCAGTGACGAACTCCATAGTCAGTATCGCCTTACACGCAATATATTAACCACTAGAAATTAGCATTTAAAGTCTCTCTCTCTCTCTCTCTCTCTCTCTCTCTCTCTCTCTCTCTCTCTCTCTCTCTCTCTCTCTCTCCACAAATTTGCATTATCTTACCTGCTTTACATACCATTAACTACTCATTTGCCTTCTCTCTCTCTCTCTCTCTCTCTCTCTCTCCGGAGGAGCTGGAGAATAATCTGTCAAGGGAATAACTGGTAACCAGATAAAACGATGAACAGAGGAGGTAACTAACATTATTATTATTATTATTATTATTATTATTATTATTATTATTAATTAATTATTATTATTAAAAAAATATTCATAGTAGGATGAGTCTTAAAACAGAGAAGCAAATCCACAGTTGTGTATATGTACATATATTTAAAGATAAATCAGTATAGGGTTCACCTTCTATACTGACTTATCTTTTAAATATATATGTACATATATACATATACATAAACTGTGGATTTGCTTCTCTATTATTATTATTATTATTATATATTATTCAGAAGATGTGCCTTACTCATGTGGAACAAGCCCACAGGGGTATTATTATTATTATTATTATTATTATTATTATTATTATTATTATTATTATTATTATTAATCACAAGATGAACCCTACCCGTATGGAACAACCCCACCACAGGGGCCACTGACTTGAAATTCAAGCTTCCAAACAATATGATGGTGTTCACTAGAAAGAAGCAACAGAAGGAATGGAAATAAAATAACAAGAGAATAAAGAGACAGTGAAGTGTGGAAGGTAAAAGCACAGAGTAAGGAAAAGACCTAATAAGACAGAGAGAAGATAATTAAGAAAACTAACTGATGTCATAACATATAAAACTGAGAAAAACCGAAACCTGATAAACGTATAATGGAAAAGATAAAGAGGAAAGGAAAAAAGATTTAATTGTGCGGAGGAAGAAGCACTTAAAAGAAAGGCTGATAGTTATGTAAGGGTGGAAGAAGTATCCACAAAGGATAAAAAAAAAGAAAAAGTATTAATTGGAATAGAAGAAAAAACTAAACTGAATAATGGAAAAGATATAGGGAGAGAGAGAAAGGAAAAGAATTAGTCGGACGGAATGACCAGAAAAAAAGAAAGCCGATAGGTAATTAAGCCCAGAGTGGAAAAAGAGTTGACCATGTTAAGGATAAGATAAATAGAGAGAGAGGGAAAGGCTAACGTGTATGGAAGGAGGAGGAGGAGGAGGAGGAGGAAGAGGAGGAGGAGGAGGAGGAGGAGGAGGAGGAAGAAGAAGGAGAAAATGGGAGATTAGGTGTAATAATCGTAAAGGATAATAATAAAGGAAAGAAGGAAAACTGACAATCTGGAGAAGGAATGTATTAAAAGCACAGGAAAGAGTAAAGGAAGAAGGACAGAAAAATGATAATTACAAAGAAAAAAACCCGATAGGTACAAGAACCAAGGAAAGACCAGAGAAAAGTATCTAAGATTACGAAATAGAAAGGAGAAAAGAATGAATAGAGATTCAAAAAAGGATGCAATTGAAACTATTTAAAATCCTTTACAATCTTATTGTGACGTCATTAGTAAGTATGTAAATGTGAACTGAAGCTGAAAAGTTAAACTCTAATTTTTTTTTACTTATTTTCTCTTATTTTCGTGTTTTTTTATTTATTACAAAAGGGTTTTTTTTTTTTTTTTTTTTTGGGTAATTTCTTCCAGAATAGATATCACGCTACTTCCCTTCCCACATTTTAACAATTCTCTCATTTTCCATTTTTTCTTTTGGTTTCTCTGGGCAGTTCTCTTTACTCTGTCATTTTCTGTCTTACATACTATTCATTCTCTCTCTCTCTCTCTCTCTCTCTCTCTCTCTCTCTCTCTCTCTCTCTCTCTCTCTCACTTATACCTGTCCATTTCCATTTCTCCTCATCATTATTTTCACATTTAATCCATTCAGTATCGCCTCTGCTCTCTCTCTCTCTCTCTCTCTCTCTCTCTCTCTCTCTCTCTCTCTCTCTCGTTAACGATCACATCTCCCGTCTCATTCCATCCTCAACAGTCACTCACGAATTTGTGCTCTAAAATGCTACCCGCAGATTCTCTCCCTATCTCTCTCTCTCTCTCATCACGAATGCGTCCACTTCCTCTCTCTCTCTCTCTCTCTCTCTCTCTCTTCTCTCTCTCTCTCTCTCTCTCTGTCTCCTCATCAGTCACTCATGAGTTTCCCGTCTTGTTCTAATTTCGAGCTGATGTGCCAATTCATATTCAGAGTCCCCACAAATGGCGGACTGACGGTCCTGGTAATTACCTCCCCGCCTCCTCCATTCGCTATTCGAACAAATTATGGACAAGAAGAGGAACCATCAGTGACCAGGTCTGGGCAGGGTGAGCAAGGAAGAGAGAGAGAGAGAGAGAGAGAGAGAGAGAGAGAGAAGAGAGAGAGAGAGAGAGAGAGAGAGACGGAATTTCTGCAAGATATAGACAAGAAGAAGAGCCACCATCAGTGACCATGTCTGGGCAGGGTGAGCAAGGAGGGAGAGAGAGAGAGAGAGAGAGAGAGAGAGAGAGAGAGAGAGAGAGAGAGAGAGAGAGCGACGGAATTTCTGCAAGATATAGACAAGAAGAAGAGCCACCATCAGTGACCATGTCTGGGCAGGATGAGCAAGAAAGAAGAGAGAGAGAGAGAGAGAGAGAGAGAGAGAGAGAGAGAGAGAGAGAGAGAGAGAGAGCGACGAAATTTCTGCAAGATATAGACAAGTAGAGCCACCATCAGTGACCATGTCTGGGCAGAGAGAGAGAGAGAGAGAGAGAGAGAGAGAGAGAGAGAGAGAGAGAGAGAGAGAGAGAGAGAGAGAGAGAGAGAGGATGGATACAGCCACGGAATTTCTGCAAGATATGGACAAGAAGACGAAGAGGCCACCATCATCAGAGACCAGATCCAGATGAGAGAGAGAGAGAGAGAGAGAGAGAGAGAGAGAGAGAGAGAGAGAGAGAGAGAGAGAGAAAACATGACGACGAAGGTTCGGGATAAATGAATGCGGATGATGGTCCCGGATTAGGAGATTTGGTGCCAATTGGGACGGAAGATGACAACGCTCAGGAAAGCGTCTCCCCCTCCCCAACCCCGCTACCTCCCTAGGGGACGGGGCGGGGGCCAGCATGCGCTCGCCAATAGGACGTCTGAAATGAAGGGGTTCCAATGATACTAGGAGTTCAGATGATAAGGGTTGGGATAATAGGATTAATAAGGGAAGGAAGCGAGAGAGAGAGAGAGAGAGAGAGAGAGAGAGAGAGAGCGAGAGAGCGATTGTGGTTCTACAAAAGCGGCAAATGAAAACGGGTTGGATGAAAATCACCCAAAATCATTTTGAATATTTGCGACATTGCGAGGCCGACGTGTCTGTCTCTCATTAAGTCTTATTGTGTCGTCGATGTGATGATTAAAGAAAAAAAAAAAAAAAAAAGCAGGGACGGTAAACACAGATGCAACGTCTGTCACAATTGCTTTTCAATCAGGGCGGAACGGAAATTTGCTTTTCCTGACCAAATCTCTATTTTTTATGCTTGTTTTTGGTAAGACCGAAGAAAGGTGCGTGTGACAAGTGTGCTTGCATACTTGAGTTGCAGAGTATATGCTTGTATTTATTCAAGTGTGTATGTATGTATGTATGTATGTATGTATGTATGTATGTATGTATGTATGTATGTATGAATATAAAAATAAATAAATAAACATACACATAAAAACAAAATCCACGAAGGAAAGAGAAACAATGGAGTGCTGCAAGGCCTTTCGACTTATAGTCCTTTTTTCATTCCTTCGTGGACTTTGTCTTTATTTATATATTCATCCTGTTCCATATTTTCGTGATTCAGTGATACATACATATATGTACATATGTATAGTGTATATAATATATATATATACATACACATATATATATACATATATATGTATGTAAAATTTACTTTACTTAAGAGAAAACATTCAACCTAAAATCAACAGAATAAATCAAGCAAAACTTGCAGGCCAAAGTTAGGCCTCAGAAAGTCAATGTCAGCCAATGAACCAATAAATATATCTTTAATACATTTACCATACCTTCCCCTTCTCCCGGCACTCTTACTAAACAAGCTACTAATGCTTGTGATCGCTACAGGAAGCTTAAGTTCATTTAGTCGTAATTATCCTTAATCGCAGCCACACCTCAAGTTCTCGTTATTAAAATGGAGATTGCCGAGCAGTTACACCAGATTTATACTTTACTTTTTCAATTTTTAGTTTTCTGAAAAAAAAAAAAAATAAATAAAAAAATAAAAAAAATCTTCTGGCTTTGTCTGTCCGTCCGCACTTTTTCTGTCCGCCGTCAGATCTTAAAACTACTGAGGCTAGAGGGCTGCAAATTGGTATGTCGATCATCCACCCTCCAATCATCAAACACAGCAAATTGCAGCCCTCTAGCCTCAGTAGTTTTTTTTATTTCATTTAAGGTTAAAGTTAGCCATAATCGTGCGTCTGGCAACGATATAGGCCAGGTCACCACCGGGCGGTGGTTGAAGTTTCATGGGCCGCGGCTCATACAGCATTAAACCGAGACCACCGAAAGACAGATTTATTTTCGTTGGCCTTGATTATACGCTGTACGGAAAACTCGATTGCGCCTAATAAACTTCGGCACATTTTTCTAATTGTTTCTTCTAACATTCACCTTGTTTGTTTATACATATTTTTTTACCTTTCCTAATCTCTGTCTCTTTCACTCAGCACAGATGCTTTATATCAATGATGCCGATTATCACTGAAAAATAAAATCTTTTTTTTTAATCCTTCAAGTATCTTTTATTAAATAATTGCATCTCTACTTTATTCGATCCAAACTTCCTGTTATTTTCAACCCCTGCAAAAATCATCTTTTGCTTTTGGAAATATTTTTTTTTTAAGTTTTCTAAAAATTTACCATCAACCTAAGTATTCTCAAAACTTATTATCAACTACGTATTCTCAAAATTTATCATCATCCTAAGTATACTCAAAATTTATCATCAACCTACGTATTCTCAAAATTCATCATCAACCTAAAAATTCTCAAAATTTATCATCAACCTAAAAATTCTCAAAATTTATCATCAACCTAAGCATTCTCAACATTTATCATCAACCTAAGTATATCTCTTTTCGACCTTCCAGAAATTTCATGTTATCTTTAGATTTTCTTCTGCTCCCCTTTCGTAAAACTTAATCATCATCAGCTTACCATACATAAACACACACACACACGCATATCCTATGCATACGTATACTGGCAATGCAACTGCATGCACGTTCGTGCATGAATGCACGAGCTTTCACCACCACAAACACACTTTTTCGATACCTTCCCTGTCTATGGAATAACAAGACTGGCTAAAGTTTTAAGAGGTTTGCCGCTTTCGGCCCTTCATGTAGCCAGAAGTAATGACCTCATCAAGCTTTCGAAAAACAAATTTGCTCCTCGAGGCGCTTTTCTTCTTCTTCTTCTTCTTCTTCTTTCTTCTTCTTCTTCTTCTTCTCTTCTTCTTTCTTGCTTGCTTGCTTGCTTGACTGAAGTTGTGGCAACGAGATGAAGTCTTGAAGTTGGGTCAACTCGATCAGGGAACAGCGAAGGGAAGACGGATAATGGCTGCCCTTGAAGTTTGCCTGTTGTAATTTGGATCGTAATTACACTTATAATTATTGGCTTCCAAGGCACCTGGTCAGGTCTTAGTGTGCGTCCATACAACAGCAACATATTCCATTAAAAATATGTTTTCAACACATGTCGGTAACTTTTCACATCCATGTTACAAATGGGTTAGAAACAAGTCGACGACCGCTGGTGGAAATCGATTCCCTGGCAAATAGTGGATAACTACAAGTAGCACTGACTAACACTATCAATAAGTCGTTGTCCACACTACGGTAAAATACGTTATTAAAATATGTTATCAACACGTAGGAACTTTTCACATCATGTTACAAACAGACTGGAAACAAGTAAGTGACCTTAAGATCGATTCGTTTGCAAATAGTGGATAACTGTACTTAGCACTGATGAAGACAACCAATCAGTCGATATTCAACTTGTTTGCGATGTGTGGGCGATAAGGTACTGACGCATGTTTGTGACATGTTTAATCCATGTTTGTGACATATTTAAGACATGTTTAAGATGTGTTTGTGACATGTTTAAGACATGTTTGTGACATGTTTCACTAGCCTGAGCCGGCCAGCTTACGGACGAAAACTAGATTTCAGTTTGTATTCTAGAATCTGACGAAATACCGCTAGAATACGATTTGAATCTTAAATTGGCTCATATGACGACAAGATTGGTTCCTGATGACTGAATCGAAGAAATTAGTATTTTAAGCGCTAAATTCCTTTCAAATCCTAAACTGTCTTGGAAAACCACTTGGTTAGGATTTCATAATTGCCAAACTGATTTCCAGCCAATCTTTCTTATTAAAAAAATCATTCTTCTGTCCGAAACTCCTTGAAAACTTATGATATGGGAAATAATCTTTCTGGGTAAATATATATATATATATATATATATATATATATATATATATATATATATATATATCTTTTAACAGGTGCTAATCTGTATTTTTGATGAAGAAAGACATTTTCGATGCTAAATCTATATTTTGATGAAGAAAAAATTTTCGATGCTAATCTATATTTTGATGAAGTAAAACATTTTCGATGCTAATCTATATTTTGATGAAGAAAAACATCTTTGGTGCTAATCTATATTTTGATGAAGAATTTATATTTTGATGAAGAAAAACATGAAATACTCCACAACCTGGTAGCATGATTACTTATATTTGCCTTCCTGAGCAGTGCAAAAGCCGTTTGAATATTTTAAAAGACAGGGTTAACTGCCGACTGACATTTAAAATATATTTCTCAAAATATTTTTTGTAGGCAAGGAAAGTTCTGGAGCCAAACTTTTATCTAACTGTGTTAATTCCGGAGTTTTTGTAAAATAATTTCGGCCGTCAAGGAATTATTTATTAGTTCACGGGGAAAAAAAACTGTTTGTACATAAAATCAGATAATTCCAGGATTATTGGTAACATAATATATGTATATATATATATGTATATATATCACGGTATATATATATATATATATATATATATATATACATATATATATATATATATATATATATATATATATTATATATATATATATATATATATATATATATATATATATATATATATATATATATACATATATATTTATATACATACATACACACATATATAAATGTATCTATATATATATATGCAGAAATGTTTATTACAGATATACTCCCAGTCTAGAAAGATAATGACTTGGAGTTCTATTTACAGGAAGCACTCTTTAGAGAGAGGTTCTAAATTCATTTACCATTTACTGATCTTGCCTTCTCGACAGCAATCAAACTATTTTTAGACTCGTGTAAAATTGTTAAATTGGTTTACTCTGACCGGTAGGTAACCTTACCCTAAAAAAATATCTGTAATTTACACTCAACCTTAACATTCCCTGACAAACAAACAAAAAAATAAATAAAAAACCAAGAATCTTTTGGAAGCTGAAAGCCAGTAATTTCCTTTTATACGTTATAGTTTAAAATTAATGTGCTAAAATAAAATTTTAACAAGGCTTGTAAATCTAAGACCTTGAATTATAATAAAAATAATCTCTTCGCCCTCAGATCTCAAAAACTACTGAGGCTAGAGGGCTGCAAATCATCAAACATACCAAACTGCAGCCCTCTAGCCTCAGTAGCTTTTATTTTGTTTAAGGTTAAAGTTAGCCATAATCGTACCTCTGGCAGTTCTATAGGTACCAACAACATAGGCCACCACCGGACCGTGGCTGAGTTTCATGGGCCGCGGCTAAAGAGTTTTATGGGCCGTGGCTGAGGCCACCACCGGACAGAAAACGCATTTTTACTTGTTTATTTCTGTCTGTCTGTCAGTGATGAGTATTTACTTACTATATTTACCAAAAACTCTCGTTAAAGCAGATGTAATTAACGCAAGTGTTTCGGCAACCATGCTGATTTGCATTGCCGGAAGTTTTGTAATCTCCAACAATCTTTTCAAACCTGAGTCTTATTTTCGTGAGAAAGATTTGCAATCTGCGATTGTCTCTTCATATCTCAATCTCATTCTCATAAAAAGGATTTGCAATCTCTCACTGTCTTTTCAATGTGAGTCTTAGTCTCATAAAAAGGCTTGCAGTCCCTGAATGTATCTTTTAAAATCTTTGTGTTATTCTGATGTAAAAGTTTGCCTTTCAAATCTGAGTCTTATTGTCATAAAAAGGTTTGCAACCAGTGATTACCTTTTTCCGTTCGAGTCTTCTTTTTGATAAAAAGGTTTGCAATCTCTGAACGACCTTTCAATATGAATCTTATTCTCATGAAAAAGGTTTGCAACCTCTGACTGTCCTTTCAATATAAGTCTCATTCTCCTGAAAAAGGTTTGCAACCTCTGACTGTCTTTTCAATATGAATCTTATTCTCATAAAAAAAAAGGTTTGCAATCTCTGACCGTCCTTTTCAATATGAATCTTATTCTCATGAAAAGGTTTGCAACCTCTGACTGTCCTTTTTAAATCTGAGTTCTGTTCTCCAGAAAAAAAAAGGTTTGCAATCTCTGACCGTCCTTTTCAATATGAATCTTATTCTCATGAAAAAGGTTTGCAACCTCTGACTGTCCTTTCAATATAAGTCTCATTCTCCTGAAAAAGGTTTGCAACCTCTGACTGTCTTTTCAATATGAATCTTATTCTCATAAAAAAAAAGGTTTGCAATCTCTGACCGTCCTTTTCAATATGAATCTTATTCTCATGAAAAAGGTTTGCAACCTCTGACTGTCCTTTTAAATCTGAGTTCTGTTCTCCAGAAAAAAAAAGGTTTGCAATCTCTGACCGTCCTTTTCAATATGAATCTTATTCTCATGAAAAAGGTTTGCAACCTCTGACTGTCCTTTTAAATCTGAGTTCTCTTCCCAGAAAAGGTTTGCAGTCTCTGACTGTCCTTTAAAACCGGGGTACTGATTTCAAAAAACTGCAAACAACGCTCATCGAATATTTCCTGAAAGCACTGCAGCCCAGAAGAAAGAGTTTGTTAGCTGAACCGAGGCCGAAATAATCCAATCTGCCAAAAACTTTCAGGAACTTACCCAGGAATTATGTTCGAATTATCTGGTAATTACGTGGGAGGGGTTGTAGGGGGGGAGGGTGTTCAGGGTTGGGGTGGGGGGACCACACACCTCCTCACAGCTCATTAGATTTTAAAAACACACAACACGCACGCACACACATACACACACACGGGGCGAAACTAACAAAATCCCGGGGCACAAGAGACGCATCCATTCGGAAAGATGCTGATAGGGGCGGAACTCTGATTCATGGCCGGCGGTATTTCACCCTTACGTCAGTCGGGCGTTCCCGGAATGTCATTTTTTTTCCTCTCCCCCTCTCTCTCTCTCTCTCTCTCTCTCTCTCTCTCTCTCTCTCTCTTCTTAAACACGAGCGGAAATCTTTTTCAAGTCTTGACGCCTTTTATCGTCGTGATTCCGAGCGCGCTTTGCTCTCGTATTGTTAAATTTATCATCACGATTATTTAAAAGGTATTGGCAGCTTTAAACTGAAGTTTGTACTGATTTATTTTCTAATTTTATCTTCCTTATCTCATCATGAAGATGGGAAAATTATGATAACTGTGACAGGGATTTTAATGGGTTTCTCACCCCTTGCGTCACTGCCAAGGAAAAAAATGGAGTACAAAGCTTCCTTTTCCCATTAATTATCTTGATCTGTGGTGCCATAGGTCACAGATTACGGTCCAGTGACCTGTTCTTAGTAGATATAGACCACTTACAACTATACATTTCTAGTTATCTTTTACAAACAACTGCACTAACACACACACACACACACACTGCTAGGCATTAAAACGCGTTCATTTAAATACAATTGTGCCTCTACTGACCTAAAATTTAAATACTTTTAGGTCACTTATAAGCAAAAAGGTAGACGATAGGTCAGTGCCCTGGATATCGAGCGCACCCACCTATATGACCAGCGTCCAAGCTCTCTTTCCACCCACATGGAGACCTGGAGGAGAAGGGCAATGGCTGCTGATGCCTCAGAAGATAGACATATTCCCCCCAACCCCCCAAAGAAAATTCCCATTCCTAATTCATAGGTGAGGTCGAGCGCAGGCGAAAATTAGTCACTGCTTGAACTTGGTGTCCCACTGAGTACAAGTTCTGTTAATGTAAACACTGAAGTAAGTAATACTCTCTCGAGTCTCAGTCATTTCCACACAACTGTTTTTGGCCACGTTGTGTAAACAGTTATTAAACGAACGCTGCAAAAATAAAAACAAGTACAAAATGCGCCGAAGTTTCTTCGGCACAATCGAGCTTTCTGTCCAGCGTAGTATAATCAAGGCCACCGAAAATAGATCTATCTTTCGGTGGTCTCTGTATAATGCTGTATGAGCCGCCGCCCATCAAAAACTTTAACCACGGCACGGTGGTGGCCTGTCCTATATCATTGCCAGAAGCACGATTATGGCTAACTTACATAAACTAAAAATTACCGAGGCTAGAGGGCTGCATTTTGGTATGTTTGATGATTGGAGAGTGGATGATCAACATACCAATTTGCAGCCCTCTAGCCTTTCGTAGTTTTTAAGATCTGAGGCCGGACAGAAAAAGTGCGGACAGACAAAGCCGGCACAATAGTTTCCTTTTACAGAAAACTAAAAAAAAAAAAAAAAAAAAAAAAAAAAAAAAAAAAAGGGGGGGCGCAGAATGATACTTTCACATTTCAAACTTAAATCTGTAAACCCTGGGAAGGCTCGTTCAAGCGCTTACAGCAGAATAGAGAAAACATCAGGTGCACCAGAGCTGTCATTAAAACCTTAATCCGGATTTCAGGATTAGCTGAGGTGGAGGCGCATTTGATGATGACGATAATGGTTCCTCTTGAATAGATGGGAGTGAAACGCGATGCACGATGGCTGCTTTTATTTAAGTGAGCGTCTCTTGTTTTTTTATGTACTCCATTAATTTTGAGTACTTGTTTCGTGCGTGTCCAACACTCAGTGTTAATTTTATAAAAATGCATTATTTACGTGGCGGTCACATTCACCAAAACAAGAATTTGGTGGAACGTTATACACATGAACACACTTCTTACAGCATTAATCAGGTGTGAATATTTGCTTTCCCACTGTTTGTATGTCCGTTTTATATTTACACTCCAACGCATATATTGTAAATATCTACCACCTATCAGTTTTCTTAAAGATCTTTTAGAAAACTCAAGGCAAAACCGGTCAGGATTTCTAAACAATTCTCCATTTTTCTGTGTTACATAAACACACACACACACACACACACACATATATATATATATATATATATATATATATATATATATATATATATATATATATAATATCTACCACCTATCAGTTTTCTTAAAGATATTTTAGAAAACTCAAGGCAAAACTGGTCAGGATTTCTAAACAATTCTCCATTTTTCTGTGTTACATACACACACACATATACATACACACACACACACACACACACACACATATATATATATATATATATATATATATATATATATATATATATATATCAAGGCTGGGTCAACTGGTTGGCTGAAGACCGTGCTCGAAACCGCAGACCTTTCAAAAGCGGGCCCAGACGTGTGTCACTAAGCTACATAATCTATCCTTATCCAGGCGTTCTGTCACTTCCTAATATCTTCAAATCTGTTTACCTTTCTCTTTCTCTATCTAATCTTTCTTCTCCCGGTCTGAATTTACCGATTCATTCCATATGGTCTGTCTGTCAGTCCGTCTTCCTTCCTCTCCAACTCACTATCATCACTTCTTTGCTTCCCTGTTTAACGATGCTTCCACTTGTTCCTCCTCCTCCTCCTCCTCCTCCTCCTCGTCCCAACTCAAAGGAAATAAATATCTACATATTTCTGACGAGCAAATTAACGTTTTTCGAATGAACGGTTCTGAAAAAAAAAAAAAAAAAAATCGACGGAATATTTCACTGCGATTATTAGCGACCCAGATGCAGCATCGGAAACCAGCACGTCTGTTCATATTCAGTATCTTTTCCGAAGTCACCTTTTCCTCGGTCACTATCTTTTCCTCGGTCACTATCTTTTCCTCGGCCACTATCTTTTCCTTGGTCACTATCTTTTCCTCGGTCACCATCTTTTCCTTGGTCACTATCGTTTCATCGGTCACTGTCTTTTCCTCAGTCACTATCGTTTCATCGGTCGCTATCTTTCCTCATTTACTATCTTTTCTTCGGTCACTATCTTTCCTTCGGTCACCATCTTTCCCTCAGTCACCATATTTTCCTCGTCACTATCTTTTCCTAAGTCACTATCTTTTCCTCAGTCAATATATTTTCATTCCATGTCATCATTTTTTCAAGGGTCACTACCTCTTCTTGGGTCACTATCTTTTCCCAAGTCACTATCTTTTCCTCGGTCACTATACTATCTTTTCCCATGTTATCAGTTTTTCCAGGGTCACTATCCCTTCCAAACTTCCAGAGTTTTTCAAAAACTTCCTGTTTTATAAATTTATAAAATCACCATGTCCCATAAATACACTGACTTCCAAATTCACTATAATTTCCCAAATTCACTATACTTCTCCTCCAAACTCACCATCTTTCCCAAAACTCAGAGTTTTCCCAAAACACACTCACTACCTTTTTAATCTAAATTTTAAAATCACCATCTCCCATAAATATAATGACTTCCAAATTCACTATACTCCTCCAAACTCACCATCTTTCCCCAAACTCGCTTTCTTTTCCCAAAACACATTCACAATTTTTATTCCAAATTAAAAAAAACCATCTCCCGTTAATACTAATAATTCTAAACTCACTATATTTTCCCAAATTCGCTATATTTCTCCCCAAACTCACCCTCTATCCTCAAAACTCGCCTTCTTTTCCCAAAACACACTCACTACCTTCTTAATCCTAATTAAAAATATCACTATCTCCCATAAATATAAGAAATCACTATCTCCCATAAATATAATGACTTTCACATTCACTATATTTCTCCTCCAAACTCACCATCTTTACCCAAAACTCGCCTTCTTTCCCCAAAACACACTCACTACCTTTTTAATCAAGATGAAAAATCAATATCCTCATAAGTACACTAAATCCAAATTCACTATATTTTCCAAAAATTCACTATACTCCTCCTCCAAACTCACCATCTTACCCCAAGACTCGCCTTCTTTTTCCAAAACACAGTCACCATTTTAATCCAAATTCAAACAAGCACTATCTCCCACAAATACACTAACTTACAAACTCACTACATTTTCCGAATATCTCCCACAAATGTACAAAGTTCCAAACTCACTATATTTTCCAAAATTCACTATACAATTAAAAAATATCACTATCTCCCATAAATAAAAGAAATCACTATCTCCATAAATTTAATGACTGTCAAATTCACTATATTTCTCCTCCAAACTCACCATCTTTCCCCAAAACTCGCTGTCTTTTCCCAAAACACACTCTCTGCCTTGTTATTCCAAAATTAAAAAGTCACTATCTCGCATAAATAAAATAGATTCCAAATTCACTGTATTTTCCCAAATTCACTATACTTCTCAAACTCGCCCTTTTCCCAAGACTCGGCTTCTTTTCCCAAAACACATTCACCATTTTAATCCAAATTCAAACAATCACTATCTCCTACAAATACACTAACTTACAAACTCACTACATTTTCCGAATATCTCCCACAAATGTACAAAGTTCCAAACTCACAATATTTTCCCAAATTTATATATGCTCCTCCTCCAAACTCACAAACTCACCATCTTTCCCCAAAACACACTCACAACCATTTTAATCCAAAAAATTCACTATCTCATCATTCGTATCTCGTCATGAATGTCAGACGAGATAAAAAAAAAAAAAATAAGTTTTTGGGCGG
Organism: Macrobrachium rosenbergii; assembly: GCF_040412425.1. Taxonomy (NCBI): domain Eukaryota; kingdom Metazoa; phylum Arthropoda; class Malacostraca; order Decapoda; family Palaemonidae; genus Macrobrachium; species Macrobrachium rosenbergii. The sequence continues at coordinate 30,287,589 of NC_089741.1, forward strand.
AAGTGTTTCTTTTTATCTCTCCCCCAACATTCTCTTTCTCTCTCTCACTCTGTCTTTTTTCTTTTTTCAGAGGGACAGGGATGGGATGGGGAGGTGAGGAAGGGGAGGGGGAGTGGGAGAAGGGGGAGGAGGAGGAGGAGTAGGATGTATTCCAGCCCTGGTGAATATCAATGAGCAGGGGCGCCTCCTTGTAAAAGGAACGGCTGAATGAATTTGACCTCTTTTCATCATTCGACTTCTTTATGTGATATTCCTTTTTTTTTTTTTCTTTTTCTTTTTGGACGAAACTGTGTGTTAGCAGTGACTGTATTTTTGAGCAGGTATTTATAATAATAATAATAATAATAATAATAATAATAATAATAATAATAATAATAATAATAATAATAATAATGTCTGTTAAAAAGAATGGCATCAGTGAAATTGATTTATACATGGTGTTTTCAGTAGTAGTAATATAATAATAATAATAATAATAATAATAATAATAATAATAATAATAATAATAATAATCTATTATAGTCAGACTATCATCCATAACGATTTAATGACATTTCATAACGTAATAATAACAATGAAAGCCGTATCAATAAAAATAACAATTATAAATACTGATTGGGAAACAAATAATTGAAAAATAAAGCCGATCTTTGAAAGCGTTTAAATGCACTATTTATTTTTAGATTAAACTATGTGTAACTACGGCATATCAAAAGAATTTTGCACGTAGTTAACATTGATATTAATAAAATCAACAACAACAAGTAGTAATACTAAGAAAAGTTTGTGCATAAACAACTGATGGCTCAAGAAATTCCTATTTTGGATTAATTTCAATTTACCGCAAAACTCAAAACAAATTTCTATTGTGGTATAATTTCAACATCCTGCAAAACTAAAAGAGTTCAAATGACACCTGGGAGCTTTCGACAAGTTTCTCCCCCTCTCGGGATTATGACTGAAAGTAAGAATAAATCACTGACACCTTTTCAGCAACATCACCCGACATGAAAAGCTTGCTAAATGGATATTTTAGGAATCGTTACGTAACATTCGCATTGCATTCTTATGGAACAGAATCTAAGGAGGATTATCAATTTTTAGGTTCCCCCCCCCTCAAGGTCGGGTTCTTCAGCTGAATATTTTCTATTTAATAATAGGTGAATGAAAGGACAGATATAAGAAAGACGGCAGAAATATCAAAAGAATAAGGCCAAGTCTTTGTATAGATTTTGAAAATATTTGAATTGTGAATATTTGTAGTTCAGAATTGGTTGTGCATTACATACACATATATATATGTGTATATATATATATTATATAGTATATATATGAGGATAAGAAGAGCCCATAAAACACTATTTGAACGTTCAAATAGTGTTTTATGGGCCTTCTTATCTTCATATTATACTGTAGTATTACAGTAAAAGATATTATATATATATATATATATATATATATATATATATATATATACATATATATATATATATATATATATATATATATATATATTAGATAGATATAATACATAATATATATATATATATATATATATATATATATATATATATTAGATAGATATACTATATTTATATTATATATATATATATATATATATATATATGTGTGTGTGTGTACTTGTGTATATGTATACATATACATAAACGACAATCAGTCGTTTCCGTAACAAGAACCACAGCCGCATTCATTCAGCAACGGGGCTCAAGGCACCACGACCCAATCTGACCCTGTCGAAAACCGGATATGCTGACGACCTAAAACATCAAGGCAAAAAAAAAAAAAAATAAAAATCTCTTCTTCCCCTCCTACCACCCTCCTCCCCCCCCCCGACTAACAGCCCTCGGGGAATATTTAGAGAGGCCAAACGGCAAACTAACCCGCGATTCCGAGATTACTACTGACTGGCCGGCTCAGATCCTCCTGGAATAAGCCAAGGAATTCGGATATTCCGGCCCGGTCTTAATAATGGAATATGAACCGGCGAATGAATTCTTGAAATTCTGAATAGCGGGATATTCTCAGGAATCTCTGCTCCTCCTGGTCTTCCGCTCCCCGGCAAGCAGTAAGGAGTAGCCATTAACAGTTGTATATATTAGATCAAAAAGAAGTTCTCATCAGCAACTCAGCATTACTTATAAGATTATTCTTACGTAATTCTTTTTTTCAATTACACAATTATTAGCCTGTTATTGAAGGGCTTACATAAAAGCTCTTAGCTACTGCAGATGTGCTGTAAAACGCTTTTTATTCAATGCTGTGAATTTCAGCTAAGATGAAATCACTTTATCGTTATTATTATTATTATTATTATTATTTATTATTATTATTATTATTATTATTATTATTATTGTCAAAATACAGACATGGAAACTGATCATAATAAACATGGCTTCAAGTGTAAATTTACTAAGAAATAAAGCTGTCTAGTTGATAAACTTACCAATGTAAAGAAATATAGATTGAAAAAAATAGGAGCATGTAAAATAAAAAAAAATCCCTCTAGACATTTCCTTTAAAAGCTTATGCAATTAAATCTCCTAGCACAAAAGGGACATTCTCTCTCTCTCTCTCTCTCTCTCTCTCTCTCTCTCTCTCTCTCTCTCTCTCTTATTCACACACACACACACACACACACACACAAAAAGCACGAGGACACCTACCAAAACTTATTTTCGTATCAGAGTAGATTCTCTCCAGAACAAAGGAGACACTCTTCCCCTTTTCTGTTTATTCCTATTTCCTATTTGTTCC
>NC_089741.1:30295363-30317863 GCF_040412425.1 Macrobrachium rosenbergii
TAACGGACCAGGTACTTATGGAAGAGGTACGTATAGACGAGATACTTACGGACGAGGTACTAACGGACGAGGCTCTTAGGGAAGAGGTACTTACGGACGAGGCACTTGCGGGCGAGGTACTTACGGACGAGGTGCTAAGCCCCCCCGCAAAAAAAAAGCTGGCCGGTTAACGAGATAAGAGAGTTATGAGGGGTTGGAGAACGTAATCTAATTTCTCGCGTTCGTTACATCCCAGAATGTTTCATTTAACAATTAAGTACAGAGGCGCTGTTTGGCTATGTCTTCTAAGTTTTTTCTTAATCTTTATTTTTATATGGGGGGCGATTTTTTCATTCTCTCATTCCTAGCCAATTTATCAGTTTTCATTTGGGCTTCCTCTTTTCATTCTTGCTTTTGCCATACCTCCTTATCATCTTTTATATTGTCTTTCTTTCTATTTTTTTCTTTTCCTATCAAATTCTTCTCTTCTCTCGCCATCATCGCTTCCTGATTAAAACCCTTGTGTTCTGCTTCCCTCTTCTGTTGCTCCTTTTTATCATTTTCGGTTTGTGCTTTCTCATTTACATTTTTCTTCTTCCATTCCCCTATCATCATCAACTTTTTCTATCGGCAGTTTTTATTTTCAGTCTGAGTTCCATCACCTCCTTTCCCTTCAAATTAAACCTCTCGCTTATTTTATCATCAACGAAATCATTTCTGAGTGAAATATTATTATTATTATTATTATTATTATTATTATTATTATTATTATTATTATTATTATTATTATTATTCAGAAAATGAACCCTATTTGTATGGAACAAGCCCACAAAAGAGGCCATCGATTTGAAATTCAAGCCTCCAAAGATTATTGTGTTCATTTGTTATTATTATTGTTATTATTATTATTATTATTATTATTATTATTATTATTATTATTATTATTATTCAGAAGATGAACCGACTTGAAATTCAAGCCTCCAAAGAATATTAAGGTGTTCATTAGGAAGAAGTAAGAGAAGGTAGGGGAAAACACAGAAAGAAGAGATCTCACTTATGAAAAAAGAAAAAAAAAATGAACAAATGAACAAACAGGTAAAAATGTATTAATGTATTTTATCTGCATCTTATCTCTCAAGAAACCTCTTGTGTTCCCTCGTCTCATAATATATATAAGACCGACCTCGAAGTTCCACAAGACTTGGAAAGAAGAAAGGAGAGAGAGAGAGAGAGAGAGAGAGAGAGAGAGAGAGAGAGAGAGAGAGAGAGAGAGAGAGAGAGAGAGGGGGGAGAGGCATAAGGCCCCATAGAACATCTCGGCCCCATTCATTATCCCTCTAGCCTTCATTATGCGCTTAAAAAGACTCTATTTTCCCCACCACGTACCCGGAGAAAATGGTCGCTATTACTGGAACGCTCGCGCAGGAGAAGGAAGAGCGCCTTCCCAGCCCAAACCCACCCCCCACCTTCCCTCCACCCCCGCCCAACCACCTTCTTAAGAGGTCTTTGAAGCTTCCTCAAAATTCTCTCCGCATTTAGGCCGAGGGATCAGTCCCTGGTCCCTCTGGTCCTTGGTCTATAGTGGTTGGTTCGCGGAAACGCCAGGAAACTGTGAAGCGCATCTTTTCGAAGAAGCCATTGACGACATCAAACATAATAATGTCTACCAGTCACGCTCGCCTGATCTATGTTTGGTATTGGCCACAATGATCCTTCAACTTTCCTATTTCCTAATATACGTTTGGATGCACTTTTCACTGACCGCCTTGAAATCGGAAAGGAAATGAAGAAATTCTCACTTTTCTACTTTCCTAAAATATATTTGGATATACTTTTCGCTGATGGCCTTGTCCCTTTTCCACTTCCAAATATATCTGGGTAACTTTTCACTGAATGCCTTGAAATCGGAAAGGAATGAAGAAATTCTTCCTTTTCCACTTCCAAATATATCTAGATAAACTTTACACTGAATGCCTTGAAATCGGAAAGGGAATGAAGAAATTCTCCCTTTTCCACTTCCAAATATATTTGGATATATTTTTCACTGGCGGCCTTGAAATTGGAAAGGAAATGAAGAAATAATCTTTCACAGACGGGACTCGAACCCATGCTGGTTAGCAAACTGAAAGCACTGCAAACCCACTCACAAATGCCCATAAATATAATGTGTCAAACGTGAAGAATTTTTTTTAGACCAAGATAAAAAAAATTATATTAATTATAACAAAAGTGTATATAAAGTGATAAAACATTAAAGAAAGCACCGCCCACTTAAAAAATAGTAAAAATAATTAGATAATAATGAAAAATGACATCACCATACTAGCCATTTAAAAAAAGGGACTAAAATGAAAACTAAAAACTAAACTTGGCATCCTACATCCTACAAAATGAAACATGGCGATTATCCATAGGCAGGAGAGTCCAGGATATCGCCGAACAAGAAAATAATTGCATTCCATTAAATGCCAATCCATTAAGCCCGTAATTATCACCTTTGTCGTCGGCGATTCGCTACGGTCAAATATTCGGACGGTAATGCATCAAAGAGGATCCCTTAAATTTAATCTAGCATTATCAAAAGAAATTTATTAAGGCCAAATCGGTTCTATGATTAAAAGCTTTATGGGTTGTGCTTTCTCTCTCTCTCTCTCTCTCTCTCTCTCTCTCTCTCTCTCTCTCTCTCTCTCTTACTGTGACAGCGCCCACGCCTGAGCGGAAATTTTCGGCATTTTAGGGGCCACCAAACCGAGGCTTTAGGGAGCCACAAAAACAAATTTTTTAATGGCATGCCAGGTTTTAGGGGCAATATAACAAAGGTTTTAGGGGCCACCAAAACCAAAGGTTTTAGGGGCCAGCCACTAAAACCAAAAACAAGGTTTTTAATGGGTCACCAAAACAAAGGTTTTAGGGGCCACCAAAACCAAAGGCTTTAGGGGAACCACTAAAACAAATTTTTTAATGGGCCACCAAAACAAAGGTTTTAGGGGGCCACCAAAAAAAAAAGGTTTTAAAAGGCCACCAAAACAAAGGTTTTAGGGGGCCACCAAAACAAAACAAAGGTTTTAGGGGGCCACCAAAACAAAGGTTTTAGGGGCCACCAAAACAAGGTTTAAAGAGCCACCAAAACAAAGGTTTTAGGGGATCACCAAAACAAGGTTTAAAGGGCCACCAAAACAAAGGTTTTAGGGGGCCACCAAAACAAGGTTTAAAGAGCCACCAAAACAAAGGTTTTAGAGGGCCACCAAAACAAGGTTTAAAGAGCCACCAAAACAAAGGCTTTTAGGGGCCACCAAAACAAGGTTTAAAGGGCCACCAAAACAAAGGTTTTAGGGGGCCACCAAAACAAGGTTTAAAGAGCCACCAAAACAAAGGTTTTAGAGGGCCACCAAAACAAGGTTTAAAGAGCCACCAAAACAAAGGTTTTAGCAGACCACCAAAACAAGGTTTAAAGGGCCACCAAAACAAAGGTTTTAGGGGACCAGCAAAACAAGGTTTAAAGGGCCACCAAAACAAAGGTTTTAGGGGCCACCAAAACAGAGGTTTAAAGGGGCCACCAAAACAGAGTTTAAAGTTTAAAAAACAAAGGTTTTAGGGGCCATCAAAATCAAAGGTTTTAGGGGCACCAAAACATGCTAAAGTTTAAGGCCCACCAAAACAAAGACTTTAGGGGACCACCAAAAACAAAGGACTTAAGGACCACCAAAACAAAGACTTAGGGGGACCACCAAAACAGGACTTAAGGACCACCAAAACAAAGACCTAGGGACCACCAAAAACAAAGACTTTACCACAAAAAAAGGGCCATCAAAACCAAAGACTGTAAGGGCCACCAAAAATAAGGGTTTTAGAGGCCACTAAAAGACTTTAAGGGCCGTCAAAACCAAAGGCTTTTGGGGCCACGAAAAACAAAGATTTTAAGGGCCACGAAGACCAAGGGTTTTATGGGCCACCAAAAATAATGGTTTTAGAGGCTACCAAAACAAAGGCTTTAAGGAACCACCAAAATTTTGTGTATTCCCAAGAACACAGATCTCTAAAGCACGTATAATTTTTTTTATTACACAGAAAATGATTAATTTCATGTTAGTTTTAACAAATTTTGTCATTCATTTTTTGTTGTTGTTTTCTATTATTGATCGCCCTTTTGGCTCGCGCCATCGTTTCTGTTCATAATTACCGGTGTTTTCATTTAGTCCGTAAAACTGGGCTTTCTTGCAGAAATTTACAAATTGCAAGAAAGCCCAGTTTTACGGACTAAACGAAAACACCGGTAATTATGAACAGAAACGATGGCGCGAGCCAAAAGGGCGATCGATAATAGAAAACAACAAAAAATGAATGACAAAATTTGTTAAAACTAACACGAAATTTCAGAGGACTCGAGAATGCGAGCCGAAAAGAAACACAAGGTATTTCCTGCAACTGGGAAAATTTCTCAGGATAGTGGCAACATCAGCTAAAGAATGTGAGCTCGAGAAATGCCCTCTCTGCTGACACACGTACACACACACACACACACACACACACACACATACATACATAAAAGCAACAGGACGGTGGAATTTCACAGGGGAGACCAAGAGAGAAGAAGAAGAAGAATAAGAACAGCGAGAGAGAGAGAGAGAGAGAGAGACTATATGTGAAATTTTTCTGATAAAAGTCCCTTTGCATCACAACCTTTAAACAGCCATTATTATTTTCACATTCTTATAGAAGTTGAGGGGTGGGGGAAAAGAAGAGAGAGAGAGAGAGAGAGAGAGAGAGAGAGAGAGAGAGAACATCCTGTCGATGTCAGTACAGTGTAAATTTCAGGCGTCCAGAGAGAAATGAAGATGGACGGGAACGCCGCCCCTGGCCGAGAGAGGTCTTCTCGATGTGTCTCAGACGCCCCGAAGGAAAAGGAAAACAAATGGAGGCCCATCCCGACAAAGCGATCTCAAAACGACCGAATAACGAAAGAAAGAAGAAGAAGAAGAAGAAGAAGAAGAAGAAGAAGAAGAAGAAGAAGAAGAAGAAGAAGAAACTGGGTAGATGCGAGGGGTGTACGCCCTGACACACAGATAACAGAATAGAAGCGAATATAGAATTTAGGCCAAAGGCCAAGCGCTGGGACCTATGAGGTCATCCAGCCCTGAAACTGAAATTGACAGTAAAAAGGTTTAAAAGGTGCAACATGAGGAAAACTTGGAAGTTGCACCATGAATCAATTGTTAGGAGAGGGTTGAGGAAAGTAAGAAGAAAGATAATGAACGGAGGTACAAAAATAAGAATAAAAGAGGTTGCAGCTAGGGGCCGAAGGGACGCCGCAAAGACCCGTAAGCGATGCCTACTGTGCACCGCATGAAGTGCACAGACGGCACTGCCCCACCAACAAGGGGTCAGACACGCACAAAGAGAGGGGCTGGAAAGTGGATTACGTAACACTACGTCGTGCCTCAATTCAGTCTGACAGCACTGAGTACTGCATCATTAAGATTCTGATTTTATTCTTCATTAAAACCCTCATGAACTGATGCGTACATCTGCCTGTTCCCAGACTTCCCTCATCACTTAATCAGCGAGAATATTAAGCAGCCACGGAAGCGTAAAATCACTGTGTACATAAAAAAATAAATATTAATTATTTTCAAGAGGGTGCTTTCACCATATATACTCGACCTTTTCCACGTGGGTACTCTTATCAATTTTATCAAGGGCTTCTTCCAGCTTTCCAAGCTTATCCTCAGTTTCCCACGCAACTGTTACATAAAATAACAGAGAGAGAGAGAGAGAGAGAGAGAGAGAGAGAGAGAGAGAGAGAGAGAGAGAGAGAGAGAGAGAGAGATATGTGAAAAATTTCTGATAAAAGTCCCTCTTGCATCACGACCTTTACAAAGACATTATTTTCAAATTCTTATAGAAGTTCAGAGAGAGAGAGAGAGAGAGAGAGAGAGAGAGAGAGAGAGAGAGAGAGAGAGAGAGAGAGAGATACATGAAATATTTCAGGAAACAGATGTCTTCTATATCAGCAACTTTAAACAACTGTTATTCCTAAAACCTTGCAGAGAGAGAGAGAGAGAGAGAGAGAGAGAGAGAGAGAGAGAGAGAGAGAGAGAGAGAGAGAGAGAAATACACGACATACTTAGAGAAAATAAAACTGGGACCTTGAAACAGCACCTTTAATAAACACGTAAGTCTAAGGGTTTTTGTAGATAGAGCAAAGAAGCACAATCAACAAAGAGAGAGAGAGAGAGAGAGAGAGAGAGAGAGAGAGAGAGAGAGAGAGAGAGAGACAGAGAGAGAGACAGAGAGCGGTGTTGTTCGAGTAAACACCGATATTGGTAGTTGCAAACTTAGCAAATATAAATCAGGGGTTCCTCAAAAGCCGGGCATATAAAGCCAAGTTTGGGAAAGGGGAGGTGCCCTGTCAGATATTGTAAAAAAAAAAAAAATATCCTGTACAATAAGGAGTCAAAATGAAGTTGATAGATTTGCGGGATAAAGGGGATTTTCGAGTGGGATTGGTCATGGTTGGGGGTGGGAGGGATGGAGTGAAGGGGAGGGGGTAAGGTGAACCAAAATATCTTTGGATTTACCTGTCAGGTAAATTGTCAAAAATACTTGGTTTTCGTCTAAGCAACCTATGGGAATGTTATCTACATGAATAAGACGATGAGGCTTTAAAAAAAATTAAATTCTGAAGGGAAATGGATAACCATTTAGTGAAAACGAATAGAAAATGGTACACCTGCCAAAATGTTATTGAGCTTCATAAATAAAAAAATAAACACTCTAGATGCAAAACGCCACAATTTCAATATTTTCATTTATAATCTTTTGAGCAATGGAAAATCACAAGCAAAAGACTTTTCAATCAACTAGATAAAATGGGTGAACATGTGAAAAGAACACTGCATATAAAAAAATGTATATATTCAAGGCTAAAAGGAAATTACTCATGATCTAATTCATAATGTTATGAAAACAGTAAAATCGTGTAAAAAATTAACATGAATTAACCTACAAAATAACGTGAAAAGGTTACTCTAGTGCACATAATATACAACAAATGAAGGCAGTAGCATATGAATTCCCACGACAGACTAAACCAAAAAGGCTTGAGATAAAATATCATTTTATGCTTAAAGCAAAGAGATCCTGAACAGAAATCAGTTACATATACAAAGATTCTCAATAGTATATCTTCGATTAGTGGCGTTTGTTTTTTTTTATTGCAATGTTATCCTGCCAAGTAAGAATACATGAATTGTTGAAAACCTCTATTTTGTACTCACGTCACGAAAAGACGCCTCACTACATTATTAAGCAGTTCAAGTCGAAACCATTGGAGACTTACCTGGAAAGAAATGGCAGAAATTATTAATAAGAGTCACCTCTGGCGAATTGAGATATATAAGAGTTTAAAGCATTCTTTCAGTTCTTATATTTCACTGCATATACAAAAATAAATCTGGTAATTTCTCGGAAATTTGGGTCCTGTTACGGAATAACTTCATTTTTGTTTTTGGGGCGTTTGAATGTGAAAGATATTTTAATTTTTCAAATGTTTCCCTCCTTTGAATGTAAAAGATAATTTAATTTTTCACATATTTCCCTTGTTTGAATGTAAAAAATAATGTTAAGTTTAAATATTACCCATTTGTAATAAAAAAAATTATCTGAAAAGTATATATATTTTTAAAGATAAGTATAATAACATTTATTTTTATCCCCAAATGCAAAAACCTCTACATCTTAATCATTTCTCAATAACATTGGTTCCTTTATATCTTCTTCTTTATTTTTCTTAAAAGAAAAATAAAAAAGAAAAAAGTCGATGTTTCTTGTCCAGTTCTTTCCCTTTTACCTTTTCATTCTACTTTTTTTCCCTAATCTCTCTCTCTCTCTCTCTCTCTCTCTCTCTCTCTCTCTCTCTCTCTCTCTCTCTCTCTCTCTCTCTCTCTCTCTCTCATACCCAATTTATATTTACTTTTACCCACAATATTGTCAAAAGAAAAATGAATGAAATGAAAAATAAGCTTTAAATTCCACTACAGAATCCAGAGCAAATAAAAACAGTGTGTATGCGTATGTGTATGTGTATGTGTGTGTATGTGCGTGTGTCTGTGCTTGCGTTCGCTGGGATCCATTCATTTAACCATTACGCCTTTCAAATTCAACAGGCAAATAAGAAAAGTATAAATAAAAAATAAAAAAACATATCCCTCCTCGTTACACATTCAGGAAATCCACGCAAGAGAGAGAGAGAGAGAGAGAGAGAGAGAGAGAGAGAGAGAGAGAGAGAGAGAGAGAGAGAGAGAGAGATTCCTTCCCTTATTCCCTCCTACGTAAACTAATGCCCCGAGTTCAAAGCAAAAGAGGCGCGCCTCTTATCGAACGATTCTTGCCATAGATGTCGAAATGAATAATTCATTCCCTGACTTGAATTCATTTTTTTTAAGGGAAGATTCGCATCTCTGGTAATTCGGGACGTGAATGAAGAAGGTATATTGGGCATCCCATTCGTCGATTCGTGTTTCGTAATGTATTCGGTAATGAATGAGGGTATTCACGGATTCGTTGTGGATATTTTACGTAGTTTACTCATTGCTGTCTTAAACTAAGGTTTCGCTACGACTTTTTTTTATTATGTAATGTGCTTATTGATTTATGGAATTAGTTGATAAAGCGATTTTAAATAATCAGTATTTCTGGATGAAATATTACGAAATATCAGCTTCGTGGTACTTTTGTTTCGTTTATTAATGCTTGAATTACATTATTTATTAATCATTTATCTTTCGATGCATTAAACTATGATCTTTTCAGTATCTAATACCCAACCCATCCTCCTTATGAATGAGTATTCATGAAGCATTATACACATATATATATATATATATATATATATATATATATATATATATATATATATATATCAACAACAAGGACCCCTAAGGAGCCGGGACTTCGGTGGAAGCCACTGCCCACTTCTTTTATAGACCGAGGCATGAGGAGACGCAATGTCACTTGGGTAGGCCTAGGGATTTCTGGACCGTGAGTAGGCCTATAGGATCGGAATTTCACGACGCGAGGTATCTTTGCGGCCTCTCGCTCTGGGGGAATTCATAGTTCGTTTATGTTATTCTTGGGCGGCAGAAAGAGAAGTTAGAAAATTAACTTCAAAGATGAAGAAAAGAACAATATCTATCGTCTTCGGTATAAAGATATATACGTATATATGGCGTTAAGAGCCAAGTAACCGATAGAACTATTTTTACTCGTCTCGATTTTAATAGTTCACTGACATTTTTTGTTTATTTATTTACTGATTTGTTAATTTAACTCTTTCTTTTTTTAATAAGCTGTCTCTTCTTTTTGTATTTCCCTTTACTTTCTGTTACTTCTTTCTATTGAACATCATATTCTTTGGAAGCTTATAATAATAATAATAATAATAATAATAATAATAATAATAATAATAATAATAATAATAATTTTTCTGAACGACATTAGGATGAGATCTAACCGAAAATCAGATAGTATTATAAGTCACGTGCTACATTTTTTTTATTTCCTAACCATCGACGACACACACACACACACACACACACACACACACACACACATATATATATATATATATATATATATATATATATATATATATATATACATACACATACATGCGTATTTACTAAGCCAACATTAGCTTGCTTAGAAGTCTGTGTATACACACAAAATATAGATATCTATATTTACACAAAAAACGGATAAAGGTCTACATTAATGTAGTTCTCAGTAAATTGTGGTGGGGGGGGGGGGTAGGCAGGAAAATGCCAGAAGCGACAAGTTCACACCCTCCCGTTAAAAAGAAACTGAAACTGAAACAAGAAACTGAAACTGAAAAAGGATGAAGCGTATCTGAAATCCATCCTAAACGGGATTAGAACATGACGCACTGATAATAAAAAAAAAAAAAAAGAATTAATCTCTGAAATAACTGAAGAGAAATGCCCCGAAGTTTCTTCGGCGCAATCGAGTTTTCTGTACAGCCGCTACAGCGTGAGATCAAGGCCACCGAAAATAGATCTATCTTTCGGTGGTCTCAGTATAATGCTGTGTGAGCCGCGGCCCATGAAACTTTAACCGCGGCCCGGTGGTGGCCTATCCTGTATCGTTGCCAAAAGCACGATTATGGCTAACTTTAACGTTAAATAAAATAAAAACTACTGAGGCTAGAGGGCTGCAATTTGTTATGTTTGATGATTGGAGGGTGAATGGTCAACATACCAATTTGCAGCCCTCTAGCTTCAGTAGTTTTTAAGATCTGAGGGCGGACAGAAAAAGTGCGGACAGAATAAAGTGCGGACGGACAGACAAAGCTGGCACAATAGTTCTCTTACGGAAAACTAAAAAGGGAGGAAAGAAAGTTATCGTACTGAACAGTAATCCTTCTTAATCTGTCAGTTCAACTTCAGACAAATTAATCTTCAAACTAATCTTTCTTCATAAGCAACGACCTTCGTCCAACATGGTCTTCCACTGAGGACGATTAAATATTAAATAAGACTCTTTTCTCGAGAGTAATTCTCGGCATATTGTTAGAAATACACTCCTTAAGATTGAACTGAATTGAACTGAATATAAAATTTAGGCCAAAGGCCAAGCACTGGAACCTATGAGGTCATTCAGCGCTAAAACGAAAACTGAAAGGTGTAACAGGAGGAAAACCTCGCACATGCACTATGAATCAACTGGTAGGAGAGGGTTGAGAAACTAAGATGGAAGAAAGAGAATATGAAAGGAGGTACAGTAAAAGGAACGAAAGGGGTTGCAGCTAGGGGCACTACCCCTTTACGGGGTCCTTAAGGTTCAGGAGAACTGCCGTCTTCATCGTCAGAGAAAATGAACAGGATTCTTATCTTAATTATCCTCATCTTTGAAGAACGAGACTGTTCTTCAAGAACGGGATCTTTTCTTATCCCCGTCTCTAAAGAACGTTGGTTGTTCTTCATAGTCTTCAATAAAGATGATCTGAGACCCGAACTAATCCCACCTTTAATCCCCCTTCCTTGGGGAATCCGAGCATTACTCGCTTTTAAGAAAAATGGTTCCCAGATCAGCTTCTTCGGAAATTTCTCATACTGTAATGGTTACTTAAATTCTTGGGAATTTATCGGTCCGGATGCTTTGCAATCACTGCCTTTCTGTGTGTGTGTGTGTGTGTGTGTGTGTGTGTGTGTGTGTGTGTGTGTGTGTGTGTGTGTGTGTGTGTGAGTGTGTTTGTGCTTCTTTTGCTCAATTATTTTCACATATTTATTCAAAATAAATTTCGTTTAATTTATTCTGTGTGTGTGAGTGTGTTTCTTTTGGTTAATTATTTCACAGACTTATTCAAAATAAATTTCGTTTAAAATTTATTTCCTGTTTGTGTGTGTTTCTTTTGTCTAATTATTTTCACATTTATTCAAGATAAATTTCGTTTAAAATTTGTGTGTGTGTGCGTGTGTGTCTGTTAGTAAAGAGAACAATGGCATACTACGCTTGGTGATACCTTATATAATGAAAATATCCACCACCTACGTTTCCGGCTCTTCTTCAACGAAATAAATAGATGAGTAAAAGACACGGCTTTCCGCTAATGTCTCAACTCACAAGAATAAAAAAAAATTAAATTAAAAATGTCTTATTCTATGGACGACCTGGTAACGCCTGTCACGTCTCGTATGGAGCAGGAAAAAACGAGCGACATTCGCGCCCATGAAAAGGAAAATTAGATAAAATAAATAAATAAATAAATAACATACCATCCCAGCCTACGGCTTAAGTCTCACAGAAAGGAAAAAATAAATAAATAAATAAATAAAAATATGCATTATTCAGGCATTATTCACCAATGGTCACAGTTTACAAACAAAAAGGTAGAGAAAAGAAATAAGAATAAAAAACGCAGTCATTGCCTACGGCGACTGCCTCCTAAACTGAAAATAAAAATCAATATTTGAAATCATACGAAGCATAAAAAAATGCGTAATCACCGAATCACCGACTGTCACGGATTCGGCAAAAAAAATATAAAATAAAATAAAATAAAAACTGCATCCTTTCGCCACGGTCAGGGCTCGTAGCAAGCAAAACATCCTTTGTTTGGCGCACAAAAGCAAATGGCAGGGAAAAGGAATGAAGACAATACCTTGGACTTGCATTTACGACGCTCCTGGATGCCGGTGCTTGCGTGCTCGCTTGCGTATCTTTGCAAATGCCACTGCCAGCTTGCTTGCGTATGTTTGTAAGTATAACTGCGTGCTTGCGTATGTTTGTAAGCGCCATTGCCTGCTTGAGTTCTTGCTTGCGTATTTTTATAAGTGCAGCTGTGGGCTTGCGTCCTTGATTACGTAAGTTTGTAAGTGGAACTGCGCGCTTGATTGCGCATTTTTGTACGTGCAAATGCGTGCAAGCGTGCTTGCTTGCGTACGTTTGTAAGTACAACTGCTTGCTTGCATCTCGCTTGCGTATATATATATATATATATATATATATATATATATATATATATATATATATATATATATATATATGTATATATATATATATATATATATATATATATATATATATATATATATATATAATCGCTGATCTTAATGTATAAAGTTTTCAGTGCAAGGTCTGTTTGACGAACTGTTACGAGTCATTCTCTCTCTCTCTCTCTCTCTCTCTCTCTCTCTCTCTCTCTCTCTCTCTCTCTAAAAGAGAATCTTTATATATATATATATATATATATATATATATATATATATATATATATATATATATATATATACATACACACATCCCGGCAAAGACAGAATAAAGACCAAGGCCTTGTACAGCGCATGTAAAAGAACAAGAAGAAGGGAGAGAAAAAGCAACATATAAAACTGGCCTTCGGCAGCAGACCTTAGAGGCCCCTCGGCACGGCAGCTGCGTGGCCTATAGTCCCAAGTAACGGTTAAACTAATGCCGCCGAATTCCCTGGGAATCGCAAGGACCCTCCTCGGCGCCGCACGAAGTAGGCCACGTCAGGTCCCTGAATTCGAAATCAATCCCGGATTTTCTTTTCTCTCCCCTACATACATAAATGTACAAGTTGCAGTGCGAGGCTTGTAGTAATGTGTGTGTGTGTGTATGTCTGTGTGTGTATCTATAGGCCTATATATAATATATATATATATATATATATATATATATATATATATATATATATGTATATATATATGTATTATATATATATATATATATATATATATATATATATATATATGTATATATATATATACTTATATATATATATATATAGCCTATATATATATATATATATATATATATATATATATATATATATATATATATATATATATACTGTGTATATATATGTATGTATATGTGTGTATCTATATCTACTGTATATATATATATATGTGTATGTATATATGTATATGTATGCGCGCATGCAAAAGTATAATATAAATACACAAACAAAATTAATTAGCTATATTGTTGGCAATGAATTACCTTTTTCCAAGACAATTACGTTTTGAAGGAAATCACTAAAAAAAAAACTGTCACGTAAACATGTCATTAATTTGTAATTCTCAATGAAATGATAATGATTCTCTTATTTTATTTAAAACATACAGCTCGAACTTAACGTGGCAAATTCATCCAATCTACCTTCGAAAACTCAGCGGCGCTTCTTAAAATATAATTCGACCAAAATATTGTACAGTATAAGTCGAATATTGCTTTTAAAACCGGTAATAACTCGATCCTCACGAACCCGGTTCGTTCCTACGTCTGAGGTCCGATTCGATTCACTCAGAGTCTCTAACGCAAAAGTACTTCGACCTTCCAGGGGCAAAATTAGCTCGAACTCCCCCAAGAAAAATTTCCGACGAATTTGCTGAGGCACAATCCGTTCGAACTTCCCGAGATTTGGGTCGGCTTTCTCAAGGCAAGTGTACACACATATATACATATATACATATATATATATATATATATATATATATATATATATATATATATATATAGAGAGAGAGAGAGAGAGAGAGAGAGAGAGAGAGAGAGAGAGAGAGAGAGAGAGATTTTTTAGAGAGTCCTCAATCTCTCTCTCTCTCTCTCTATTAACTGCTTAGGTCAATAGAAGTATACTTCTGCCCAGTTGAGAGAGAGAGAGAGAGAGAGAGAGAGAGAGAGAGAGAGAGAGAGAGAGAGAGAGAGGCCCATCAGTCAGGACACAAAAATAAAAGAAACTCCTATTGATTCTGTTTTTTTCTCAGGACAATATGTGACCGTCTTTTACCGTTTCCTAGATATTTCTTCATTTTGGCTAAGATAAGAATAAATCAATTTATATGTGTGTCTTTTTATTTAATAAGTTTATTTTATATTTTTCGTTACGTATCTGAAATTCTCTGTTCTCATCGACCTACATTTGGCTTTGTGATATCACAGCCGATGTGTTTAGTCAGCGCATCAGTAAGTTGCCGAAGATATAAAGAAACTGCTTTAATCAGATCTAAAGTTAATAAAAATAAGAAAAACATTCGCCGAAGTGTCTTCGGCGCAATCAAGTTTTCTGTACATCGTATAATCAAGGCCACCGACAATAGATCTATCTTTCGGTGGTCTCAGGATCATGCTGTATGAGCCGCAGCCCATGAAACTTTCAGCCACGGCCCAGTGAAGGCCTGGTCTATATCGTTGCCAGATGCGCAATTATGGCTGACTTTAACCTTGAATAAAATAAAAACTACAGAGGCCAGAGGGGCTGAAATTTGATATGTTTGATGATTGCGGGTGGGTGATCGACATACCAATTTGCAGCCCTCTAGCCTCAGCATTTTTAAGATCTGGGAGCGGACATAAAAAGTGCGGATAGAAAAAGCACGGAGAACTAAAATTGCATCATCCACTTTGAAGATACCAAGATATCGCAAGATAATTAGGAAGCGCCCCATTTCTGCCGAAGACAACAAAAAGACATTCCTCTGGCATTATTCCTTCTTGAAGATAGTAGCAAATCGCTCCCTTTCCGTTCAAGATAGTAAGATAGCGTTATTTCACTTTTAAGGCAACGAGAAATCACTGCATTCAGTGGTAAAGATTACAAGAAACTACATCATTTCTTCCAGATACCGAAAAAAAAAAACTCGTAACATTCTCGGGTACAGATCGACCCTCGATCACCGTCTAGCAATTCATATTCCGCATGCGGAAATCGGCGGATTCCGCGGACGGGTTGATTGATGGCACTATCATTTTAGGCGGCTGGCGTGCTGTTCCGATATACCACGAATATGATGCCTTACGAAAAGGTTATAAATCGGTTTCCTTCTTTATCATCGCGTATCTAAGACGATGTTCTTCCATGATTATACATTTGTCTGTATGCATGCAAGCATTGGTATACACAGCACACATATACGCACGCACAAAGCAACTGGCAGGAGAGTGGGCTCGCGTAAAAGCAGTGTTCGTGGTCTGATGCCAGCATGCAGCACCCAGTCGACCCAGCTGTTAGGAAATAGGGCTTTGGAATAAAGTAATCAATTGAGGCTTGCTGGGAACTTGAAGGCTTTCCCCTTATGGTGCTAAATCTACCCTCCCCTCTAAAAGAATATATATATATATATATATATATATATATATATATATATATATATATATATATATGTGTATATATGTGTATATATATATATATATATATATGTATACATATATATGTGTATATGTGCATATACTATATATATATATATATATATATATATATATATATATATATATACAGATATATAATGTGTATGTATGTATGTTTGAGTTTGTGCAACTAACTTCCGTAAACTGGACAAGGTAGCAAGAACACTTCTATATGAGCTTATCCACCCTTACGTATTATTATTATTTTTATTATTATTAACATCGCCTTAAAACGCCACCAACTTTTATTAGAATTAAAATATTAGCCAAGGCAGTACTCTTCCAAAAATGAACAAATCAGAAATCTAACCTGTTTTTTGTAAAAATAAACTAATGAAAGCGACTTTTATTTTTATTTCATGTTTTTTATCCCTTTGGATAACAAACACGTTATTATTAGCCTCTAATACAAGATAATTAACCTATCTATCAGAGAAACATTCTCCTTAAAACGCCACTTTTACAGAACCCTCGAACAAAAATAGTATTATTATTATTTCCACCCGTAACGCACGCGTGGTACAAAAATAGACAAATCAGGAATCAAATCTCTGTTTTTAAATGTCCCCGCTAATGAAGAAACTATTAGCGACTTTTTCCACTTTATTTCATTTTTTTTTTTATCCCTCGAGGAATAACAAACACGTTCTGCGAAAAGCCTCTAATTAGGCACAAGGATACTGTAACCTACATCTCATCAGAAGAATTGTAATTAACCTGTTTTTATATATATTATATTATATATATTATTATTTGTATGGAGGCGCATTTGGTGGATAAATTGATAAATATTCAATTCGATTAACAAATGGCATGTGAATGTTCATGTAATAATCCTTTATTTCGATAATTGCCGCGTCGATAATTCTAGGATGTCAAGTTCGTCTAATGAAAATATAAGAGGATTGTGTATATATATATATATATATATATATATATATATATATACAGTATATATATATATATATATATATATATATATATATATATATATATATATATATATTCCCCTTTATAGGGAAACCGACAGATCTTACATTCCTTACGATCGGCAAGTTTTCGAGAATGAGGTTGCAAGCCCCATGCCCTTTTCCTTAACCCTAGCAGACGCTGGTGCCAATTTAATGATGGGTGGACTAGTGGGCTGTATGCCAGGAGTGATCCTTGGACCTACCAAACACAGAGAGAGAGAGACACGAATGAGAGAACATGTAAAGACCCCTTTCGAGAAGAAATGACAGTCTAAGGAACACAAGAAGGCAGGACACAAGATACAAACACCAGAACAGGCTCATTAGAAACAGCCACCCCTACTAGAGATTAGGCTCGGAAGAAGACGAATAAGAAGAAAGACTTCAAAAGATACAAATTTCCACGCATGCTACTGAACTCAGTTTTTCAAAGGATTACAAACATAAACATGTGGAAAGTGGCTCATTGCGTTGTTATACGAGTATCAGATGAAGAAAGAAAAAATCTACTTTCGTGTTTACAATGGAAAATGAAGCTAATGAGGTCGCTGTCAAGGTAACGTGGGGAGAGAGAGAGAGAGAGAGAGAGAGAGAGAGAGAGAGAGAGAGAGAGAGAGAGAGAGAGAGAGAATTTCATAAGCTCCCAGAGCAAAAATTCTGAATTTTATGAAATACTAAATTTTATGCTCCTCTGAAAATACTCGACGAATTCTGGAAATCCTATATTTTATTTCGTCCTTTACGACTGTCAGCAGTAGTAATAAGATAAATCTCTCTCTCTCTCCCCCCTGGATCACAACTTAGTCTAGCAGTGGCAAGCAGAAGTAGGCCACTTCCCCCAAACTTTCTCGGATACCGATGTCAAACTTGATGCGAAAAAAAAAAACCTCTTCTGAGAAGTCCCACCTCGGCCAAGTTTTCATGAGGCCAATGATATATTCAAGCCCTGGGGATGAGGCTAGGGTAAGCGGAGGAGGAGGAGGAGGAGGAGGAGGAGGAGGAGGAGGTTATAACTGGTGACACTGGTTTGACTCCTGGAGAAACATAAGAAGTAAAGATTACGAGAGAGAGAGAGAGAGAGAGAGAGAGAGAGAGAGAGAGAGAGAGAGAGAGAGAGAGAGAGAGAGAGAGAGAGAGACCCTTATTGTCACCAACCAGTAAGATTGAAATGGAGAGAAAAGAAAACAAATTAAGACAGGGAGAAAAAGCGTGAGTAGAGAAAAAAGCACTTTATTCCGGGGGAGAGAGAGAGAGAGAGAGAGAGAGAGAGAGAGAGAGAGAGAGAGAGAGAGAGAATGACAAACTTTTGCCTCCTGTCTCAGAATTAGCAATGAACTAGATCTGTGAAACTCTCAAACTTGTCAGTTCAATAATCCCTGCGCTTGAAAATTCAGTTTTAACGTGAGAAATGTCACTCAGTTTTCTAGAAACTTAGCGAGTCGGGGATATACTATTAGTCAAAGTTTTCAGTGTTAATTTGGCGTCATGTTTACATAACGAAGTCAGATGAAGTCAAACTTCGGCGACGACATGATTTTACCCATTTCTGAAAGTTGGGGAAAATCTTTTATCGCTAAATTGTTTGTCGCTAAGAGTACTGAATTCATTCCTTCTCACACAAAGAACGTATGAAAGTTCTTTGCTTGATTCGTCATTCATCAAATTGATTATTCATCACTCAGAACACTGGGGAGATTTGTCACCGCGAGCACGCGTGAATAATCCTGCAATATTTGATTAATTACAAAAAACACAAAGAACACGGAAAAAATAACATGCTTCATTAATCGTTCATGATCTACGAAGTGTGAACATTCCTCGCTTTATCAAATAAGAGAAAGAAATGGATAATTTTTTTCTGAGTAACCAAAGCCTCAGTTTCGTCTTCAAAAGAACTTCAGCAGAACCAGTGACAACCAGACTCTGATCCGCCCTCCTCCTCCTCTTTCTCCTCCTCCTTCTCGTCCTCCTCCTCTTTCTCCTCCTCATTCTCGTCCTCCTTCTTGTCCTCCTCCTCGTCCTCCTTCTCGTCCTCCCCCTCATCCTCGTCCTCCTTCTTGTCCTGTTACTCCTCCTCCTCCTTGTCCTCCTCCATTTCCTCCTCCTCATTCCTCTCCTGTTACTCCTCCTCCTCCTCCCCTCCAGTTACTCCTCCTCCTCCTCCCCCTCCCCCTCTTCCTGTTGCTCCGAAGCGACCGACAAACGTCTCACACTCACAAACGTCTCGCGAACTGTCTCATTGAAAGGGCGGGCGCGGTGTCATTCCAACCAATGAATTTCCGGTCACGTCCGTCGGTTGCACCTCGGATCACTCGCCAGTGTTCCGTTAAATGCTTCATTTAGGATTCGCTCATGAGATCCCGGTAAACAATTCAATGAGGTCGGACACAGCCGTGCATATGTTAACAGAATCGCGGCAGCAGAGAGAGAGAGAGAGAGAGAGAGAGAGAGAGAGAGAGAGAGAGAGAGAGAGAGAGAGAGATTTACAGATATTTACAGATAATTTCTCTCCTATAATTTCGAAGAAATGAGAGAGAGAGAAATTTATAGATAATATCTCTCCCTGATTTCAAAGAGATGAGAGAGAGAGAGAGAGAGAGATAATCTCCCCTGATTTAAAAAAAAAAATGAGATAGAGAGAAATATATTTACAGATAGTCTCCCTCCTATAATTTCAAAACTATGATAGAGAGAGAGAGAGAAATATACAGATACTTCCAAATAATCCTCCTCCCCCGATTTCAAAGAAGAGAGAGAGAGAGAGAGAGAGAGAGAGAGAGAGAAAGTGGCTTCTCTGACAGGCTTCGCTGGGCATAGTAATGAGACGCAGCGGACTTTGCGCCTCCTTGCCCAATGCGGAGTCTTACGTTCAAAGCCCGCTTTCAGTGCCCAGGTTTCTCCCCTAACGCTTAATTGCGTCAGGTGACTTAGCATCGGTGTTATTGTCAACTCTGTCAAGAGAAATCGCATTTAAATCATAATGTACATTCATAACGGAGCGGTACCTGGAAAAGAGTTGAGAAAATTGCATTCGTTTGTTCTCAACATATGACCTGATTAAAAATTGTCCGTAATGATTTACTGTCGACCACCGAATCCTTTTTATTGTCTGGTTTGCTTTCTCAAGGATTGTATGAAAGCCTAACAATTTAGATTTTGTCATATATATGTACATGTATATATATATCTATGTATATGTATATATATGTATAGAGAGATTTCACACATACACACACACACACACACACACATATATATATATATATATATATATATATATATATATATATATATATATATATATATATATATATATATAAGTTATAAAAACAATAAACGCTACTTTCAGACTTGTTCATATTTTCAGCATGCAGTTCAACTTTTAACACGTACAGATTAAAGCAGGTAGCTTACACTACGACACTGGAGCGCAAATAAGATAGTAGAAGCGTTTAAAGGGAGTGCGTACAGTGTACACACACATAAGGAACCCTAATCATTGTAATGAAAATGCTCAGGCAAACAGACAGACGGATACGACACCAAACCTGAAGGCTTGAGACGACCCTACCTAAATTGCTGATGTTTCTTATAAGATTCTGACACTGATTAATGACATGACAGATTGTATATGAAATATTCCTTGATATTTAAGAATCTTTAATGAGAAGACGAGTAGGCGTATAATAATAATAATAACAATAATAATAATAAAATCCGAGAGGTTCTGATCTTTGTCCTACCCTGGTGACAGTAAGAGAGACATGACACAACCACCCACCCCTGCAAACTGGTTTGTCCGCCCCGGATGGGGGCGAGGTAGGTAGGGAACGGGAGGGTAGGGAGACATCCACCGCTCCTACAAACCTGTTTGTCCTCCCAGGTGGGAGCAGGGTAGGTAGGTAGGGGATCGGGAGGGTAAGGGGGACAGCAGCCCTGGGTTCCAGCGTGCGTAGCGCACAAACAAGCTCGTAATAATAATAATAATAATAATAATAATAATAATAATAATAATAATAATAATAATAATTTTACATTGAAAAGAAAATAAACATTGTTTAGTCGTTCTAAAAAATCTTTTGTTTTTATGTAATAGCTGAAGAGAGGGCCTGGAATGAACAATAGCTGCAACAGCAACTGAATAGGAATTACCTTTTAGGATTGAAAAAGTAAACAATTTAATACCAAGAATCTATAATGATGATAATGTTGACATTACTGAGAAACAACTGAATTAAACGGTGCACGCCTCTGCAATAGCAAAACAAAATTGCTTTGACAATAAAAATGTAAAAAAATTGTAATTAAACAATGGACGCCTCTGCAATCGCAAATGAAAATTGCTTTAATAATAAAAATGAAAAAAAAATTCTAATTAAACGATGGACGCCTCTACAACCGCAAAAAAATTGCTTTGATAATAAAAATGTTAAAAAAATTCTAATTAAACGACGGACGCCTCTACAATCGAAAAAATTGATTTGATAATAAAAATGTAATAGAAAAAATTATAATTAAATGATGCACGCCTCTGCAATGGCAAAAAAATTGCTTTGATAATAAAAATGTAAAAAGAAAATTTTTATAATTAAACGATGGACGCCTCTGCAATCGCAAAAAATTTCTTTGATAACAAAAATGTAAAAAATTTTTTACAATTAAACGACGGACGCCTCTACAATCGCAAAAAAAACTGCTTTGACAATAAACATGTAAAAAAATTATAATTAAACACTGGATGCCTCTGCAATCGCAAAAAAACTGCTTTGATAATAAAAATGTAAAAATTTTTATAATTAAATGAAGGACGCCTCTACAATCGCAAAAAAATTCTTTGATAATAAAAATGCAAAAATTTTACGATGGACGCCTCTGCACTTGCAAAAATTTGATAGTGAAAACTAAAAGAGAAATTGTTTTGATATAATTCTAAAGAATCTTCAGTAATACTACGTTGAGAGCGAGATATCATCCCGTCCAAATAATCGGATGCCGGGGAGAAAGAGAAAACCATCCGATTAAAATCGGATGCTGCGAAGATGGGGATGTACACCGCCCGATTACTCTGGGTCCACAGATGCCGACTTCCGCGACATAGAAAACTAGTGGGACGGAGCAAAAGGGTTTTAGCAAATTCTGAAGCCAGACGAGAAAAGCCGTCGCAATCTGACTGACGACTGGAGTCACAAATGAAATATTTCTATATTTATTAAGTTTTTTTTTAATCAGCTTCAGCACTGATTTCAGTGACGCAAAATCCGCGTTTGTATTGGGTAGACTTCAGGCTGATACTCTGCGCATGCGCAGAATGCGCGCATGACTATGTTCGTGTATGTATGTATGAATTAGCGAGAACAAGAAGAATGAATTCCTTAAAGTGTATGGTATAGCGAGAATGAAAATTAAGTAAATGCATGTGTGTATGAACGGGCTGGTACTCTGCGCATGCGCAGAATGCGCGCATGACTATGTTCGTGTATGTATGTAAGTATGACTTAGCGAGAACCAGAAGAATGAATTCCTTCAAGTGTAAGTGGTAGCGAGAATGAAAATTAAGCACATGTATGTATGTATGTATGTATGTATGAATGAATGAATGTATGTGTATGTATGCATGTATGTATGTATATTACATTACGATTACGCATGATAAAGCTGGACATATGGAAAGTAAACCAGATACATAACAGTACATTTACGTACATGTGTGTGTGTGCATTCACAAGTGTTGGCAATGCCGTGAATCAGGAAGTTAACGATGCATGTATGTATATATGTATGTATGTATGTAGCCTATGTATGCGCGAGCCACATGCATAAAGCT
>NC_089741.1:30322863-30327863 GCF_040412425.1 Macrobrachium rosenbergii
CTTATTCGCGTGCTTGAATGAACTGCGTTCGCCCAATTGAATTGCGTCCTTTTATTGCAATGTTTGTGCAATGCATTTATGCGTGACGTCTCTGTACCCATTTGCCCCAGAGTCTTTATTTTTGCTGGCCCAGCAGAGGATTAATAACGAGGTTTACACCTGAGGAAGTTTGAGAGAAGAGAAGTGGAAAAGACTTGTGTATATATTTGTTGCGTTATGCATGACAATGCGGCGCCACTTAGAGGCGAGTGAAGGAGTAATGAAGGTATTATTATTATTATTATTATTATTATTATTATTATTATTATTATTATTATTATTATTATTATCCAAAAATTAACAAATTCACGTAAGACAAGTATAAAGGCCATTATTATTATTATTATTATTATTATTATTATTATTATTATTATTATTATTATTATTATCATTATTATTATCATTATTATTATTATTATTATTATTATTATTATTATTATTATTAAATATTGACAAAATCATTAAGACAAAATCTAAAAGAATTATTCTTATTATTATTATTATTATTATTATTATTATTATTATTATTATTATTAGCAAAATCACGTAAGACAAGTTTAAAAGCAATATTATTATTATTATTACTATTATCCAATACTGAAAAATTTACCTACGACTAGTCTAAAACCAAGCTTCACCAGTACTAATAACCACACGTGGAAAAAAAAGAGAAAATAAAAGAAAAATAGTAAATAAATAATGAGAAATCAACGTTAACAGATTCCATAACTCGAAACAGATCTATGAAAATCAGAAACAGTAGGACAACTGTATGAAGCTCTAGCAACCGGCATTACAGTATCGCCTTTAACTACGAAATGAAAAAAAAAAATGTAATGCTTCACAAGGAAAAAAAACGAAAAGCAAAGATCTGGATGCCTCTTAATAGCTACTGCGAAAGGAAATGAAAATGGTGATGTTAACATCATCGATAGGGGAACAGTGATTGTTGCATTTAGTCTTTTCTCATGCCAGCATGTGACATCTCTCTCTCTCTCTCTCTCTCTCTCTCTCTCTCTCTCTCTCTCTCTCTCTCATAGGATATGCCACGGATTCGAAGGGTTGTAAATCAACCTCTCTCTCTCTCTCTCTCTCTCTCTCTCTCTCTCTCTCTCTCTCTCTCTCTCTAATAGGAATTGCTGAAGATTCGGAGGGTTGTAGAATCTCGCTCTCTCTCTCTCTCTCTCTCATAGGAATTGCTGAGGATTCGGAGGGTTGTAGAATCTCGCTCTCTCTCTCTCTCTCTCTCTCTCTCTCTCTCTCTCTCTCTCTCTCTCTCTCTCTCTCTCATAATAATTGCTGAGGATTCGGAGGGTTGTAGAATCTCGCTCTCTCTCTCTCTCTCTCTCTCTCTCTCTCTCTCTCTCTCTCTCTCTCTCTCTCTCTCTCTCATAGGAATTGCTGCGGATGCGAAGGTTTGTACACTCTCTCTCTCTCTCTCTCTCTCTCTCTCTCTCTCTCTCTCTCTCTCTCTCTTTATATATATATAATTTATATATATACACTTACTATATATATAGATATATACTGTACACACACACATCCACATTGACATATCATCACACAGACATACCACCTTAACCAACAAAGCGCGCCAATGAAAATGCAGTGCTATTTCCCGTCAACCAGAGAATCATTATAATAAAAGGGACCAGGGCTGAGTTTTGTATTCCCGCCGGAGGGTATTTTCTCTCCAAAACACTTCAATAATTTCCACACAACAAACCTTGCTTCGGCCACGAGCAGTCAGTCATAAAAGGAAAACTATTTAACGATCGCTCGCTTCGGTGGCTCCGAGGGTTGTTAATACTGAGGTCGTTTGTCCCCGGCGGTGTTTAAGACACAACTGGGGGGGTGGGGGAGGGCCTGCCTGGTGGGATTAGGGGTGTAGGATAAGAGGGAAAAGATAAGTGATTAACGAAGGAATTAGGGAACAGAATCGAATGCGTTGGTCGTGTGGACATTTAGAATAAGAATGAATATGATTATTGCTTTTTGATGACGTGAATATAGAATACGAGAGTTGAGATTAAACAATTAAAAAAATTAGCCGAAGTTTCTTCGGCGCAATCGACTTATCTGTACAGCGTATAAACAAGGCCACCGAAAATAGATCTATCTTGCGGTGGTCTCGGTGTGATGCTGTATGAGCCGCGGCCCATTAACTCTCATCCGGCAGTGGTGGCCTGTGTTGTAGCGCTGCCACAAGCACGATTATAGCTAACTTTAACCTTAAATTAAATAAATAAAACTACTGAGGCTAGAGAGCTGCAATTTGGTATGTATGATGATTGGAAGGTGGATGATCAACATACCAATTTGCCGCCCTATAGCCTCTGTAGGTTTGAAGATCTGAAGTTGGACAGAAAAAGTGTGGACGGACAGACAAAGCTGGCACAATAGTTTTCTTTCTGTAAACCAATATGTAGATGGAATTTGAAACATGAATTACCATTACAGCTGTGTGCAGACGGTATAAGGAAACAGGACTTCAAAATAAAACGTATATGAACGCCACCGGAGAACGGGAATTACGAAAAAAATCATGCTGAACAAGAGGAAACACGAATTACAAATAAAACTGCATGCATACTTTAAGGTAAAAGAGGAATTAGCAATAAAACAGAAAAATACCTGTAAAAAAGAAAAAGCAATAAAACAGTATGAAGATGATATGATAAAATAGGATCTCTTAGTACCACTGAATATAGTTTTTATGTTAAAAAAAAACAGGAATTCCAAATGAAACGCGAATCATGCGAACAGAAAACAGGCAAGAACTCCTCAACGGCGTTATGGACTCACTCTCACTCTCTCTCTCTCTCTCTCTCTCTCTCTCTCTCTCTCTCTCTCTCTCTCTCTCTCTCTCTCAGGGCTTTAACAATCGTCGACAGCAGTGTTCCAATTATTCACCATAGGAGCAATCGACCAGGAGTGCAATTGACAGTAAAATCTCTCTCTCTCTCTCTCTCTCTCTCTCTCTCTCTCTCTCTCTCTCTCTCTCCGTCAAACAACACAAACGATTCTCCAAAATGGCCAACAAAAGGTGCACTGCACTTCCGTTTGGCAAAAGACCCTTAATATTGATATATAGACTTGAGCAACTGAATTCCGATTCATGATAGGGATACCCCGCATTCGCCTTCGTTATTCTGATTTACGCAGAAACACACACACATATATATATATATATATATATATATATATATATATATATATATATATAGAGAGAGAGAGAGAGAGAGAGAGAGAGAGAGAGAGAGAGAGAGAGAGAGAGAGAGAGAGAGATGAAAGAATGTTGGCTGGGTAAACACCAGCGCATTTCTCTGCGCATTCGTGACTGTCATAGTCCTTACGTCACCAACTATTCCTGTTATGCTTTAAAATGTAATCTCCATTTTCTTTTATTTCTCTTTCCTCAACCTTCCCTCGCCCTCCTTCCGCTCTCCTTATCGCTTAATCAATTGGATATACTTCATTTATCTCATTCCAGTAACCCGTTAAGTAAATATCTGAAGTGAAAAGAGAAGGGTTTGCGTAACTCAGCAGCATTTATTTCTCTCTCTCTCTCTCTCTCTCTCTCTCTCTCTCTCTCTCTCTCTCTCTCTCTCTCTCTCTCTGGTTGGGGTCAGTGACACAGTTAATAATGTATCTGGGACAAATTGTTTTATATTTTCTTTTTTTCGTCCACTTATTTGAGGACGACGACGAATTAGAAAACATAAAAAAAAAAACAAAAGATTGAAAAAGAGTTACAATAATTGTAAACTCAATTGCATTCGTTTTGAGCCACGAATAATGTCGACCTCACCATCCCTATTTTAATTTAGGATGAAAATAATAATCTCACGTTTCAAACTGTTATGTATGACCTAAAGATGAAATGCAACTTGCAAAAAAAAAAAAAGCTTTTATATAAATAAAAAAAAAAAAAAAATCGTATTTTTCTCGTTTTGGTTTTTATATAAATATAAACCAAATCGAAAAAATACGATTTTTTTAGCCTAATTGTTTTGAGAGCGACATTTAAAACAACTAACATTAGAGAGTCCATCACAATTAAATAATGGCACACTTTCTGTTTAATTAGGAGGTCTGCAGATCAAATGCATACGCCATTTGATCTGGAAAAATGCGAGCAAAAACAAGAAAAAAATATGATTTTTACGCAATCATCTGACCAAAAACAAAAAAGAAAAATATCATTTTTTCGGAATTATCTTACGGAATGGAGATGGATACTGTTGGCATAATTAGAACGGCTTTTTTTTTTTTTTTTTTTTTTTTTTTAGAACAGCAGTTAATATATAGTCTAGTCCCAGGGAATTTTAAAATGTTCGGTACGGAAGGGAATCAGAACAATGTTTACTCAAAGGAACTATATTTATTCATAAGGACAAGGATGGAGAGAGAGAGAGAGAGAGAGAGAATTAAAAAAATGTAACAAGCAGAGGGACATAGATCGTGATATGAGATTTTATATAAAAATATCGAGAGAGAGAGAGAGAGAGAGAGAGAGAGAGAGAGAGATATGGAGAGAGAGAGAGAAAAAATGCCTGAAATATTATAAAAGAGAGAGATGAGAGAGGGAGAGAGAGAGAGAGAGAGAGAGAGAGAGAGAGAGAGAGAGAGAGAGAGAGAGAGAGAGAGAGAGAGAATTGATCATGATAAGTACTTTAAATATAATACACGAACAAAGAGCGGGAAGACAAGAAACAACTATGAAATGTGTAGACTTAAGTTACGAAAAAAATTAGATGAACTGTTTTGGTGAAACTGACAGACAGGCAGACTTCACACAAAAAACCAAGGCTTTCAACACGTTTTTTTTTTTAAAATGCTGCAACAAAATAGAGAAAGTTTTGTAGGTTGGCAACATGTTTTGGAGAGAGAGAGAGAGAGAGAGAGAGAGAGAGAGAGAGAGAGAGAGAGAGAGAGAGAATTATGTTCGAACAAACAAA
>NC_089741.1:30337863-30342863 GCF_040412425.1 Macrobrachium rosenbergii
ATATATATATATATATATATATATATATATATATATATATATATATATATATATATATATATATATATACACACACAAATGCTTTCCTTCATAAAGCAGTTTGCTTTTACAGTTAGCCATGTTACAAGCACGAGATCATTCCGGTTCCCAGAATGAGGTCCTGTCGTATTCACGCTGATATATGCCCAGGGAGCGAAAAAGAAAACTATAATAAAATATAAAGTAAATTACGACTCGAGACACTAGGGGCTTTTCATTGCCCGTGAATGCAAGCGCTCT
Source organism: Macrobrachium rosenbergii (assembly GCF_040412425.1). NCBI lineage: Eukaryota > Metazoa > Arthropoda > Malacostraca > Decapoda > Palaemonidae > Macrobrachium > Macrobrachium rosenbergii. The sequence goes on from NC_089741.1 coordinate 30,338,143, forward strand.
CGCGCGCCTCACTCAGAAGGGAAATTGCAATAGCTTCCACTTCATAGAGTAAACGACTTGCTAATGGGAGAGAGAGAGAGAGAGAGAGAGAGAGGAGGAGGAGGAGGAGGAGGAGGAGGAGGAGGAGGAGGAGGAGGAGGAGGAGGAACATTGGAGAAATTAACATGGTTTAGCTTATTTTTTATTTCTCGAGAAACGTTTTTGTCGCACGTTTGGGCTCTAGAATTCTAACAGGTCTTCTGTGCTTCCTAAGCTTGTCTCCCTCGGCCTAGGGTGTTCACAGAAAAAAAAGAATGGGATGTAAAACTGATTTGGAATTGATTATAGTAATCTTATTCGAATATAAAGTGAAATTCAGTAAGTTTTTTCTGCTTGTAAATTTAACATCCCCCCCTCCAATTTTTTTTTTTTTTTAGAAATGTCCACAAAGAATGCACGAGATGTGTTAATTTTTCCAATTTGATTGCATTACCATCACTGTGTGTGTGTGTGTGTGTTTTTTTTTTTTTTTTAACAAAATCACCATATATTTTTTCTTAATCGTTTAGTTGCAAAATAAGCCCCTAGGTAATGAATTATTCGCACGTTCACTCGTTTTTCTATTTCGTCTGTTTTCCTCGATAATTAAATCTTTTGTTATTCACATGAATCGCGTAAAATCAAAAGCTGCTTAACAGCCTTCCAAAGAACAGGAAACCGGTAATATACGAGATGGTCGACACAGGGTTGAACGACGGCAAGTTTAGCGAGGTGCTTATTATCAATGGATATGGTTTTAATAAAAATAAATACACGGATACACATAGCATTTCCTTTAATAAATCATTTCAAACGCCACGGAAGTATGCGAGTGTACTGATTATTCAATAACGAATGCAAATTAGTAAAAAATAAGGCGAAGTTTTTTCGGCGCAATCGAGTTTTCTGTATAGCCGCTACAGCTTATAGTCAAAACACCGAAAGCAGATCTATCTTTCGGTGGTCTCGGCATAGTGCTGTATGAGCCGCGGCCCATGAAAATTTAACCACGGTCCGGTGGTGGCCTACCCTATATCGTTGCCAGAAGCACGATTATGGCTAACTTTAACCATAAATAAAATAAAAACTACTGAGGCTAAAGGGCTGCAATTTGGTATGTTTGATGATTGGAAGGTGGATGATCAACATACCAATTTGCAGCCCTCTAGCCTCAGTAGTTTTTAAAATCTGAGGGCGGACAGACAAAGCCATCTCGATAGCTTTCTTTTACAGAAAACTAAAATGAAAGAAAACTGAAAAAAATAATGTTGAAAAAACATTTTGTGAACATACCCACACGCAACGCCGACAACAGTATCAGATTCTACTATTTTCTGTAATGGGTCGGAGAGAGAGAGAGAGAGAGAGAGAGAGAGAGAGAGAGAGAGAGAGAGAGAGAGAGAGACACGAGGGGAACCCATACATAAGCCTGCAGAAATCAGGACTTTGGCATTTTATACCACGGCGCCGTTTCAACCACGCAAAACCTCTTACCACGGATTACCCCGCGGCCAAGGGCGTGCCGAAAAATTTCAGGGCCGAAAAATACTGAAAGTAGCAGAGAGAGAGAGAGAGAGAGAGAGAGAGAGAGAGAGAGAGTAAAAAGGACTTTCTAACGAAGAAAGAGAAAGAGAGACAGAGAGAGTAAAAAGGACTTTCCTAACGAAGAGAGAGAGAGAGAGAGAGTAAAAAAAGGACTTCCCTAACGAAGAACGAGAGGGAGAGAGAGTAAAAGGACTTTCCTGACGAAAGAGAGAGAGAGAGAGAGAGAGAGAGAGAGAGAGAGAGTAAAAGACTTTCCTGACGAAGAGAGAGAGAGAGAGAAAGAGAGAGAGAGAGAGAGAGAGAGAGAGAGAGAGAGAGAGAGAGAGAGAGAGTACAAGGACTTTCTTAAAGAGAGAGAGAGAGAGAGAGAGAGAGAGAGAGAGAGAGAGAGAGAGAGAAAAAGTGGGGCCGAAAAATTGAAAGTATTGAGAAGTAGCAGAGAGAGAGAGAGAGAGAGAGAGAGAGAGAGAGAGAGAGAGAGAGAGAATGTGGGGAAAAAAGGAATAAAATCTCTACAAGGCAAATATTTATGGTAAATCCCGGGCAGATATCGGTCCGACTCGATTCGCCGGCGGTATTGTGGATGTGTGGCTGACTTTATATGGGTACCCCGGTGGTTTTAATATGGATATCGCTTCTTTATATGGATATTGGAGCGTTTTTTTTTTTCTCTTTGCATGAAACGCGCTAATGCTGCCTGCATCGCCGATCGCTTCGCCTGTTAAGGGAAAGACATGCATGGGTCTTTACATGCACGGGGAAGGTTTCCGAGGAAAAACAACGCTCTGGTCATTCCCACATTCATACCTTCAATAGATTCAGAGCCACCACAAACACTGCGCCACTCAACTTTATCTGGGACGCATTCTCGCGCTTCCTGGATCGTTAGGCTTCTCCTTTTCAATACCCCTTTCAGCCCATCTATCCAGCAGCTCTTTCTACTTCTTGCATTTCTTTTCCCTTTTCGCCAGCTTACAGTCGTCAGTTCTCTCCACATGACTGAACCATCTCAAATTACTCTAATCCATTTTTTAACCCACAACAGCCATTCCACCACCTCTTCTGTGTTTCCCTACATTTCTCAATAGCTTTAATTATTTCTCTCTCTCTCTCTCTCTCTCTCTCTCTCTCTCTCTCTCTATATATATATATATATATATATATATATATATATATATATATATATATATATATATATATATATATTATATAATCCATTCATAAACAAAATCATTCTCTGGCCCATGGGATAATGGCTTTAACGAAATATCATCCATTCCAAAACTTACCCATCTCACTGGTTAGACGGTAAAAATGATCCGTCCACTGACATGTGTCCCTTCAAAAAAATCCATCTGTCCCACTGACTATTACACTTGCACAAAATAAGAAAAAAGAAAAGAAAAAAAGCAAGAAAAAGTATTCCCAGCATCGAGTACAGAACAGCAAGTGATCACCGCCCAAACCGCGCACAGGCAAGACGTCAGGGATTGCAAAAACTGGAGAGAGAGAGAGAGAGAGAGAGAGAGAGAGAGAGAGAGAGCCTCGCAAAGGTAATCCCGGACACGGTCTCGCGCGTTAACATGGAGAGGAGAATATTCAAAAGTCGCGTTTGCACATGAAAAATGCAGATCGTGACAAGGCGCCAGCTCGTGTCTCGCGCGGAAGACGGCGCACAGGAATGTCAACTCCACAATGGGACGAGAGGCATGAAAGGCAGATGTGGAAATAGTGCGGGATTTGAGATGGGAGAATGGATTGGTTTCGTTGGAAAATCAGGGCTCAAAATTACGGGGCTGATTAAGAATCATGGTGGAAAGTCAGGGCTAATTAAGAATCGTGTTGGAAAATCAAGAATTGCTTACGAATCAGGTGCAAAATCAAGGTCTAATTAAGAATGATGGTGGAAAACCAGAGCCTAAAATAACGGGGCTGATTAAGAATCGTGGTGGAAAGTCAGGGGCTAATTAAGAATCGTGTTGGAAAATCAAGAATTACTTTAGAATCATATGCAAAATCAGGGGCTAATTAAGAATCACAGTGGAAAATCACGGGGCTAATTAAGAATCATGGTCGAAAGTCAGGGGCTAATTAAGAATCTTGTTGGAAAATCAAGAATTACTTACGAATCAGGAGCAAAATCAGGGGCTAATTAAGAATCGTGTTGGAAAATCAAGAATCACTTAAGAATCAGGAGCAAAATCAGGGGCTAATTAAGAATCATGGTGGAAATTCAAGGGCTAATTAAGTCATGGTGGAAATTCAGGTGCTTATTAAGAATCATGGTGGAAATTCAGGGGCTAATTAAGAATAATGTTACAAAATCACGGCTCAATTAAGAAACATGGTACAAAATCAATGGCTAACTAAAAATCATGGTGGAAAATCAGGGGCTAACTAAAAATCATGATTTTAAATCAGGGGCTGATTAAGAATCCTGGTATAAAATCAGGGGCTAATTAAGAATCATAGAGAAAAACCAGAGGCTAATTAATTATCATGATGGAAAATCATGTGCTAATTAAGAATCACTGTGGAAATTCAGAAGCAAATTAAGAATCATGGTGAAAAATACGGCTAATTAAGAATGATGTTGGAAAATCAGGGGCTAATTAAAAATCATGATGGAAAATCAGTGGCAAATTAAGAATCATGGTAAAAAATCGGGGGCTAATTAAGAATCATGGTGGAAAATCAGGGCTAATTAAAATCAGGGTGGAAAATCAGAGGCAAATTAAGAATCATGGTGAAAAATCGGCGGCTAATTAAGAATCATGGTGGAAAATCAGGGGCTAAAAATCATGGTGGAAAATCAGGGGCTAATTAAGAATCATGATGCACAATCAGGGGCTATTTAAGAATCGTGGGACAAAATCAGGGGCTAATTAAGAATCATGATGGAAAATTAGGGGGCTAATTAAGAATCACGATGCACAATCACGGGCTAATTAAGAATCATGGTACAAAATCAGGGGCTAATTAAGAATGATGATGGAAAATCACGGTTAAGTTAAGAATCATGGTGATTAACGAAAAAGGCATTAAAAATGACTGGAGAAGGAAAATTCTATAGAGTTTCAGATATAAAATTAACTGCTTTGGAAGGAGTATCAAACAAATTTTTTTTATCTCAAAATTGAAACAGACACAAATTACAA
>NC_089741.1:30347863-30375363 GCF_040412425.1 Macrobrachium rosenbergii
ATGTGGTTCGGATTCCACAATAAGCTGTAGGTCCAGTTGCTAGGTAACCAATTGGTTCTTAGCCACGTAAAAATAAATCTAATCCTTCGGGCCAGCCCTAGGAGAGCTGTTAATCAGCTCAGTGGTCTGGTTCAACTAAGATACACTCAACTCTCAACTCATTTTTTTTAATTAACCCACATTTTTCACATAGTTAATTTCCTCCAAATTAATCAAAACAAATCTCTTTTTTCTTTTTATTTACTCTTCACTCAAGCACAAATCTTTTTCCTACATATTTATGAAGATATAATTGTTCCTTCTGCGTACTAATATCTTATGTAAAGTTTCATCTACATTTTTTTTTTATTTTTCGTTATAAAAAGACAGTTATTTCGGACTGATATAAGAACAAAGAAATTCCTCGAGGTCAAAAACTAAAAATGAAAATGAAAGAAGAGTCGCTTCTCTTCTATATATTTTCTTTTTTTTTTATTTCCTCCGGGTGATCTGACCGTTGGAGATTTTTATTTTTTTGTGCGACCTCCTCTCTCTCTCTCTCTCTCTCTCTCTCTATATATATATATATATATATATATATATATATATATATATATATATATATATATATATATATATATATATGTATGAACATATGTATACATACATGACATTATATATATATAGGATATATATTTATATATATATTTTCTCTATATATCTACTTATACATATACATATATATATATATATATATATAATATATATATATATAGGAGTTTATATGATACCATTTTTATATCTATCTACTTATACATATATATATATATATATATATATATATATATATATATATATATATATATATATAATACTTGTCTGTAGGTATGTATGTATATGCATTAAATACGACCTGGAAATAGGGAGTTTCAGTGATACCATTTTCTCTCTCTCTCTCTCTCTCTAAGCTGCAGCAGATGAACTGGAACGCAACGCCTGGAGGGCGCTGATGTACTGATGACCTTTGTCTTCGATAAAATGAGAAAATTGACGCCACTAACCCTCTTGTCTTTTATAAATTTCCTGTTAGAAATGTTGCATTTATATAAGTTTATGACGTATTTTTACCGTATGATTACATATATTTATATTTGTATATGTATACATATATGTGTGTACATGTATGTCTATATGTATGTGCACACACACACACACACACACACACACACACATATATATATATATATATATATATATATATATATATATATATATACACGTGTGTGTTTATACATCACACAGGCAAAACTCACATTAACTGATCACACCGATTACCAAGCAAAAGTGCTTCAGGCAGATGGTAACCACCTCATTACTTCCTCATGACCAGACGCTTATACTGTCCGCACAAGAAAGAGCAACCCAGCAGCATTATTTGCCCCAGGGTAAACTGACACCGGAGTCAAGATGAAGAAAGGGGGTCGTAATTGAGAGAAAATTCCACCCGTCACGAACGTGGCTCTCTTACAAGACATGCTCGGTGTACCTAGTTCATTAGAGTGACGACAAAATTTGTCACGGTGGTTAACTTTGTAAGTATATACACCTCTGCAGTCTAAGCTGGATGGATCACCCGTGTTCGCCTGTAAGTCTCTGTGGGCGTGTGTTTTTGATGGATATCTCAAGAACGGATGAGCTGTATTCCATGAAACTTAGCGGAAATATTCACGAGAGCAGCTTCTCTACATAGTCAACTACTGGGGAAAATCGGTTGAGAAAGACTGCTTCCTTTAATGTTGAATTTAAAATGTTTCCTTCCTGTCCGTAAGGAAAGACTTATTTTAGGTCCCTACTGACTCTCCGTATTTCTAAATGAGTGAAATTATGTCTACCGAATTTTTCAGACATTGTCTTTCATTCTCAAATATTTATCCGGAGGCAAACGTCATTTCAAACATTTACATAAATTATATTTAATATTTTACGGTTGTCGCAAACCGTCTTCCACTTTTAACCTCTATTACGAGCTATTTTTTCAAAGTCAAACCTTCATCGTAATTCATCTTTTATCTCTGAAGGTTTTTCAATGACCATTTTTCATCACGAGACTGTTTCACATTCAAACGTTTATCATGAATAACTTAGGTTATCATTTCCAAAATGCTTCACTTCCAAAGTTACCAAAAAAATAATTTTATATTATTTAAAACATCTGTCGAGAATGCGGTTTCATTTTTAAACTGGACACGTGGACATTCGAACGTTGATGTGGGAACTTGTGGGGACTTTGAACGTGAAGCGGGGACATGTGGGGACTTGCAAGTCCGATGACGGAACATGCAGGGACCTTGCAGTGTAATGTGGGAACATGTGGGGATTTTGAAGCCTGATGTCGGAGCGCGGGGACTTCGAAGCACGATGTGGGGACATGTAGGGGCTTTCAAGCGTGATGTGGGAACAAGTGGGGACTTTGAAGCGTGATGTGGGAACATGTGGGGACTTTGAAGCGTGATGTGGGAACATGTGGGGCCTATGAAGCATGATGTGGGAGTATATATTGACACTGAAGCCTGATGTGGGAATATACGGGGACTTCAAAGCATGATGTGGGGGCATGTAGGGACTCTGAAGCGTGATGTGGGAACATGTAGGGACTTTAAAGCGTGATGTGGGGACATGTAAGGACTTTGAAGCGTGATGTGGGAACATGTCGGGACTTTGAAGCGTGACGTGGGAACATGTAGGGACTTTGAAGCGTGATGTGGGAGCATCTAGGGACTTTGAAGCGTGATGTAGGAGCATGTAGGGACTTTGAAGCGTGATGTGGGGACATGTAGGGACTTTGAAGCTTGATGTTGGAACATGTAGGGACTTTGAAGCGTGATGTGGGAACATGTAGGGACTTTGAAGCATGATGTGGGGACATGTAGGGATTTTGAAGCGTGATGTGGGAACATACAGGAGACTCAAAGCGTGATGCAGGAACATGTAGGGACTCTGAAGCGTAATATGGGAACATGTAAAGACTCTGAAGTGTGATGTGAGAACATGTGGGACCTATCAAGCATGGTGTGGGAGTATGTACTGACTCTGAAGCCTGATGTGGGAACATATGGGGACTTTGAAGCGTGATGCGGGAACATGTAGGGACTCTGAAGTGTAATACGGGAACATGTGGGGACTCTGAAGTGCGCTGTTGGCACATGTAGGGACTCTGAAGCATGATGTGGGAACATACGGGGACTTTGAAGCGTGATGCGGGAACATGTGGGGACCCTGAAGTGTGATGTCGGAACATACATGGACTCTGAAGCGGGATGTGGGAACATATGGGAACACTGAAGCGTGATGTGGGAACAAACATGGACTTCAAAGCGTGATGTGGGAACAAACATGGACTTCAAAGCGTGATGTGGGAACATGCGGGAACACCTAAGCGTGATGTTGGAGCATGTAAAGACTTCCTGCCGTGATGCGGGAACCAGCGCTAAGTAAATACAGTGCAAAAACGCCTTCGCGATATAGCAGGAGCCATTGCAGTTAGGCACCGATCTTCTGAATATTAGATGACAGCGTGTCTTATGTGTCAGCTTCGCGTGTTCCACAGCAGAAACAACACGAACGGCCGGAAGGTCGCCTTGAAAGTGCTGATAAGCAAACATAACCTCGAGTAAACGTTGCCTTGGGCAAATATATCTTTGGGCAAATATTACCTTAACTGCTCAACCTGTTTATTTGGGGGATTTTTGTGGGGAATCTCTATCCCTCTGAAGTCCATTTATTTCCACGGGTGCCGTGATATTCTTCCTTCACATGCAAAGACAATAATCTCCTAATCTCCTCACTTCCGAATATATACATATTTTTTCGAAAAATCAGTCATGGAAATCTTTAAAATCCTATTGTCCTTTTTTTTTAGGTTCTAATATTATGGTGCTGTCTTTTTCGATTTAAGAAAAAAAATTGGTGCCATCTGAAGTTCTCTTGGTATAGACTTCTAATCTACATAACTAAAGAAACTACTGTACGTTCGCCTCCAGTGAGCAGGTGATAATTGACTGAGCAGTTTCTATAATCTGGCGTGGCAACGGCTCAACTAAAATAAGAGCTATTAAAATGTGTAAGAAGGTAATGCTGACCGAACACTTTCAATAACCTGGCGTAGCAGCGACATATTCATCAACACCTGAACTCAAATAAGAGCTGTTAAAATTTGTAAAATGTGGTCATTTGTACCCCAGACACATGGAATTATTATTATTATTATTATTATTATTATTATTATTATTATTCAGAAGATGAACCCTATGCATATGGAACAAGTCCACCAAAGGGGTCATTGACATGAAATTCAAGCTTCCAGAGGTTATTATTATTATTATTATTATCATGATGATGATGATGATGAACCCTATTCATATGGAACAAGTCCACCAAAGGGGCCACTGACTTGAAATTCAAGCTTCCACAGATTATTACTATTATCATTATTCAGATGAACCCTATTCATATAGAACAAGTCCACCAAAGGGGCCATTGATTTGAAATGCAAGCTTCCACAGACTATATTATTATTATATTATTACTATTATTATTATTATTATTATTATTATTATTATTATTATTGTTATTATTATTATTATTCAGACGATGAACCCTATTCATGTGGAACAACCCCAGAGGGACCCATTGACTTGAAATTCAAGCTTCCAGAGAATATGATGCTCAAAAAAAAAACACTGCTTATTCCTTCTACTAATCAGGTCATTCATGTTCATATAAAACATTACTCATCTTTTCGACTAATCAGGTTATTCAGGCAGAATCATTTTGACGCCAACAGCCGAGTCATTCATGCTGAATCCGTCATAAGTCATCAGGCAATTCATTTATTCCAGAAACCTAAATGTCACCGATGACGTCATCTCAGTCTCGCCTGATCAGGCCTCCCGTCCACCGGTATCACCTTCACCTGCTAATGGAATAATCGTCACTTTATTTGACATTTTAACTTTTAATTGGGTCATTTTAATTTTTTCCATCCGTGATAATCTAACGCAGATCTCATTTCCATTCACATATGAGTGGCTGTAATTCTGCTGTTTTGCATCTTTGTGGGATGGGGGGAGGGGAAGGGAGGGAAGGGGAGGGGAAGTTCATCCCTCAGTTTTTTTGTTTTTGTTTTAAGTTGAAGAGAAAAGTCATGGAAATGTAGGTCAGATTTTAGATGGAAAAGATAACACCGTGAGTATATATATATATATATATATATATATATATATATATATATATATATATATATATATATAAATATTTATATATATACTATATATATATTATACTATATATATGTATACGTATATATATTTTCCTTTCTATTTTTAACGAAGCTTTACCGTCTATATAACTTCATGATTCTGTTTGCGTTATACATGCGTCTCTCTCTCTCTCTCTCTCTCTCTCTCTCTCTCTCTCTCTCTCTCTCTCTCTCTCTCTCTCTCTCTCTCTGGAGAGGGACGCAGGTGAACTTGAAAGAAAAATTGCTGGAGCAAACGAAATCCGGTGACACATCTCTCTCTCTCTCTCTCTTTCTCCATTATATATATATATATATGTGTGTATATATCGGCTATATGTATATATGCATATGTATGCATATATATATAACACTTTTTATAGAATATACAAACCAGTTAAAAGAAAATACTGCTGGAATGTTAGTATGTATTTTGACTCTTAAACACAAATTTTATTACGCTGTTTTATTTCTTGCCTTTCAAAGATATATCCATTTGTGAGCAATTCAAGGGAGATATTATCGGTATTAATAAACATTATGAAGAAATTTCATGTTCTTAGTATATAAATACATACAAACACACACACACACACACACACACACACACATATATATATATATATATATATATATATATATATATATATATATATATATATATATATATAAATAAAATCCACGAAGGAAACGGAACACTGGAGTGCTGCAGAGGCCTTTCGACGCTATGTCCTTTACTTAGCAGACTAAAGAAATATAAAAGTATGTTTACAAAGAAAGCTCATATAAATGACAGATGTGGATCATAAAGGAAACATATGTACCTGGAATCCAACACAATTCAAGAATTAGTAGAACTGCCAAAACAGGATTAAATATTTAAGAGGTTTTTACAAAGGATTAGGATCAACCGTTCAGGAGCAGGGACAGGACAATTAAAAGATTATACAGGTTCGTGACTGACCACCTAAAAATTTTTAGTACAACACAATAATTCTCTTTTTTTTTTGTAAACAATAACTTTTTGCAAGATGAACATTTTTACAAATAAAAAATTATATTAAACATACGGATATATAGAAAATATATATCAAGTAGCTAACTTGTAATTAAGTCAGTGATTTTATCTTTTAGGTCATTCTTGAACATTTTTCTAATACAGGGGTCCAAATAATACATGCCAGGCCTAAGATTAAAATTACAACTGGAAGTAAGTTGGATAATAGCGGACTCCAATAGACTTCTTGAAGAGAAATCTTTCGATCTGGCAATCACTGAACTTTCAGTCCAATTTATCCTGGGAGTTTTCACTTAAATGAATGAATATAGCATTGGATACTTGTCCAGTTTTGACTGAATACTTATTTTGCTTAATACGTACATCTAAATCTTTGCTAGATTGGCCAATATAAAAAGAGGGGCAATCCAAACATGGAATTTTATATATTATGTTGTTGTTTTCTTTAGGGCTATTTTTTTTATTAACATTCTTTTGAGTGTGTTATTATAAGAAAAGACGAGGTTTACATTAAAAGGTTTTAACAATGATTTTATGTTTTCAAAACCACTAAAATAAGGCAAGCTAAGAATGTTCTTAGGGGTTTCTTTCTTCATGTTACTTTCACTATAAAACTTTTTGTGGGCTTTGTTATAACAAATATCTAGTATATGTGAAGGATAACATAAATCTGTCCCTATTTTTCTTATGTACTCAATTTCTTTATCCAAATACTGGAGACTGACAATGCGCAAGGCTCGTAAAAACATTGAGGAAAAAATTGATATTTTGATGTTGAGGTGATGGCCTGAATAAAAATGGACATAAGTTAAGTTGTTGGTTGGTTTCCTATAAATACTGAATTTACATTGAAATGGTTCTCTATGTATTAAAAAATCTAAGAAAGGGAGGCAATTGTCTTTTCTAATTCTAACGTAAACTTAATGGATGGTACCTGGTTATTCAAATTACAGAGTAAATCATTTACATCAATACCAGCAGGCAAAACAGCTAAAATATCGTCAACATACCTATACCACTTTAAAGGAGTATAAATGATATTAGGTATACATCGTTTTCAAAGAATTCCATGTACAAGTTTGAGAGGAGTGGGGATAAAGGGTTGCCCATTGCCATACTAAATATTTCTTCAGTCTGCTAAGTAAAGGACATAGCGTCGAAAGGCCTCGCAGCACTCCAGTGTTTCCGTTTCCTTCGTGGATTTTATCTTTATTTATATATTCATCACGTTCCATATTTTCGTGATTCAGTTATACATATATATATATATATATATATATATATATATATATATATATATATATATATATATATATATATATATATATTTATATATATATAATTACATATACATAGAATGCTTAGGGATTGCACACGAGAAAAAGAAAGAGAGAATATTAACTTCCATACTTATTCATCCAAATGAAGCAGAATCATCGATGAACGCACTGTTCAGAAAATTTACGCTTCACCAGCCGTTAAACAAGCACGCACAAAAAGCTCATCGGCAGCACTTCGAACCCACTTGCACTGCACCAAGCACTTTCGTCGTGCAGGCACTAAAGCTTCGTGAATATCAAGGCCTTCCCGATCCAATCCTCTTTCAATTCCATCTGTCCACGAGTGCTTTCGCTTTGGTGGTGCCTTTGGAACTGAATGAGTCATGTAATCGAGAAAAAAAAAACGGCTGAATGATGCAAGAATGAAATTGGGATGGCTATAACTTTATTTAACAATGGCTTTGGAAATAATTACTTTCGATATGTTTTTGGGCAACTTCAATAAGGAAATGTTGGGTCTGCATATGAATTAATGTGTTACTTCAGTTATTAGTGTGTTAAATAATGCACAATGCATGAATTGGAGTTAATATAATTTTTTAACGATGGCCTTGGAAATAAATACTTTGGATAAATACAATTGGAACACAATAAAAGACGGGACCACAGGAGAATGACACTGTCATTTCAGGTCCTACGTAACTTCATAAACTGAAACGTTCATAAACAGCGTACAGTTACGCAATAAATGTCTTTGAGAGGGCAAATACGGGAAATAAGACTTTTGAGAATTGTTATGATATGTCATTACACAGTACGGCTGGTAAAATCTGGTAAACGACGAATGAAAGATAAAAAGCTATTTATTTCCAGCAATATAAAAATGATCTCAGTCAACCGCTCGTTAAAAGGTAGGCGCGTAAAACTGCACCACGTAACCTGCTTTACGATATAAATAGAGAGAGAGAGAGAGAGAGAGAGAGAGAGAGAGAGAGAGAGAGAGAGAGAGAGAGAGAGAGAGAGAAACTTTAAACTGTAAAAGTAAGTAAACGAATAATGAATGACACTGGAGTAATGACTATCAACTCTGGCGTATATTCATAGAAAATTTATCCTGTGTGTGTGTGTGTGTGTGTGTGTGTGTGTGTGTGTGTGTGTGTGTGTGTGTGTGTGTGTGTGTGGAGAGAGAGAGAGAGAGAGAGAGAGAGAGAGAGAGAGAGAGAGAGAGAGAGAGAGAAAGCAAATATAAGATCCGATGGAAAAAGTGTGTCCAATTTACTGCAGATGAATAATGCATACAACAAGGTTGTCAGACATTACAGACTCATTCTAAAAACAAAAGAGTTTGGAGAGGAGAGAGAGAGAGAGAGAGAGAGAGAGAGAGAGAGAGAGAGAGAGAGAGAGAGAGAAACTCTTCCTGTATAATTAAAAAATAAACAAGCAAGCATTTTCTGGCGTGACTTTTCACGCCCATTCTTTGTTTTTGTTTTTGTGGGTGTTGAGTGATGACGGAATTGAAGAAAGGAACGAGAGATAGAGATACAAGCTGCTAGGAGGCGGAAGAGGATAAAAGAAGGAGTATAATTATTACCTTTTGAATCGTCGTTTCGTTTTACAGAACGAACGAGAACGAAAGAAAATGAACGAAAATGAAAGAGCAGCCGAATCGTACACACGAAGAGACGAGAAAGGTGATGGTATCTTTGCATGACCGCTGAACATATGCGGGCCGCAGCAAAGGTGGCAAAAGCTGGGGGATTAAGCAGGCGTTGTTGATGTCGCCTCCCCATTATTTTCTGTCTTAATGGGAAGCGCTGGTTGTTAACAGAGTGTCTGTGAAATAATGGGAATTAAGGAAGGCCTGAAAGTGCCGGAAATCTGGAGGTACGAATGCTTTGCAGTGATAAATAATGGAGGAGAAATGATGAATCAGAGTCTGTTGTGATAGAATATGTACCAGAAAGTTATTGTTATTATTATTATTATTATTAACCAGAAGATGAAGAATATTCATAAGGAACAAGCCCCCATAGGGCCACTGAGCTGGAATTCAATCTTCCAAAGAATATTAAGGTGCTCATTCGAAAGAAGTAACAGAAGGTAAGGGGAAATACAGAAAGAAGAGACCAATCATTAGAAAAACGGATAAATTAACAAACTAATAAACAGATAAAAATCCAAGTAAAATATTAAAATACAGGTTGAACTATGTTAGGGCGGTAATGCATTGAAATGTGGTATGTGGGCATAGATAACACATTATTCGTCTTTTCAGTCCTTTTATTCTGTTTTTAAGGATCCTATGTAACGGATTGGGAGGGCTTAAGAAACTTGCAAAACGTCTCACATAAGAATTTCTACTGGTCCGCTTGTGTAGTGGTTAGTGTCCTGGAATGCCACTCAGATGTTGCGGGTTCGCGTCTCCCCCAGGGCGATGAAGAATCACTGGTTCTGTATCATGATCAGTTACTGCTGCAGTGTGGGGTCAGCTAAGGTGGGAGGTTGAAACCAACATTCTTTGGAAGCTTGAATTTCAAGTCAATGGCCCCTTTGGTGCGCTTGTCCCATGTGAATAGGTTTCATCTACTGAAATAATAATAATAATAATAATAATAATAATAATAATAATAATAATAATAATAATAATAATAATAAATATTATTACTATTATTATTATTTCAAATTTACGAAAAGAAATTGGCAATTACAATCCTTTGTTTTTTTAGCTGACGGTAAATATCCGCAGAGGTATCACCTGCTTCTGATTGGCCAATCAGATTGACACATTATTTATTTAGTCGACCAGTTTCAAGACAACTTCATCAAGTGGTCCGCACGCACGCAACGATACCCACATGCTATGCAAATACCTCCTCAGACTAACTTACTCGTGTGCTTGCATGCGCGCTTGCATGTTTCTTTGTTCGTGGTGAATAATTCTAAGCACATCCATCAATAAGAGCTGGCAGGAATAAAAGCGTTATCAAGAATTAATGATTGGAAAGTCCAATTCGCTAGATTGTGTCATGGACGAGCGGTTAAGGGTTCAGCTCGAGTTTGGTAGGGCCGTGGATCTTTCTCTCACTCTCTCTCTCTCTCTCTCTCTCTCTCTCTCGGCCCACCAGACACCAGTCGACCGGGCTGGCGTCTGCTGGGGGCGAGAAAAAGGGCGTGGGCCCAGCGATGTCATCCCTGAATACTTGCGTAGAAACTGGAAGACTGCACCCTTCTGACGCTTTCCTTGAGACGGTAAAGGCGTAAGGTGAAAAAAAAATCTATATATCTATCTATGTATCCATCTATAGATAGTTACATAGATGGATATATAAATAGACAGATAGATGTATAAACACACACGCATATATATATATATAATATACATAATATATATATTATATATGTGTGTATTCTCTCTCTCTCTCTCTCTCTCTTTCTCTCTCTCTCTCTCTGCACCAGCTGTTACTGTGCTCCTTCACACTGAACCCAAAACCCCAAAAGAAAAAAAAAAAAAAAAAAAAAAAAAAAAAAAAAAAAAAAACAAGTAAAAGATGAAAGCAAAACCTCCTCCATACCTAATGCGGAGAACATTTGCAAGTGATAGAGGCCGTAAAGCTAAAAAGATTGACGGTCTCCCCGCTGTATCTAACCTTAAAATATGGCCCATAATGAAGTTGAACGACTCCTTTTTACGGCCGCGTTCCCATTTCCCGGCTCCCCCACTTTATGACAATCTCCTGCATTTAGGGTCAATGCTGAAGCCGACATTTTGAGCTAAATGGCGGCGGCGGCGAACTACGGTGGCTCGTGACACGGGGACGGGGAAGTGAGTGACAGCGGCGCTGAGGGAACTTCTTCTGTTTCGTTTCGTCAGGGACTTCTGCTTCGACACTTGATTCGATGGCGTGGAATTCAAAGGCTGAATTGTTATATTTCTTTGGAATTCCAAGGCTGGAATGTTATATTTCTTTGGAATTCCAAGGTTGAAATATTATATATATATATATATATATATATATATATATATATATATATATATATATATATATATATATATATATATATATATATATATATATATATATATATATATATATATTTTTTTTTTTTTCTAATTCGAAGGATGAAAATTTCTTTGGAATCTGAAGGTTGCAATGTTATATTCTTTGAATTCCAAGGTTGATATATATATATATATATATATATATATATATATATATATATATATATATATATATATATATATATATATATATATATTTTTTTTTTTGGATTCAAGGCTGGAATGTTATACTTTTTTGGGAATTTGAAGGCCGAAATATTATATTTCTTTGGAATTCCGAGGCTGAAGTATTATATTTTTATTATATATATATTTTTAATTCAAAGGCAGAAATTTCATATTTCTCTAGAATTCAATGCTGAAATATTATATAGACTTCTTTGGAATTCGAAGGCCGAAATATTATATTTCTTTGGAGTTCCAAAGCTGAAATATAATATATATATATATATATAAATATAATATATATATATATATATATATATATATATATATATATATATATATATATATTGGAAGTCATAGAAGGCTGAAATTTTATATTTCTTCAGAATTCCAAGGTTGAAATAATATATATATTTCTTTTGAATTCGAAGGATGAAATTATATATATATATATATATATATATATATATATATATATATATATATATATATATATATATATATATATATATTTTATTTTTTGGGGAGCAGGAATTTGAAGGCTGAAGTATTATATTTCTTCGGAATTCCAAGGCTGAAGTATTATTATTATTTTTTTTTTCTTGGAATTCGAAGGCTGAAATATCACATTTCTTTGGAATTGGAAGGATGAAATTTTACATTCTTTGAGGTACAAAAACATTTAGATTTTCATTTCAACAGAATTTACAACTATCCGATGAAGTTCTGTATCAGTTTGTGACGGGCGCCTTACTATAAACTTCATTCATAAATAAGCATTTCAAACTGCTTTAGGCACTGAAGTAACAAGTAAAAAATGCGTCGAAGTTTCTTCGACGCAATCGAGTTTTCTGTACAGCCGCTACAGCGTACAGTCAAGGCTACCGAAAACAGATCTATCTTTCGGTGGTCTCGGTGTAATGCTATATGAGTCGCGGCCCATGAAACTTTAACCACGGCCCGGCGGTGGCCTATCCTATATCGTTGCCAGAAGCACGGTTGTGGCTAACTTTAACCTTAAATAAAATAAAAACTACCGAGGCTAGAAGGCTGCAATTTGGCATGTTTGATGATTGGAGGATGGACGATCAGCATACCAATTTGCAGCCCTCTAGCCTCAGTAGTTTTTAAGATCTGAGGGCGGACAGAAAAAAGTGTTGACGGACAGACAAATCCGGCACAATAGTTTTCTTTTACAGAAAACTAAAACCCGCTCTGGATACCTCGTGAATACCAAACTCGCCGACCTATATAATTCAAAACGTGAATTAGTCTCAAAAACGATGAGCTTTCACGAGAGACCCCTTCCCCCTCCCCCTCCTCCCCCAGCCATCTTCGTCTGGCCTTGCCCTCTGCCATCATTCTCACTCAACACAGAAAGATATATCGACGAGATTAAGGAGAATGTTCGTCTTTTGGAAGGGCTTTGCTCTGATTTATAAAGTTTTCCGTCTAAGCCTCCTTCTTTTTAAAGGCAGGGGTGTGGAGTGGGGTGGAGGAGTAACAAGATGGGAACGGGAAGGCAGGGAGTGGGGGCGGGGGAGGAGGGAGAGGAGGAGTAAGGCGAATGGATGACTTGGGGAATTTCGTGGTAACATCGAGCAAAAGGTTCTTTGATCTCTTGTGAAGTATTTCATAACGTCCTCCTCCTCCTCCAAGGTCAAACTTCACCCTGATTTTAGGGGTGAGGGTGGGGGTGGAGGTGGGGAGATAGAGGACAGGTTGGGGGTAGGGGATGGAAGGGAGGACCTTCACTTCTGATCTCCTTAAATGGACAAAAGGGATGAGTAACAATTTCACCTCAATTAGAGAGGAAGGGTTTTTTATTTACTTTTATTTCCAAGGTCCAACTTCACCCTGATTCTAGGGGTGGGGAGGGACACAGCAAGGGGGAAGCTGGGGTAGGGGTGGAAGGATGACCTTCACTTCTGATCTCCTTAAATGGATAAAATGGGATGAGTAACAATTTAACCTCAATTAGAAAGGAAAGTCTTTTTTTTTTTTTTTACTTTTATTTCCGAAAAGGCTTACAAAGAGAATTAACCGTTGTTTTTACCTCTGTAATACGAACAGAAAAAGTATAAGTATCAATTCAGTCCCCATTTGGGGAAGGGAGCTTTATCTTCTTACCAGGCAACATTCCCTCCTCCTCCTCCCTCCAAAAATAAAAGGATAAACGAGAATCTACAGTAATCTGAAAATAATTTCCTTTGTGATGAATTGTAACAAAAGAGGACGAATTTTCGAGACGTCCGTCTGTTCTTCAGCGACGACAGCGCTATATATGGTCACACTTTTCACGGAGCTGTTTACGAGTTGAAAATGATTCCTCGAACTCGCGGTTTCAGTGTAATCACCACACAGTGATACAGAGACTCTTAACAGTTATCAGCCCCGTACTATTATATGGGCCAGAAACTTGGGCACTTACGAGGAAAGAGGAGGGACTGTTGGAAAGAACCGAGACGAGGATGATGAGATAGACTGCTGGAATATCACCACTGGAATGGAGGGAGAGTCAAGGTACCAGAAGACTGTGTGGTATATGTAACGTAAAGGAGAGGGCTAGGAAGCTCGACTGAGATACTATGGCCATGTAATAAGAAGAGAGGAGGTAGAACCAATCAAGAGAGCCAAGAACATGCCAGTGATGGGGAGGGGGAATACGGGTGAGGTGGGACAGGGCGAAGAAGATGCAAGGAATAGAATTAGATGGAGAAAGTTGACTCGAGCGGCCGACCCTGCTATACAGTGGGATTAACATGGTCGAAAGAAGAAGAAGAATGAGACTCTAACATGGAAAGAAGCATGACATCATGGAAGTTTTGTTAATGACAATGGTAGTGGTACCGAGATGCCACATACTTTAACAAAAGCAATACTAACTATATATTTTTTTTTAAAAAACAAAAAGTCAGTAGCATTATCACCATCAAGCAAAAATCAAATACAGCACTTTCAACGTTGATGATGAAACCCGCTGCAAAACACATCTTATTTAACATCATAAATAAGGGAAAAGCCATGGTCAGTAGAATAGAAATTAGGCGTAGAATGATCGGAAAAGAAGTGAAAGATAACGATGAAACCAACAGTATAAATGACTGACAAAATAAAAGCAAAATTAGCAACCATACAGGCTGCAAAAATCCACCAACGAAAATGACAAACTCGCCACTAACAAAATACGGCTAATAAAACTGCTTACAGACTAGAATCATTAACATTTGAGTAATACGATTAACAACATTACTCAAGACTAGAATAAATAACATTACTTAAAAACTAGAATCAGTAATATTGAGTAATACGGTTAATAACATTGCTTAAAAACTAAGTAACCAATTGGTTCTTAGCCACGTAAAATAAAGTCTAATCCTTCGGGCCAGCCCTAGGAGAGCTGTTACCCAGCTCAGTGGTCTGGTAAAACTAAGGTATACTTAACTTTTAACTTAAAAACTAGAATCAGTAACATTTGAGTAATAAGGTTAATAACATTACCCAAGACTAGATTAAGTAACATTTGAGCAATACGGTTAATAGCATTACTTACAAAGACTAGAATCACTAACATTTGAGTAATACAGTTAATAGCATTACTTAAAAGACTAGAATAAGTAACATTTGAGTAATGCGGTTAATAACATTACCAAAGGCTAGATTAAGTAACATTTGAGCAATACGGTTAATAACATTAAGACTAGAATAATTAACATTTGAGCAATACGGTTAATAACAGTACATAAAACTAGAATAATTAACATTTGAGTAATACGGTTAATATCAGTACATAAAACTAGAGTAATTAATATTTGAGTAATAGTTAATAACATTACCCAAGACTAGATTAAGTAACTTTTGAGCAATAAGGTTGATAAAATTACTCAATACTAGAGTAATTAACATTTGAGCAATATGGTTAATAACAGTACTTAAGTCTAGAATAATTAACATTTGAGTAATACGGTTAATAACATTACCCAAGACTAGATTAAGTAACATTTGAGCAATACGGTTGATAAAATTACTCAAGACTAGAATAATCAACATTTGAGCAATACGGTTAATAACAGTACTTAAGACTAGAATAATTAACATTTGAGTAATACGGTTAATAACATTACCCAAGAATAGATTAAGTAACATTTGAGCAACACGGTTAATAACATTACTCAAGACTAGAATCATTAACATGTGAGCAATGCGGTTAATAACAGTGCTTACGACTAAATAATTAACATTTGAGTAATACTGTTAATAACATTACCTAAGACTAGATTGAGTAACGTTTGAGTAATCCGGTGAATAAAATTACTCAAGACCAGAATCATTAACATTTGAGTAATACAGTTAATAACATCACTTCAAGACCTGAATCAGTAACATTTGCAACCCCATCGACCCCCAGCGTCTGGAGTGTATCTGCCTGCAGTGATATTTTCTTTTTCCTCTTCTTCCATTCCGGAATCATTTCCTGGGGAATCTCCGAGAGCGACTGAAAACCTATCTCGGCGACTCCGTGAAATATGAAACGACTTTATCGTCTGTTGCTGAAGCGCAGATTTTTGCGACTGCGCTTAATGAGCAAAAGAAAAAAATAGAAGACAAAGAAAGAGGGAGACATCGCCGACGCGGATTAAAAAAAGAAAAGGGATGAAAAGAAATGTCAAGGATAAAACACAGAGGGAAAGTTCATTCGTTTTCATTACGTTAAGAGAACTCGCTGGGTTTTTTTTACACGCTGAATTTTTAGATGCCCGATGACGCATAGAATATTTCACCCGGTGCCTTAAAGGCGCCCGCTCTGCTGGGGCACTGGAGAGAGAGAGAGAGAGAGAGAGAGAGAGAGAGAGAGAGAGAGAGAGAGAGAGAGAGAGCTCGACAAATTTAGAAAAAATGCTACATTTCTTTAATGATGAAAATGAATACCCTTTAAAAGCTCACCAGAGAGAGAGAGAGAAAGAGAGAGAGAGTTCGACAAATTGGGAAGAAAATGCTACATTTTTTTAATGATGAAAATTAATACCCTTTACAAGCTCACCAGAGAGAGAGAGAGAGAGAGAGAGAGAGAGAGAGAGAGAGAGAGAGAGAGAGAGATCGACAAATTTGAAAGAAAATGCTACATTTCTTTAAAAACGAAAATGAATGCCCTTTAAAAGATCACCAGAGAGAGAGAGAGAGAGAGAGAGAGAGAGAGAGAGAGAGAGAGAGAGAGAGAATTTGGAAGAAAATGCTATATTTCATTAATGATGAAAATGAATACCCTTAAAAAAGATCAAAGATCAGAGAGAGAGAGAGAGAGAGAGAGAGAGAGAGAGAGAGAGAGAGAGAGAAGAGAGAGAGAAACTACTCGAAAAACTGGGAAGAAAATCTTACACTTTCACAAACATTAAGCTACAAATGTCGCTTAATATCCAGTTAGCTCAACCTCAGAAATAGCACTGAAGGGTAATTATAACTGATAACGTATTGGGAGATTCGAACCCCCAACAGTGACAGTCTCCGACTTCGTTGACGGGTATTTTTTACCTCCGGGCTGTCAAGAGTTCGAATCACTTTTCGATTATAGTTCTTCGGTGTTATTTCCCAGGTAGAGCGAACTGAATATTGAATGATATTTGTAGCTCAATGTTTGTGAATATGCTCATATATCGAAGTGAATATAGAGTTTAGCCCAAAGGCCAAGCACTGAAACCTATGAGGTCATTCAGCGCTGGAGAGGAAATTGAGAATCGGTAGGTCTGAAAGGTGCAACAGGAGGAAAACCTCGCAGTTGCACTATGAAATATTTGTTAAGAGAGGGTGGACAGAGAGAGGGAAGATAATATAAATGGAGGTACAGTAAAGTGAATGAAAGAGGTTGCAGCTAGGGGCCGAAGGGACGCTGCAAAGAACCTTTAGTAATGCCTACAGTACACCGCATGAGGTGCACTGACGGCACTAACCCCCTACGGAGTGCAGAATATCAATCAACAAGCCATTTCATATAGTATTTGATGGATCCAGGTGAATAGCCCACGCTCCAAGAACACAGAATATTAAGCTGTCAAAAAAATTCAAAGTGTTGACCTCCAAGAAGACAGCGAAGTGTTAAACTTTCAACTCAAAAGATGCGAAGTTTTGAGTTCCAAGAAGAACTATAAGTACTAAGCACCGAGGAGACTCAAAGTATGTTACTCTCAAGAAAACACCCAGAAGTAAATAACGAATTGCAAGAGTTGAGGATTTTCAAACTTTTAATTAGGGCTGACATAAAGCTACTGTTTATTTACTGTCAAACCTCTGTTTGTGTGTGACGATCTGATTTCCTGGGTCTTACTAAGGGTTCAAAGGATGTTCATAACATAAAATTTATGTTGACAACATAAAACAAGTAATAAAAGTGCGCCAGACGCACGATCCATGGCTAACTTTAACCTTAAATAAAATAAAAACTACTGATGCTAGAGGGCTGCAATTTGGTATGTACGATGATTGAAGGGTAGATGATGAACATACCAGTTTGCAGCCCTCTAGCCTCAGTACTTTTTAAGATCTGAGGACGGACAAAGCCAGCACAATAGTTTTCTTTTCCAGAAAAAAAAAGGAGGAACACTATTTTTGTCACCCAAATAACTGATCAATGAAATACAGCAGGCCCAGAATCACACTTCTTTGAACATAAGTCTGTGATAATGCAGATTATGAAATGTTTCTTATATGTTTGTAGACTGTTTAAAAGTCGAAAATATACGAAAATGACAGAAAGAGACGCACAGATCACGAGACATTCACTAGACAAAATAATGAAGAAGAGGTCTCGGAGGGATATCCCAGTAAATAAACAAATTTAGCAATAAAATGTTACGATGAAAAACATAATCTATGGCCTTGGGTAATTTGCTATTAGCGCTGCAATATGCATCTATTTCTCGGTCATTGTTGCATTTATAAATTAATCTGTTTGATGATTTGCTTATACTATTATATATCTTTGTTTGCAATTATATATTAATTTCTTACTTCAAGGATCTCATTTCTTTTCAGATTCTTCAGTATTACCTTTGTATATCTTTGTCTGTAATTATATATTCACTTCTTACTTCAAAGGTCTCATGTCTTTCAGATTCTTCAGTATTATTATCATTGTACACCTCTGTTTGTAATCATATATTCACTTCTTACTTCAAAGCTCTCATTTCTTTCAGATTCTTCAGTATTAGAGAGTTGGACTTCAAAGTCTTGCGAACTGCACAATTTCAAGATGTCTCCTTTTTATTCAGTCATCAACACTGACTCTGTCATCTTCCTCTGGCAAAGGTTTGTTTTGTATAGATCAGAAGCTGCTTCGTGTAGCTTTCACTGCAGAATAATTTTCACGTGTCTTTCACTGCAGTGTAGTTTTCGTGTAGCTTTCATTGTAGTTGTAGTTTTAACGTATCTTTCACTGTAGTGTAGTTTTCAGTCGAATTGCAGTGTGGTTTTACGTTGCTTTCACAGTGAAGTTTTGTCAGCTGTCATTGCAATGTAGGTTTCATGTAGCTTTCTTTGCAGTGCAGTCTTCACGTAGCTTCCATAGCACAACAGCTTTCACGTAGTATCCAATGTGACATAGCTTTCATGTGACCTGTGTAACAACATACCTCCCACTTAGCTTCCATCAACTAAGTTTCTGGGTAGCTTCTTCGAGGTGCAGCTCCTACTCGTACTTAGCTTCCTCTCAACATAGCTGTCAAAGCTTATCTAAGTGTACAATCCACGTAGCTATCATGGCAACCATAGCAAAGAGGTCATGGTAGCTGGCCTCCCAATGCAGCTGTCAATTCATAACATATCAAAGTCTTTGCTACACTGCCTTTGATAAGTATACTTGTAATACAACTGTAATACTAATTTTCTTTGTATTTGATCTCTCTCTCTCTCTCTCTCTCTCTCTCTCTCTCTCTCTCTCTCTCTCTCTCTCTCTCTCTTATAATGCTAATATCTACGTAATTTGACAGATCCCCATCACATAGTAATCAGTAATTATGATCTTGAAGCGTTTTGACATCATGAAGGGCCACACGGCTTTTCACTATAAGTTTGTTCACCTACTTTATTGCCTCCTATTCACCATAAGCTTGTTAGACAGCTTTGGTGTCTGGTATATCTCTCACGAAGCTTTATAATCCATTGGGGTACCATAAGCTTGTTCAAGATTGGCCTACAGTCTTTCCCGTATTCCATTTCCCAAAAGATTGTTTAACAGCTTAAATATAAGCTTGAGTCTGCTGCCCCACAAGCTTTACTGATTGGCACCTACCATCAGCTTGTTCTTCAGCAGCTTAGCCCTAACTATCCCCCTCAAAAGTTTAGTGTCTGTTCCATAAGCTTGTTCTTCAGCAGCTTAGCTCCATCTCCCTCGAAAGCTTAGTGTCTGCTCCATTAGATTGTTCAGCAGCTTAGCTCCAACTATCTTCCTCAAAATTTAGTGTCTGTTCTATAAGCTTGTTCATCAGCAGCTTAGCTCCATCTCTTTCAAAAGCTTAGTGTCTGTTCCATAAGCTTGTTCTTCAGCAGCTTAGCCTCAACTATCTCCCTCAAAAGTTAAGTGTCTGTTCCATAAGCTTGTTCTTCAGCAGCTTAGCTCCATCTCTCTCAAAAGCTTAGTGTCTGTTCCATAAGCTTGTTCTACAGCAGCTTAGCTCCATCTCTCTCAAAAGCTTAGTGTCTGTTCCATAAGCTTGTTCTTCAGCAGCTTAGCCTCCATCTCCCTCAAAAGTTAGTGTCTGTTCCATAAGCCTGTTCTTCAGCAGCTTAGCTCCATCTCTCTAAAAAGCTTAGTGTCTGTTCCATAAGCTTGTTCTACAGCAGCTTAGCTCCATCTCTCTCAAAAGCTTAGTGTCTGTTCCATAAGCTTGTTCTTCAGCAGCTTAGCTCCATCTCTCTCAAAAGCTTAGTGTCTGTTCCATAAGCTTGTTCTACAGCAGCTTAGCTCCATCTCTCAAAAGCTTAGTGTTTGTTCCATAAGCTTGTTCTTCAGCAGCTTAGTCTCAACTCTCCTCGAAAGCTAAGTGTCTGTTCCATAAGCTTGTTCTTCAGCAGCTTAGCCTCCACTCTCTCCCTCAAAACCTTAGTGTCTGTTCCATTAGTCTGTTCAGCAGCTTAGCTCCATCTCTCTCAAAAGCTGTCTTTCCTCAAAATTTAGTCTCTGTTCCATAAGATTGTTCATCAGCAGCTTAGCTCAATCTCCTCAAAAGCTAGAGTCTGTTCCATAAGCTTGTTCTTCAGCAGCTTAGCCTCAACTATCTCCCTCAAAAGTTTTAGCCTCAACTATCTCTCTCAAAAGCTTAGTGACTGTTGCATAAGCTTGTTCTCCAGCAGCTCAGCTCCATCAATCTCAAAAGCTTAGTATCTGTTCCATAAGCTTGTTCACAGCCAGCTCTGCTGTCGTCTGCTATTCGCCCGAAAAAGAAGCTGTTCTCGGCTTTACTGTCCGCAATCTCCCACGGGCTTACCCCGGGCCTAGGAGAAAATGCATTCGCCGGAGCGCAAACGAGAGAGAGAGCGCATCATTTCACGAGAAAAGAGAGAGAGAGAGGGGGAGGGGGCTTGAGGGCTGAGGTCCTCGGTATTAAAGGATAGGACTCTGCATCTTCGCTCGTATCCTATCATATCCAGCCGAATATTCATAACTCGGCGGTCTTTACGGCTCCGGCGAAAAGTCTTATTCCCCCATCCGTTGCGATAATAGCGAAACTCCTGCTGGCTTTAACGCCAGCTTTAACGCCTCTCTCTCTCTCTCTCTCTCTCTCTCTCTCTCTCTCTCTCTGAAATCTGAATATGCAAGTCTCACTGTGATTTGATATGGTTAGATGAAGCTGTGGCAAGACGTGAACAGAAATGGGAAATAATATTGATGATTACTCTAACGCTATGATCAGATGAATATCGACAAGCCAGAATATTATAATAATAATAATAATAATAATAATAATAATAATAATAATAATAATAATAATAATAATAATAATAATAATAATTTTACGATTACACGTTATGAAAACACGCCAAATTCCTTTGGATAAGACCGATTCTCATCCTACAATATAAGACGCAATGTGTTCATATATTTACATTTCGTGTGTGTAAAAACGCTATTCACCGTGTAATAAGTTCTACGTACAGACATGCCGTCATCCAGCCAGGGGTCAGCTTCTCCCACAAATACCCTTACAATAATACGTCCGTGAACTTTACTGATCTATCCTCACTTATATTACCGTCTCTTTTAAGTACATTTCACCACATTGGATATTCGATCCTCAAAAAGAAATCTAACTCCTTAACCCATACAATAGGGTATATCGAAGGGGGGGAAATACAGTAATTCTTCCCAGTTCATTTCACCATCACATTCTCCTCTCTTTCTGCCCATCTCTCCCACCCATCCATGTCTCTCACATTCACAACAGCATAATTTTCTCCTTTCCTTCCTTTTTCTGCCTATTCTCTCCTCCGTCTATCTCCAGTCTACATCAACCTACCTCCAATTCCTCTCTACCATTCATTTCTACCTACTCTCTAAGTTTCTCTCCCAGTAATTTCTACCTATTCTCTATATCCCTCCCCATTCATTTCTAACTATCCTCTGTCTCTCTCTCATTCATTTCTTTACTCTAGTCTCTCTCCTATTCATTTCCACCTATTCTCCGGCACTCACTCATTCATTTCTACCTATTCTCTATGTGTCTCTCTCCTATCCTTGTCTGGCTATTCTCTAAGTCTCTCTCCAATCTACATCTTTCTACCTCCTATTCCTCTCCCATTCATTTCTCTATTTTCTCTCCCATCCATTTCCACCTGTTCTCTGTCTCTCCCCATTCATTTCCACCTATTCTCTATGTTTGCCTATTCTCTATGTCTCTCTCCCATTCATTTCCACCTATTCTCAATATCCTTCTCCTGTTCATCTCCACTTATTCTCTATGTTTCTCCCATTCGTATCCCCTCTACCCCTGCTCCCACTTCCCCTGCTCCTGCCCTATGTGACATACTACCGGAGACATCCGTAAGTAGTAGTAGTAGTAGTAGTAGTAGTAGTAGTAGTAGTAGTAGTAGTATCAGTAGTATTAGTAGAACCCACCTGAAACCGTAACCAATATGAACAATGAATGGCCCTCGAAGGCAGAAGAACAATTGCACTCAGGAATCTCTCTCGAGGTCGTCCTTCTGTCTAGAGTGGAGCACTTGCTGAGGTCTGTCTGTGTGTGTGTCTGTCCGTCTGCTATGTCACTCTCTCTCTCTCTCTCTCTCTCTCTGTGAGTGGCCATGTTGTTCTCTATTAATTCAATGATTTTGTGTTGTCAGATATTAAAGCTTGTGTATTTTATATATACTTTATATATATATATGTGTGTTTATATATGTATATATGTGTATACACACATATATAGTGTGCATATGTATATATACATACATATATAGTGTATGTATGTATATATACATACATATATGTGTATGTATATATATATATATATATATATATATATATATATATATATATATATATACACATTCATCCAACGAGTTTGAAATGCTTTTATTCTCAATTACAGTAAATCGGAGTATATCTGTATGGTATTAATGTAAGTGACGTTCTTAATTAAAACAGCCGTCGTTCTACGGATTCATTTCCATATTGCAAAGTTTAGTTGATCATTCTCTTTCGGTGTCGATAATCAATACTAGCGATATGCCAGTATAATAAATACATGTATGTATGTATGTATACACATATATATGTATATGTATATTATATACACACGCGTGTGTGCTTGTATGACCCGCGTGTATGTGTTTGTGCACGTATACAATGATTTACGTACACTGGTGCCCTTCGTCAAATCCCAATAATCTCCACCTTAATATCATTATCGAATATCATTGTTTCAAAACGATGAGCTGCTTTTATTAAAATATGTAAAAGGTAAATAAATGTTAGAGTCAGGAATCTTTTAAACTGTTCCTTACTCTCTAAAAATATCTACCTGTTTTGCAGGTAATAAGGTAATCATTAACTTCATGTATCTATTAGATCGGAAGGTTATTTGCCCGTCCTCCAAGTTATAAGTCGACCCGATCTCCTGAACCATCGACGGTCGTCGTTCTCGATGCCTGGTCGCCGGTTCGACAGGTGTAGGCATCTGGTTACCTGTGGAGGCACCTGGTTACCTGTGGAGGCACCTGGTTACCTGTGGAGGCACCTGGTTACCTGTGGAGGCACCTGGTTACCTGTGGAGGCACCTGGTTACCTGTGAAGGCACCTGGTTACCTGTGGAGGCACCTGGTTACCTGTGAAGGCACCTGGTTACCTGTGGAGGCACCTGGTTACCTGAGGCGACTAGTTATCTGTGGAGGCACCTACTACCTGTGGAGGCGACTAGTTACCTGTGGTGGCACCTAGCTACCTGTGGAGGCACCTGGTTACCTGTGGAGGCATCTGGTTACCTGTGGAGGCACCGGGTGCCTGAGACTTAAGTGGTGCCATTCAGTGTTCCTTCGGCCCCTTCTTGCATTTAGTCTCATTTCACTTTTTTCTAAAGTGCATCTGTTGTTTTAGAAAATAGAAAGGTGGAATGTGTATATGTATAACATATATATATATGTATATATATATATATATATATATATATATATATATATATATATATATATATGTGTGTGTGTGTGTGTGTGTGTGTGTTTGTGTTATTGTCTTGTTTGCCTTAGGAGGGACGATCCACGGACCCAGCAAAACGTATGGATGGCTTTGCAACTGCTACATCACAGCACACAAACATATATAATATTTCTTCCCTCCCTCTCTCTCTCTCGATGTAGAGATGAATAAATCTGCTTCGTTAAGTAAACTCGATGTATCCTCGGCTCTGAATCTGAATCAAACATGAGTCGTAGGAGAAAGCTTCTTTCGTTGTTGTTTGAATTAATGATTAAAAATAAACAAGTAAATAAATGCGCGGAAGTTCCTTCGGCGCAATCGAGTTTTCTGTACAGCCGCTACAGCGCATAATCAAGGCCACCGAAAATAGATCTATCTTTCGGTGGTCTAGCTAAAATGCTGTATGAGCCGCGGCTCATAAAACTTTAACCACGGCCTGGTGGTGGCCTATCCTATATCGTTGACAGACGCACGATTATGGCTGACTTTAACCTGAAATCAAATAAAAACTACCGAGGCTAGAGGGCTGCAATTTGGTATGTTTGGTGATTGGATTGTGGATTATCAACATATCAATCTGCAACCCTCTAGCCTCAGTAGTTTTTAAGATCTGAGGGGCGGACAGGAAAAGGTGCGGACGGACAGAAAAAAAGCCAGTAGAATAGCTTTCTTTTGAAGAAAAATAAAAAAGGGTTTAAGATCTCCATATCGTCTTGTGGATAATTCCATCCTTTTCTCAAGTAAATTTTACACCATGAGCTTTTACAAATCAAATGTGAAATGTAAATGTCTGTATATGATGCAATATGGTGAATTACAATAGAGTTATCTTTTGCAATCGCGACTGAAGCATGAATATAAAGGAATGTATTTCCGCCATATTTAGAATAAAAAGCAAGAGATTTATGTGCGTTGCAATAGCAATGAAATATGAAAATGGCTTTTCATTAATATTTGATCTTTATGTTAGGAAGTAAATGAATACGTAGACGCAATTCACTTTATATATATATACATATTATATATGTATATATATACAGTATATATAAGTGCACGTGTGTATGTATGTTGGATGAACAAAAAAGACAGACACGTGCAAGATACATACATATATATATATATGTGTGTGCGTGTTGGATGAACAAAAACGACACGGACACGTGCGTGTATGTATGTATATATATACATGTATATATGTATATAATGTATATATATATATATATATACATATACAGGGTGTTTCAAATTAGAGCCCCCTCCTCTACAGCATAAACTAAAATTGATATGGAGAAAAACAAAAGTAATTCAGAACAGGTATCTATTTAAGTTTCTCTCTGAGTATTTAATATTTTGTGTGGCCTCCATCTGCCTGTACCACAGCCTGCATTCTTGAGGGGTATGATTTCAGCAAATCGCAAAAAAAAAAAGCTGAGACTCAAACTCCATTTCCCTGAGCACTTCAGTCACCTTTCTTCGCAGGTCGTCGAGGCTTGGTATACCATCATAGTTCACTGTGCGCTTTTCAGCACGATCCTTTAAGATTCCAATGTTTTCACACACATTAAGGTCAGGGGAGCTACCTGGAAATTCACTTGACAAGAAGAAATCGA
Organism: Macrobrachium rosenbergii; assembly: GCF_040412425.1. Classification (NCBI taxonomy): domain Eukaryota; kingdom Metazoa; phylum Arthropoda; class Malacostraca; order Decapoda; family Palaemonidae; genus Macrobrachium; species Macrobrachium rosenbergii. The sequence continues at coordinate 30,373,951 of NC_089741.1, forward strand.
TACCCCTGTTTCGAAGCAGCTCCTGTCTGAAGAGCCTTGAAACATGGTGCCTTATCATGCAAAAATGTGACTTTTCAACAGATAACACATTTTCAGGATCTTTGAGGGAAGGAAATACCCACCAGTATGCACAGTTTCTCTGAAGTATTCGTCATTCCATGACTGTCCTTTTTCTTTGATGATCCACATTAACCGTTTGGCTGTGAAACAGAGAAAAATTCCCAAACATTCAGGAAATTTCACAACTTGGCGATAGCGCATGTCATCGCTGATATCATCCAACTTTGCTGCCCATATGATGTCATTTTTATGATTTGGCTTCCTGACTGTGTAAATGAAGAATTCATCTGATGCGGCAACATGGAGAAAGTCAGCTTCATCCCAATCTTAAGAAATGAACCACAAAACCATGCGCAGTCTTCTCTCTGTTGCTGAGTGATGTTGGGCTTGTTGATAACATGAAATGGCTTCATACCAGGTTTTTTTTCAACTCACGATATACAGCACTACTCTTCTTTCCCTTTTTCATTTCTAGTTCAAGCGCCAATTTACGTAAAGACTTTCTTGGTCTACCCAATGCCTCAGCTATGATGTCTTTTTGACTCCTGAGAAAGGACTTCAGGCCTTCCAAGATTCTCACTCTTTCACGATGACAGTCATATGGATTTTTGTTCCAGTTTCTTTTTAACAAAGGATTCGTCTCCTTTAATGTATTTAGCTATCCAGGAACGTGAAATGAAGGATGCACCAGCATCTCTGGCCTCTCAGAAGGTTATAGCCCGGATTCGGTCAATCCATCTGATTTCTCCGAGTCGTCAGCCATGGCTGTTTCTAACTCGTCACTCAGTCTGAAAATACAAGAAATGTAAAATGAAAAATAGCTTAATAGAAACTTAAAATAATGTACTTGGAGATAGGCTATAGCAGAAAACTTCATAACTTTCCATTTGTTCTGTGGAAGAGGGGGCTCTAATTTCTGAACACTATATATATATATACATATATATATATATATATATATATATATATATATATATATATTATATATTTATATATATATATGCATATACAGGGAAACACATTAACATTTAAAGATTACGGAAACAAGAGCTAATCAATTGAAAGCCAAGAAAAAACAATCAAGTGTCGCGAACCTTCGCTCTAATTCACTATCAACGAAAGCAACAGATCTCAAAGATCAAAGTCGAGTGTTTTGGCAAATGGCTGAATATATTTCCACATCACGTTCAGTACTTTTGAGGCAGGCGAAAAATTCTCATGGTTTTTCACCTCAACCCAAAAAAAGAAAAAAAATACTTTTTTCGATCGCCCAGCGAACGACACGCCGGGATGAAAATGGAATTTTTTTTTTTTTTTTTTTTGCTAATTCTTTTTTTTTTTTGAAGGCTTTTG
>NC_089741.1:30380363-30415917 GCF_040412425.1 Macrobrachium rosenbergii
TGTACTGTATATATATATATATATATATATATATATATATATATATATATATATATATACATACACATACTATATGTACTATATACATATATGTATAGCCTATATGTGCATATATATATACACATACATAGAGGAGAGAGAGAGAGAACTCAGGCAAAATGAAAAGGTAATAAAGAATAAATCATCAACCATCAGACGACAAAGACGTCAAATGTTGATATAAATAGAGAGCTTCATACGGGTGATAATGACATCAAAATGACGCCATGACAGATCATATTTGGAAGGACATCGCTTCTGAAGACCTACAGAATCGTGGGTCTGTAGAAGTTAAGCGAGTGCTACGGTGAGAAACCAAGTTGCTACAGAAAAGCTACAGCATGACAGGTTGACGGTTGAAATTGTAGTTGCTGTAGAAACTATACTACGATTGAGGATGCCTTCACTTCAAGCTTCACGCAATGAAAAGCTTCGCAGAAGCTGCTACTACGATGCACAGGAAGCCTTTGATCTGTAGAACAGCGAGCAATTCCCGGAGAGACTGCTGGAAGCTGTGTTAGAGTCACAAAAAAAGTAAAAAAAAGTAAAAAATGCGTCAAAGTTTCTTCGGCGCAAGCGAGTTTTCTGTACAGCGTATAATCAAGGCCACCGAAAAACAGATCTATCTTTCGGTGGTCTCGGTATAATGCTGTATGAGCCGCGGCCCATGAAACTCTCCGCGGTCCGTGGTGGTCTGTGTCGGTGCATTGCCAGAAGCACGATTATGGCTAACTTTACCTTCAATACAAACAAAACTACTACGGCTAGAGGTTGCAATTTGGTATGCTTGATGATTGGAGAGTCGGTGATCAACATACCAATTTGCAGCCCTCTAGCCTCAGTAGTTTTAAGATCTGAGGGCGGACAGAAAAAGTGCGGACGGACAGACAAAAGTTTCGGCACAATAGTTTCCTTTACAGAAAACTAAAAAAACGAACATTTTGGAAAAATATAAAGATTCTTCGAGGCACTGACAGGTACATGCTCTAATGACATCACGAGTCAGACTAAAGTAAAATAAAGTAAAAGTAAAGTTTGGCCATTTTTAAAATAAATAAAAATAAATGTCAGACAGAACGAATGGGAGAGTTTGTAAGAAGCCCAGGCCTCGCTAACCCAGATAAAAATTGAGTCGGTGTAATATGTTTGAGTTAATCCTTTAAAATACGGACGCCATCCCGACTTCATATCTCAAAGAAGTCGCCACGCCGGGGAGAGTTTGCTAGCTGTTTGCTCATCACTTTGTTCTCTCTCTCTCTCTCTCTCTCTCTCTCTCTCTCTCTCTCTCTCTCTGGAACATTTACACATAAAATGCTTCAGATAATGTGCTTGACAAGCTCTGTGTAATTCACCAGTTCACAGTACATACTCTCTCTCTCTGAACATTTCCGATAAAATACTTCAGATAATGTACTTGACAGGATTTTGTAATTTGTTAGTTCACAGCATATATATTCTCTCTCTCTCTCTCTCTCTCTCTCTCTCTCTCTCTTTCAGCGCCGATATATATATATATATATATATATATATATATATATATATATATATATATATATATATATATATATGATAAAGGGAAACTCAGCACATGACGAAATCCTGGAACACTAGCTGGCGTGCATTCGGTAAAGCGACAAGACGAAATTATCATGTGTGCCCTTGCGAATGTCCTGGGAATATACCGCTTAATCCGAAGCGACGGACCAATGAGCTTGCAGAATTTCGTTGGAGTGGCGAAATCTGGGTAGTGTCTCTCTCTCTCTCTCTCTCTCTCTCTCTCTCTCTCTCTCCGGGTGATGTTGCTTACTTGTGAATGCAATGCTTCTCGGTATATTCCACCCTGCCATTTTGACGTATGTGAAGTCACCGCCATTATCTCCTGTTTTATGGCAAAGATGGATTTTCACTTTTCAAGATGTCAGTATTCGTTTCTGTAAACGTAAAAAGCTTGTCGGTATATTCCACTTTATGATTCAACTTATTTGAAAGCACCTCAATTATCGCCTATTTTATAGAAAAGGCTTTTCATTTTCCAAAATGTCAACAATTATTTTCTTCTCTAAACTGTGATTTTATGTAAATAAATGATTGAACAATTCTTGAACAGACACTTTGCTCCAGTAGATAATTCTGATATATGGACGATGAAACACGAAAGCACCTCAGTTATCGCCTATTTTACAATATGAAAACCTCTTCATGCGTACATAATTACATATGTATATACATATATATACATGAATATATATATATATATATATATATATATATATATATATATATATATATATATAGGTATATATACACATACACAAAAATATATATATATATATATATATATATATATATATATATATATATATATATATATTATATATATATATATATATATATATATATATATATATATATATATATATATATATTATATTATAACAATACCAAGAAGTCTCCTGTACATATGAAACACAGTTCACAATCTCTGGAGGAAAGTAGAAATCTCCGTAACTAAATCGTAAATGTCTTTTTAACTGATCGCCAGACTGCTCCAAAGGTGACGCTCAATAAATGAAAGCGTAGTATTCCACCGATGACACGCAAGATGACAAGAGGCCCCAGCTAAAGACGCGTCAGCTGATCGTTTTAAAGATTCAGATTACATTTACGTCCCTGAATAGTGAATCCGACTGCAGAGCTTCGAGGACCGCAAAGGTACATTATGTCAAATCTAACTTATGCATCGCTACAGCATTGTAGATGGCCAAGTTGCGTCTTTAAGTGAAAATATTTGCAGTTTTGTGTTTCTTTATCGAAATCTAATCGTCCAGAGAGAGAGAGAGAGAGAGAGAGAGAGAGAGAGAGAGAGAGAGAGAGAGAGAGAGAGAGAGAGAGAGAGAGACAGTTGGTCGAATGTAATGAAAGCTGTATCAACCGAAATCTGGGACCGAGAAAAGTCTACGGTACCAGCCATCCATATTTCACTATCTATTAGATAGCTATTTCTTCGATCAGCGGTTCCTAACCTTTTATTGCCACGCCCACTCTAAGATTGGTCCTTCCGTCCACGCATCCCCGCCCCCTTGCATCTATGGGTAAATTCCCCTCAGATTTAAATGAAAATGAAAAAGAGAAAGAGAAGGGGTGTTTTTATTCTTTGGGAATGAATTAGTGAGATACTTGACTTCTTAGCGACTCTTGTTAAGAGAATAACGAACATAATTAGAGAATTTTTAATTTTTTCCTAGGGCTCGCAGTCCCCTTGAATTGCTGAAGGGGCGCCCCAGGTGGAGGAACACTGTCTTAGACAGATGGCTGGAAATCGAATAAAATATAAAAATAAAACTCATTTACTTGTGATATTAATCATTTTTAATAGGTTTTTATTGATATAACTTCAAATATTAGTATTCCCATTAAAAGATATTGAAGTCTCGTTAATTCCCTTTTCAGCCAAATTCAATCAAGAGATCATATGCATTATCCCAACTGAATTATACAAACCTTAATCAGCCATGAATTTACAAGACGTTTTATGGTTCATATATATATATATATATATATATATATATATATATATATATATATATATATATATATATATATATATATATATATATATATATATATATATATTTATATATATATATATATATATATATATGTATATGTATACATACATATATATATATATATATATATATATATACATATATATATATATATATATATATATATATATATATATATATATATATATATATATATATATATATATATATATATATATATATATATATATATATATATATATATATATATATATATATATCTAACGGATAGAGAAACTTAGGTAGTTTTCCAAAATAAACAATACTGTTTTATCGAAAGAGGCCCTTTCTGGCGCTAATAATGATCAAATACTGGCCTCTCATCGCATTCCAATATGATTCACCGGAAACAAAGAACCTTCCACTCATTAGCATAATTACAAATAGGGTCTCCTTTTATATTAACATTTCTGGAAGTTCGTAAAAGATCTAATTCTAACAATATGAACTTCTTCGGCGGAAGCATTTGATTTTCGATGTGTTTCTTGATTTCTCGGCTCTGTAATCATCTCCATAGATTTCCAGTTACTGAAACTTGCTGCAGAATTTCAGTTTGTTAGAAGCGCAATACGTCACAAATTTTTGTGCTTTCAATTTCACTGTTCCGACTGGTATATCATAATGGTATATCATTATGATATATCATTGTGGTGTATCATAACTGAAACACTGTTTAGCGCACTCCTTTTCAACAAATGTTTGTGATTTCAATCTCATTGCTCCAATTGGTATATCATAATGATATATCATAATGATATATCATAATGATATATCATTGTGACATATCCTGTGTTCAGCAGCGCACTCCTTTTCAACAAATGTTTGTGCTTTCAATGTCACTGCTTCGATTGGTATATCATAATGATATATCATAATGATATATCATTATGGTATATCACACCTGAAACACTGCTTAGCGCACTCCTTTTCAACAGATGTTTGTGCTTTCAATCTCATTGTACCGACTGGTATATCATAATGATATATCATTATGATATATCATTATGGTATATCATACCTGAAACACTGCTTAGCACACTCCTTTTCAACAAATGTTCGTGCTTTCAATCTCATGGTTCCGACTGGTATATCATAATGATATAGCCTAATGATATATCATTATGATATATCATTATGGTATATCATAACTGGAACACTGCTTAGCGCACTCCTTTTCAACATTTGTTTTTGCTTTCAATCTCATGGTTCCGACTGGTATATCATAATGATATATATCATTTTGATAGATATTATGGTATGTCATAAATGAAACACTGTTTAGCGCACTCCTCTTCAACAAATGTTTGTGCTTTCAATGTCACTGCTTCCGACTGGTGTGTCATAACGATATATCATTACGATATATCATTATGGTATATCATAACTGAAACACTGCTTAGCGCACTCCTTTTCAACGTTTTTCTCGTAATTTCCGACATTAATCAAGGATTTGAAAATGAAATAAAACATTTCAACGGGACGTCAATGCCGTGGCAAACGGTGATGTGTGAGAAATTACCAAATACGAGCAATGCCATAATGTAATCACGAATGTACCTTACCCAGATAAGTACTATACTTTATTGGAGATGCATTATTCTACTGTTAACTGTCATCTCTCTCTCTCTCTCTCTCTCTCTCTCTCTCTCTCTCTCTCTCTCTCTCTCTCTCTCTGTCGTTTCACTTTCCTTCATTAGTATTGCCTTTATATATATATATATATATATATATATATATATATATATATATATATATATATATATATATATATATATATATATATATATAATCATGAAGCTAAAATGTCCTTTAATATCCAATTCACGCTACCTCAGGAATATCTAAATCACAGTGTGATAAAAATTTCATATATATATATATATATATATATATATATATATATATATATATATATATATATATATATATATATATATATATATATATATATATATATATATATATATATATATATATATATATATATGTTTGTGCGTGTATCATATCTAGCGAGTTACACGACCCTCTTAGAAAAGAAAGCTTCATTATACAAGCACTTAACTCTTTCTATTTATTAATGTGCATTGAGATCATTAATTAATCCCTTATTAGTCAAGTCCCCTTCGGCACGCAGTCATCCATTAAGAGTACCGATACTTATTCTCTCTCTCTCTCTCTCTCTCTCCTATAATGTCCAGTAATAAAAATTATCAAAACCCTTCTTTTGCCATTGAGCCACATATACATACAGTAATACATGCACACGTTACATACATACATATACATTTTATATATATATATATATATATATATATATATATATATATATATATATATATATATATATATAATTAATTATCACAGCGGTGCAGTGCATTCTGTAAAATTAAAAGTTGCTTTGAATTGAGGTCAAAACAAAAACAAACAAAAAAATAGAATGTCAAGTGTCGATGAACGCTTTCAAATGACACATGTTAAAGTGAACTTTATCTTTGCTGAAAAAAAAAATGTGAAGATTGAATAAAGAAAGAGACGTGTCATTCAGTAATCAAAGAAAGATGTATGAACTGAAGGCATATTGCGAAGAATAAAATGTTGAACTGAACTTTATCTCTACTGAAAAATGAGAAAAGTGAATAAATGAAGAGACATGTGAGTCAGTATTTTTACTGAAAAATGTGAACAGTGAATAAATGAAGAGGCATGTGAGTCATTATTAAGAGAAAGATTGATACACTGCAGGTAAACTGTGAGAGGAAGCAACACCGACATTTATAGCCAATAGGGAACGCTCATATTGATGCTATTGTTGAGAGAACGAAATCAACCGATAAAGCATCATGGCTGGCTAATTACCTCTTATCAAACACTACATTAAAAACAACAGAAAACTGGTAATCGGCTGTAACTTACCCTTTTTATTGAAAATACGTAATTAATGTTAAAGAACAAAGGCATACATACTATAAGATGGCTTTGAAAGCAGGTCTTAGTACTTTTAAGCGCATTTATTTTCTGAAAGAGATGACAAACATTTCTATTCTCGGTGAAGTCATTTTTGGGCACAGAGTTCATAAAAAAATTATCCTATTCACTTCATAAGTCGTTAAGTGAAGAATTAATTATCATAATAATCCTCGAGTCATTGTTGTTGCTTTATATAGCACAGAAACATTAGTCAATTATCAATATGTCTTCCCCTTTCAACTTTAAATGGGACGTTAGATTATGCAATACGCTTTAAATGTATTGTAAAGGTCGTCAGTCTTCATTTAAAGTTTTAATTAATGTGAAGTTTTATGCTTACCCTCATTAATATGACAACTGACGAGTTTTCATCATTATGTAACCTAGATACAATTATATCATTAGAGGATACAGTAAATGTCATGTTTTATGTAATATGACATAAACAAAACAATCAACAATTAGCATTCACGAAGAGACAAAGAAAAGACAGCTCGAATTAAACACAGAGAGAGAGAGAGAGAGAGAGAGAGAGAGAGAGAGAGAGAGAGAGAGAGAGAGAGAGAGAGAGATCAGCTTGCATTACAAATTGCACTGCAGTATCAAAATTTCATCACCGATCTGAATTAACTTCCACCCTTCCATCTATTTGCATATTTGTCAGTCAACCTATCACTAACATCTACGGACTGGCGTAAATGTTCGTGTTCTCTCTCTGTTCTCTCTCTCTCTCTCTCTCTCTCTCTCTCTCTCTCTCTCTCAAAGATTATCACAGAATTCCCACATTTTCTCGGTCATTTAATGGTGTTTATTATTTCTACAAATGGAACTTAATCTGTTCGCTAGTACACGGCTATTATGCCAACCTCAAAGCCATCGCACCACGCATTACGTAAGTGCATGAACATCATGCAAGCGCATGAGATGTTTCTGCTACGCTGTTTGTACTTTTCCCCATCACAGTGCTCCAACTAAAATGAAACATCCAGCAACATTTGTGACAAAGCATTTTATCATGCTTTCCCCTTAATATCCGCACTTATACTTTTCATGTAAATTAGCAAATGTCCCGGTATTAACACTCGTGCCCCCGGTATTCTCCTTCATGGCGGGTGACCAGTACGGACAGTTAAATAGAACGCAGCCGAAATATTTCGCCTCTTCAACAATTCGTTGTATTTTTACTGCAAACAATTCTGCTCCGCACGATCCGCCGTCGTTGCTTTAAGCTATGGTCATTTCTGTCAGTTTTTTTTTTTTTTATTTTCGTATTAGAGAGATAATATGTTATGGCGATCATTATGCGGTAATAGTCTTTATTTTTTATGGGGAGGGTGTGTGAATCTGCTGGGGAGTGGGGAGGGGGAGGGGAGAGGAGAGAGGGGTGGTGGGACTTTAACGCAAAATATAGTGTGAAAAGAGTAAAACGTATGGTACAATATTTGAGGAGTATTATTTTTAATATTTATACGACTATCTATTTTTAATATTTATAGGAATGTCTGTTTTTAACAATTTGAGGATTAATTCATTTTTTAATAATTTGAGGCATATCTATTTCAAATAATTTGAGTAGTATACATTTTCATATTTGGAAGAGTATTTAATTGTAATAGTTTGAGAAGTATACATTTTTAATAGTTTGCGGGTATTTATTATTAATCATTTGAGGATCATTTATTTTAAAAATTGAATAAGTAATTATGTTTAGTAATTTGAGGAGTATACATTTTCAATAAATAAAAGCAATACCTAAAAAGATAAATGAACTGCAAAAGAAGCTAAACATGAATAAAAGCAGTCTCGAGATAATCCGTATAATTGATAACCGTAGCAAGAGCACGTTCCATATAACATTTAAAACGTGGAATTATCGGAAAAGTTTTCACAGATTTTGGGAGGGGAAAAACATTGATATCGATGCATAAAATTCTGTCATGGAAAAACTTTTCAGGTTTACAGTTTTGAATTGGCCGTAAACTTCGTCAAAATAGGAAAAATGCTCTCTCTCTCTCTCTCTCTCTCTCTCTCTCTCTCTCTCTCTCTCTCTCTCTCTCTCTCTCTCTCTCTCTCTCTCTCTCTCTTCAATTTAATATTCACAGTCTACTGAGCCTAATTATTTTGTTCACGGTTTTCCATTCTAAATCAATCAATATTAGGAAGAATAATAATGCACATAATTAAAAACTCGCCGTTATTCCTCAATAAATAAACATTATGATTTAGTATTTTTAGACTTTATATATATATATATACGGCGAGGTAGCAAGCTAAACTCTAATTCCAATTAGCCATAATTACCTTCCTAAAAGTTAGAGTTAATTACCCATAATTGCTAAAGTAGAAGTTAAGTGAAATTACCCATAACATGACTTATTTCAAAAGTTATTTCCAGTTCTCCCATTTTTCCTTAAAGCCTTCATCTTCATCTGTGTCAGCGAATATCGAAGACAATTCTAAGCAGACATTATCTAGACTTCTCATACAGACTTGACACAGCGGAGAGAGAGAGAGAGAGAGAGAGAGAGAGAGAGAGAGAGAGAGAGAGAGAGAGAGAGAGAGAGAGAGAGAGAGAGAGAGAGAGAGAGAGAGGCTAAAGTAGGTGAGACGATATTAGAATAATCTTCTTAACTCCGAAAGGGCTTTTTCATAAGAAGATTTTTCCGGAGAAATAGTTTCCCCCGGAGATCTACTATGATTTTCTTTTCCTTTTTTTTTTTAATCATTCTATAAGAGGAGGAGTTCTTGGGATGTCTCCTGAGGGGGTAGCTGAAGAGGAAAATGAGAAGATATTCGCACACAGAATCACTCTCGGGCCACCATATAATCAACAGTACTCTGGCGTTTGTTTGTTAAAATCTGTATTATACTGGTTTGAATGTGTGTACGTATGGATATATGTATATGTATGTGTCTATAATATATATATATATATATATATATATATATATATATATATATATATATATATATATATATATATATATATATATATATATATATATATATATATATATATATATATAAAATATACATACATACACAGTCATGACAGAAACGCAGGTGAAGGCGACGGCTGTGACCTGATAAGTCCGTCGCTTCCTTGCACTTCTTTGAAGATGTTTTGTATTCTATTTGCATTTTATTTTAATTTCAACTGTACTTTATTTGTATTTCAGTTTCAACCCTGACTCTACATTTCGGCAGTTTTGTCTGATCCGACTAAGGAGGAACGCTACTCTTGCTCTTTTCACGAATGTGTCAGTGAATGTAACGAATTTATAGGTCACAATAATTCCTAAAGTTCCCTATTTCCCAATATTTATGGACACGACTTGTACTTCCAAAACCATGGACATTGTAACCCCTAAATCATTCACTCAGGAAGAGTGTGTCATCCACTTAACGCCTCCCCTATTATTATTATTATTATTATTATTATTATTATTATTATTATTATTATTATTATTATTATTATTATTATTATTCTTCTTCATACGGAACAACCCCACAGGGGCCACTAACTCAAATTCAAGCTCCCAAAAATATGATCCTCATTTGAAAGAAGCAGCAGAAGGAAATAGGAAATACGGGAAATAGATATCGGGAGAAGCAGAAATTCAAAGACCTCTGCAAAATGACCCGAGTGACCTTCTGACCTTTCACTGCTAAAATGCGACCCAATCATCGGATATCGAAGGGAAAAATCTCATCTCTCAGGAAAAATCACATCGCACAGCAAGCATCACATCACGCACATCACCTCTCAGCAAGCATCACATCACACAGCAAGCATCACATCACACAGCAAGCATCACATCACACAGCAAACATCACATCACACAGCAAGCATCACATCACACAGCCAACATCACATCTCTCAGCAAGCATCACATCACACAGCAAGCATCACATCTCTCAGCAAGCACCACATCTCTCAGTAAGCATCACATCTCTCAGCAAGCATCACATCTCTCAGCAAGCATCACATCACACAGCAAGCATCACATCACTCAGCAAGCACCACATCACACAGCAAGCATCACATCTCTCAGTAAGCATCACATCTCTACAGTACGCATCACATCACTCAGCAAGCATCACATCACTCAGCAAGCACCACATCACTCAGCAAGCACCACATCACACAGCAAGCACCCCATCGCACAGCAAGCGTCACATGACACGAAACTGGGGAGACAGTTCACTAGGGGTCAGGTGCGCTGCTTGAATTTTATTCATCGAGCGAGACACTGCTGTTAAATCACGTTTATTCTTAAGCCCTTCCTACAATGACGTGTAACATACTCAGGAATGATGTGATTAAATGAGCATTTTTTTTTAAACATCTAATCACTGAGCATATCAATTTTTCGTAAAGACGCACTATTCTCTTTTTAATTTCTCGCAGTACATTAATTTTTTGTGCCGTGTTTAGTTCTAATAATGATATTACAACGTTCAACAACGTAGGTAATGCCTTCTTCAGCTGGAGAGCTTCTCAGATTGTTTAGGCAGATTGTTAGGGTCCTCCCTAGGAAGGAAAAAACAATTCGTGAATGCCCCAGAAGGGAATAAAAGGATTATAAATCTGTCCCGGCAGAGGATAGATTCCTTCCTGTTTAGACAGCTGAAGTTTTGATATGTTACAGAGTATCAAAATTTGAGTCACTTTGACTGGAGAACTGAAAAACTTTAAAAAAAAAGGGGTGGGGCAATAACCCTTTTTTTTTTTTTTTTAGTTTTTCAGTTCTCCAGTCAAAGTGACTCGGATTTTGATACTCTGTAACATGTCAAAACTTCAGCTGTCTGTGTTGTCACATTTTCAAACCAAATGTCCTAAAAAAAATGAGTGGATTAGAAGCTCTGAATAGTATCAAAATCCTTGAAGCCTGTTCTCTCACCACTGGGAAGATTAGGCTTACGCCAGTTCGTCAAACTAGGGATGGATTGGACGATGGCGTATTATCTTATGTAAGTAATTCAATCTATAATTTCAGCAATGATCTAAGGATTCTCTGGAATGTAGACTGCGTCTCTCTCTCTCTCTCTCTCTCTCTCTCTCTCTCTCTCTCTCTCAACCACACAGACGAAAAACTATTCTTATACATACTGATCAAGAAGCAGGCTCTCTCTCTCTCTCTCTCTCTCTCTCTCTCAACCACACACACAGACAAAAAGTCAGTCTTATACATGCTGATCAAGCAAGAAGTATACACACACGTTCTATCTCTCTCTCTCTCTCTCTCTCTCTCTCTCTCTCTCTCTCTCTCTCTCTCTCTCTCTCTCTCTCAATCAACCAACCACACATAGACAAAAACCAATCTTATACATACTGGTCAAGGAGGAAGCATCTCTCTCTCTCTCTCTCTCTCTCTCTCTCTCTCTCTCTCTCTCTCTCTCTCTCTCTCTCTCAGGAGGTCTATTGAATTCTTGCTTTTTTCCACTTTAGCTCAGGGGATTCTCTTCGCGCGCTCTTCACTTCACTTTGCGTTTTTTATTAAATTCTGCTAACCTTTTTAAGCGGGTTACCTTTTTTTCCGTCCTTCTTTTTCCAAAAAAGGACAATATCCGGAGGGAAAAGTGTGTTTTCCACATGCAACGGCCCTTGCAAAGAAAACGGTCTTTTCGGCGCATAAAAACGGTAAGAAAGAGGAAAAATACAATTTCTGAATGAGCGTAGGCAGAGACGACCCGTGAAAGGCGCGGTGAAAGGAAGAGGTGTAAAAATCTGGCCAATTTGAAAGTTCTCAAATACTTACTTATGTTCTATTATTATTATCATTATTATTATTAGAGAAACAAATCCACAGTTATGTATGGGTACGCATATTCTAAAATAAATCTCTACAGAGAGCTTTCGGGAATCTGTTCGACTCCCTTTTCAATCTCATGATATTATTATTATTATTATTATTATTATTATTATTATTATTATTATTATTATTATTATTATTCCACTGACTTGAAAATCAAGCTCCCAGAGAACACTATGGCGTTCATTAGAAAGAAGTAACGGAAGGTAATGGGAAATACAGAATAGAGGAGGTAACTTATTAAAAAATAAAAAAATAAATAAATGAACGAATCAATAAATAAACAGATGAAAACGTAAATATTATTAAAGCACATATTGATAACCGCATTAGGGTAGTAGTGCCTCCTGAAAAGACTTATTGTTTCCTTTTAAAGGAAAAGAGACCAAATAATGTAATGAATGTTCCCAAGGGTCCACAATAACGTAATTGTAAAAGGCTCGAGTGGGATTTGATAACAGCTTTCGAACCCTTCTTTGGGTTCATCTTCAGTCCAAAGAATTATTGTGGACCCCTCTGGAACATTTATGAACTCTCGTGATAGAGAGTTTTTCTCCCAAATGTAATGACTGTTATCATTTTGAAATGTGTATATGGGTACTGCGTGACGTCATCTGTACTTCCCGTCGCAAATTCCTGAGATGTATGCAAGTATTGGACCAGCCCCGGTTATTTTGCCATGCCTCTAGGTTAGGTTAGGTTGGGTTAGATTAGGTTGGTTTACTACACCCTCAGTAATTTGGGTGTGGGAAACATTATGACATTATTTTCAAGAAAATTCTATGATTAGTTTTTAAGACATGGCGTCCCGCTTTTTCCAGGAAAGGTCCCGGTACTCGGTTACATCTCGGAAAATGCTTCCAGTCGTGTTTTAAAACGAGACGAAACCCTACAAAGAATATTATTTCCCGATTCGCCTCAGAAGCTTTCATTAAACCTAGATAGCGTTTCGAATATCGTTTTGTCGCCCTTTGGGTGAAATACCTCAGTCTTTTCAGCGCTCCTGAAAAAGTTATTTCATTTCAGAAGTCAAGATCTCCGAACAACGAACAATAATCCCCTTGGCTCTGTCCATTTTATTCCGCTCCGTCCATCTTTTCCTTTGAAATTGCAAGGATCGAATGACTTTTCTGGATCACTTGGTTGTGTAACTTGTTACAATGTAACTTGGTAATATTTGTTTTTTATTATTGTCCAGCGCTATCACTTTTATCATAGTTTGTAATATCAGGAGTATCTGCTACGTATTTGCGGTTCCCAGAGTCACTTTGCTTAATAATTAGTGACAATTACTTAGTAATTATTATTGGAATTGGAAAACTAAATTTAGGCCAAAGACCAAGCGCTGGGATATATGAGGTCATTCAGCGCTGAAAGGGAAATTGAGAGTATAGGGGGTCTGAAAGGTGTAACAGGAGGAAAACCTCGCAGTTGCACTACGAAAAAATTTGTTAGAGAGGGGGGGGGGAAATACGATGGAAGAAAGGTAATATGAACGAAGGTACAGTAAAAGGAATGGAAAGGCTTGCAGCTTGTTGCCGAATAGACGCTGCAAAGAACGTTAAGTAATGCCTACAGTGCACCGCGTGAGGTGCAATGATAGCACTACTCCTCCCACCCCCTCCCCCCCGCCCAACGGGGACGTAATTATTATTTAATTGGTTCACTTCCTACTATACTGTTTCCGTATACCAATCTCCATTGTGGCTAAGAACAATTAATTACAGTTTCACTCTACCAATTTTCATCATAACAGGCAATATTCCTCTCGTAATTACCGCTTCTCTCAATCAGCTTCTATTGTAGCTGGCAACATGCAATCCCTGTAATTATTTGTCTGCTCAATCACTTTCGAAGCCAACTGGCAGCAATCACTAAGTAACTACTGACCGGTTCAGTCACCCTCCTGATATCAATGGTGGCATTTAATCAATAAAATTTATAATATACGGTAATTTGACAGTGATTTCAGTTTCCTGTCAAGGTATTTCATTGACATTTAATCAGCTCTCTTTCCTGAAATGAATAATGGATTTTAAGTTGTAATATTCCTCATACATCTTGTGTCTCTTCTTCAGTGTTCAGATATTATTATTATTATTATTATCATTATTATTATTATTATTATTATTGGCAAAAACAAATCCACGGTCATTTAACTACAAATACAATGGGAAAGTTAAACCTACAAAGAGAGATCTCCAGTAGTACGGATCTATTATTATTATTATTATTATTATTATTATTATTATTATTATTATTATTATTATAAAAGTCTTTCCATAAACGTATTAAGAAGTTTTGAAAAGAAAGTGTTGTAATTTCTCAGCCTCTCGTAAGAGATCAGGTTCCCTATATCTAATATATTATACATATAATGATATGTCTAATGCATTATACATATATGATATGTCTAATACATTTTATACATATAATGATATATCTAAGACATTATACATATAATGATATGTCTAAGACATTATACATATAATGATATGTCTAAGACATTATACATATAATGATATGTCTAAGACATTATACATATAACGATATATCTAAGACATTACACATATAATGAAATGTCTAATACATCATCCATATAATATATCTAAAACATTATACATACAATGATATATTTAATACATTATCCATACAATGACATTACACACTGTATAACTGAGCAAGTGCACTCTGAGAATAATGAAAAAAAAAAGAGCTAAACAGAAATAGAAAGCTTTTTATCTTTTTTTAAAATAAACATCTGAAGAAACGTACACACTGGCCAGTCGTGCAATACGACAGAATAACTACAGAGAAACTACGGTTTTTTGTTTGTTTTTTTTTTCTTACGCGTTACTAACCGACCCTGCAGGAGGAATTTCGGAAAATTCAATTAGCCCAGGGTTACGACAATAACAGCAGGGGGTTGGGCGGGGTGGGTGGGCGCCATTACACAATACAGATCGCGCGCGTTATGAAGGAGATTTTCACAAACAAGTTCGCGCTGGCTTTATCACTCTCGTCGGATTTTTATCGCTCGAACACGTGGGTCGGACAAGGTGGGTTAATGGCCCATGTCGATCCCAATCTTCCCGAAAGGGAAAAGGCAGAAGAAAATCTTCGAGGAGACAGCGTCTCTGAAGATGCAAGAAAGGCCAAGGCTCTCTCTCTCTCTCTCTCTCTCTCTCTCTCTCTCTCTCTCTCTCTCTCTCTCTCTCTCTCTCTAAGTTTCCCGACGCGGAAAGACATAAACCATGTTAGAGGTATTGCTGGCGAGGTAATAAACTCTCTTTTTGTGTGTGTGTGTGTGTGTGCGTGTGTTTTATGCAATCACGCACACAACAAAAAATAAATTAGAGATACCATTGCAGAAGTAAGGAATGATCTCTCTCTCTCTCTCTCTCTCTCTCTCATTTGTGTGCACATACAAACACACATACACACGCAAAACAACAAGAAATAATTCTCCCAGAAATTTAGGAGGAAGAAGCAGCAGAAAATATACTCTCTCTCTCTCTCTCTCTCTCTCTCTCATATGTGTGCACACACAAACACACACAAAAAAAACAAGAAATAACCCTCACAGAAATTGAGGAGGAAGAAGAAGCAGAAAATATGCTTTTCTTCTCTCTCTCTCTCTCTCTCCCCCAACCTCTACAAAAATGGTTACCTTTTCCTTCCGACCCTAATTTATTTTACTTAACGACCCGCGGAGATATGGAATCCAGGGGGAGTTACATCTACAGGAATTACACCAACAAAAGGTGTAATTCCTTAAAACAACTTCCCGGCAAACAAAAGTAGACTCACGGAAGTTACATGTATATTTTTTTCTCGTCGAAGCCTCCCTAGGGTGTAAACTTACTTTTATTTACTTGAAATAAATAGTGAGGCCGCTTCGTTTCTTGGTTTATATATATATATATATATTCTCTTTCTTTCTGAGCTTCTTATGCGTTCTCTGTAATGATTTGAAGTGCTGGCAATTTGAATTTTTTTTTTATTAGACAAATTACAATCAGTCCTACTTATCTAATTTATTCGTCCTTTTTATGTACATACAGTACTTTTTATGGCATTTGAAATAGTATATCAGGTCCACAATAATACTCAGTGATGAATTTTGTTGGTTTTATAAAAACGTTACAAGAGCTTTCGAACCCTGTCCTGGGTTCATCTCCAGTCTAACTAAAGCCATTGATACAAAAAGTAAATAAGTAAGGTCCAGTTTTAAGGAAGGAACCAATGTGTTCCTCTAACGGACGAGGCGACAATCAGGACGGTCAACTATCCAACTAGGTGAGTGCTTCTCCTCTACTTATATTTCGCGCGGCTGTCCTTCTTGATCTCCTCGCTTGTTGTTGTTCTTTTGTTGTTCTTCTTGTGTTTTTTCCAGCAAGTTAGTCTTTCTTACTGATGTAACAGGCTGACTATTCAAAACAACTACATTTTCAACATGGAAACTGAAGGATGATGACTCT
Source organism: Macrobrachium rosenbergii (assembly GCF_040412425.1). NCBI lineage: Eukaryota > Metazoa > Arthropoda > Malacostraca > Decapoda > Palaemonidae > Macrobrachium > Macrobrachium rosenbergii. Next base: position 30,397,275 of record NC_089741.1, read on the forward strand.
ATTATCCATCTTACTCTTAAGAATTAAATGAATGATAATAAATACAGACTGACAAAGGTAACTGGATGATGACAAATTTCTGTACTTTTCTCTGAATTTGACAAAACAAACAAGTGACTAACACCTTTCTTAACGAAGGGTCGTTATGCTTATAGCCACATTATAGCCAAGCCATGTTTAAGCTAGCAGTAACGATTCAAAAAACATTTAATCTTGAAAGCTCTGAATCTAAATGCAAGATATACTTCGTGAAGACATATTAATAACTGTCAAATAAACAGCTTATAATGAAAAACGCTAACATAAAATTGAATGCAATTATATCAAAGAAGCTCGACATAATATATCGAGAGTATTTATCGAAAGGAAGTGTACAAATAATACGGGATGTTTGTGTGAAAATCAAATGACAGTGTCATTGCTGTAAAAGCAGCATAATAGTATCATTTATGTAAAAGTAAAATAGTATTATTTATGCAAAGGTAAACAGTATTATTTACGTACCAGTAAGTTAATAGTATCATTTACGTAAAAATAAAATATTTCATCCTTGAACGAATAATATTACTCCTTGTAATTTTTTTCAAGGTTTTGCTTTCAAACTTGAAAAATGATTTTGAAATCACCCGAACAACTCCTTACAAACGGAAGTGAAAAATGAGCCCCATGAAACTTAACCACGGCCCGGTGGTGGCCTATCCTATATCGCTGCCTAAAATAAAATAAAAACTACTGAGACTAGAGGGCTGCAATTTGGTATGTCTGATGATTGGAGGGTGGATGATCAACATACCAATTTGCAGCCGTCTAGCGTCAAAAGTTTTTAAGGTCTGAGGGCGGACAGAAAAAGTGCGGAAGGACAAACAAAGCCGGCACAATACTTTTCTTGTACAGAAAACTAAAACTGAAATACAGCCTCTTCATAACAATCCAGACCTAACCTTCTCGCGTACACGCCGACTTCACAGCAGCCTTTATCGCCGGAGCCAACCATCGTCGAATTCTTAATTACGAATCACGAATGAGAAAACAAACATTAAGCGGCATTAGTAGCACTCAACTCGGAGTCATTTCTCAGGGGCACTAACAAACTATTGCAATTCCATTTGAGAACTTGAACGAATTTCTATCCCCCTCCCCCGCCTCAACAATCCCCCTCAGCTTATCGCTCTCCCCGTTAAGGCGAAGCAGCGAAGTCATTTCGTGGGGCCTTGTAATGCTGCAGAACTTCGGCGGCCCAAGTTTACACACTCGGGCGCAGTTCTCTCAACTACAAAACTTTCCCCCGAGAAAACTGAGAGAGAGAGAGAGAGAGAGAGAGAGAGAGAGAGAGAGAGAGAGAGAGAGAGAGACCGGTTACGGCTGCTGGCTGGGGTGGCGAGACTGTTTAGGCTTTCGGTAATTGTTTTGGCCAGGAGATAGATCGATCGCCGCGAATCCTTTAATGAACACCGGTGCTCGAAACAGCGAGACGGGCCGAGACTTTGAATGGGTTCGTTGGACTCCTTTATCAAACGGGGTTCGGAGGTTCGTTAGTGACGAATCACTGCTTCGCCGATGGTCTTAATGGTAGCCGACAACACGATCCCCCTCAAAGGGTATCTCTCTCTCTCTCTCTCTCTCTCTCTCTCTCTCTCTCTCTCTCTCTCTCTCTCGGGGTGGGGATTTCCTCGCCCCGAATCCGATATTCCGGTTGTGCCTGGGAAATTCCGGTTGAAAAAGGAAATAAAAAAAAAAAGGTGATCTGGTTTGTAATCAGGGAGAGAATCTCCTGCTTTAGACGCGTTTGGGCAAACAACGGGGATCGGAAAAAGCACATTTTTGCTGCACTGGATAAGATAAACAGCGAAGTTTTGAGAACCGAGTTATTTTCTTTGTAACGATGGTTTTTATATAAAGCTTATCAGAATGATAAGGAAAAGAAGAAACAGCAAATTTGAATAAGAAATAGATATCAGAACCATTTTGCCAAAAGAATGGAATACGAGAAATAACACATTAATTTTTAACAATGGGGATGATAAACCACATTGGAAATGAAAAACAACACATTTCCACAGCAAAAATTAAATACTTTAGCAAAATATATTGAATATGATAAATGGCAAATTTTAGCACAAAAATGACAGTTAGAAGAAGATAAAAGAAGAAAGTTCCGTCACAAAAATTAAACGTGAATGAAAGAATATTTTAGCGCAGAAATGCACATGAAGAAAATCACAATTTAGCACAAAAATGCACTTGAAGAAAATCAAAATTTAGCACAAAAATGCTCGGGAGAAAAACAATTTTTTGCAAAAAATGTACTTGGAGAAAAGCACATTTTGGCACAAAAAAATGCATGTGAAAAAGCACATTTTAAAAAAATTTACTTGGAGAAAAGCACATTCTCGCACAAAAATGCACTTGAAGAAATGCACATATTAGCAAAAAAACGCACGGGAGAAAAACACATTTTTTGAACAAAAATGCACGTGATTAAAATTACATTTTAGCACAAAAATACATGTGAAGAAAAGCACATTTTAGCAAAAAGTGCACGTGAAGAAAATTACTTTTTTAGCACAAAAATGCACGTGAATAAATTCACATTTTTGCACGAGAAATGCACGTGAATAAAAGCACATTTTACCACAAAACTCACGTGAAAAAACTACGTCTTTGCACAAAACTGCACGTGAAAAAATTACATTTTAGCACAAAAATGCATGTGAATAAAATTACATTTTAGCACAAAAATGCATGTAAATAAAAGCACATTTTAGCACAAGAATGCACGTAAATAAAGGCACATTTTAGCACAAAAATGCACGTGAAGAAAAAATATTTTATTACAAAAATGCACGTGAATAAAAGTACATTTTAGCACAAAAATACACGTGAAGAAAATCACATTTCAGCACAACAATGCACGTGAAGAAAATCACATTTCAGAGCAAAAATGCACGTGAAGAAAGGCACACTTTAGCACAAATATGCACGTGAAGAAAATAACATTTCAACACAAAAATGCACGTGAAGAAAATCATATTTCAGCACAAAAATGTACGTGAATAAAATCACATTTCAACACCAAAATTTACGAGAAGAAAATCACATTTCAGTTCAAGAATGCACGTGAAGAAAATCATATTTCAGCACAAAAATGCACGTGAAGAACATCACATTTCAGCACAAAAATGCATGTGAAGAAAATGACATTTTATCACAAAAACGCACATTAACAAACGCACGTTTTAGCACAAAAATGCACTTGAATAAAAGTACACACCAACACAAAAATTGGCGTGAAGAAAATCACACACAAATCACCACAAAAAAACGAACCCAGGAAATCAGAATCTAGGATTTTTGTTCAGCGGTAAATTTCAGATAAACCTCGACTTCAGAAACCGTCGAATTGGACGTAATTTTTCGCCGATTTATTTCGCTCTTCTCTCTCTCTCTCTCTCTCTCTGGCTCGCAGGATTCCGAAATCCAAGAGTAATAAATATATAAATCCCACGAGACGGAGCATAGTCTCTGCTGTCCCAGTCTGGGAAAGCAACGAAAACTGAAGCTTGTTTTCATTTAATTTTTTTTTTCTCGCAGTCTTTCTTCGCTCGTAAACAAGTGTGCTTTGATTTGTTTGCTTGCAAGTTGATATATATATATATATATATATATATATATATATATATATATATATATATATATATATATATATATATATATATATATATATATATATATATATATATATATATATATATATATATATATATATATATATATATATATATATATATACAGTACATACATATATATAAATATATATATATAATACAGTATATACATATATATATATAAACCAAAAAATTAAATCCGTATATTAACTTCCACTTTTTCACGAAAAAAAAACTCTTCTGTTCCACCTTCTCCACTGGAAAAAAATCTATAAAAAAATCTTTCGTCATTTACACCAAAAACAAAATAAATAAATAAATAAAAGACATTCTTGTGCCCCCATTCCCCAAGTCATAATAATTAAAAAAAAACACATTCTTGTGCCCCCATTCCCCAAGTCATAATAATTTCATCATTAATTCAAAAGCCGTAATAGTAAAGAGGTGACGTCAGTGTTTATCAGGCTCAGTTCCTCGGCTTTGACGTTCTAGCAGAGTAAACATTCATTATATTTCGCTTCTTATTTGAATTCAAGGTTCTTGCGTTTTCAGGCGTCTCTCTTTAGCTCTCACAGGAACCCGGGATATTGAGAATCTAGCGACGCTGAGGAAGATATTAATTTAGCCAGCGTACACACACACACAAATATATATACTGTATATATTTACATACATGCATATATACATACACACACACATATATATATATATATGCATATACATATTTATACGAAATTTTTATCACACCGTGAAGCTACAAATGTCGTTAAATATCCCATCCACGCTACTTCGGGAATAAGTGACAAATGACAAATGGCTCAGGTACCACCGGGTCTCGATCCCCTCTACATATAGTGTATATATATATATATATATATATATATATATATATATATATATATATATATATATATATATATATATATATATATATATATATATATATATATATATACATATACATATATACACATATGGAAGTCTATTCAGCCCGTACTTCGCCAAGCTTCTTCGGTGACCGTTGTCATTGTTCATGATAAAAACGATTAATAAGGATTATTAAAACTGAAGTCTGACCTGAAGTTGGAGGGAGGAGGAAACTTTCAGAAGAAAGTCTTTTTTTCTCTCTCTCTCGTGTAATCTCGGTGCCTTAGTTATTGCTCTTAGGGTACCCTGCTAATCCCTCCGGAAATACTACCAACGTTCTAAGTAAAATTGCTGGGAGGGTGATATTCTGAAATCTCTCTCTCTCTCTCTCTCTCTCTCTCTCTCTCTCTCTCTCTCTCTCTCTCTCTCTCTCTCTCTCTCCGCGCTACAGATGGGTGAACATTAAGCTGAATCTGTCTTTGCTGCTTTCTGGGAATCTCTCTCTCTCTCTCTCTCTCTCTCTCTCTCTCTCTCTCTCTCTCTCTCTCTCTCTCTCTCTCTCTCTCTCTCTCACTACAGTCTGAGTGAATCAAATCCTTCCTATCTCTCTCTCTCTCTCTCTCTCTCTTTCACCACAGCCTGAGTCAAATCCTCGCTCTCTCTCTCCAGTTCGAGCAAACCCCAATTCTTCTCTCTCTCTCTACAATCTGAGTAAACGTAAATCTCTCTCTCTCTCTCCTACAGTTAGGATAAATATTAAACTTTGTCTTTGCAACAATTTGGAAACCACCCTTCTCTCTATAATCTGAGTACGCGCCCTCTCTCTCTCTCTCTCTCTCTCTCTCTCTCTCTCTCTCCTACAGTTAGGATAAATATTAAACTTTGTCGCTGTCTTTGCAACAGTTTGGAAACACCCTTTTCTCTCCCTCTCTCTCTCTCTCTCTCTCTCTCTCTCTCTACAGTCTGAGTGAGTCAAATCCTTGCTCGCTGGCTGTCTCTCTCTCTAGTTTGAGTAAACCTCAATTCTTCTCTCTCTCTACAATCTGAGTAAACGTAAAAATCTCTCTCTCTCTCTCTCTCTCTCCCTTCCCGAGGCCTTCGCCGGAGAGAAATCATTTTGCTCCCCCTCGCAGTTTATAGAACATGAAAATTCGCCAGAAATGTTCACTTCGTTGCCGGTTCCTTTTACACGTTGTTTATTTTTCCCTCTTCCCTTTTATTCTCCGCCTTTTCACGGGACGGATCTAGGCTCACGTTTTACTGCTGACGGAACGCCCCGCGCTAATTTTTTCTTCTCTCTTTCCATCTGGCGATATAAATGGGTCAGAGAAATGGTCGAGCATTTGATCAAATGGGAAATGCTTTTCTTTTTCTTATCGTTCTTTGCATTTTTTTTTTTTTTTGGTGGTATTCTTTACAGTGCAGAGGCCAATGGGAAGGGCTGTCTGGTGCCGTTTTCGTGCGCGTGCCCGTAGAAAACAAAAAACAAATACAGTGACACATAATAAAGAAGTAAAGGATAGACCTTCTGTTTCACATGGGAAGAATGGCTGCTAGAATTCGCAAGGTATTATCTTCGCGTCCTCATTAAGATTGTTACTGTCAAAATGGCTCGCATTTCAATTAGACAATCTAAAATAAAACCTGAACAAAAAGCATTCTTAAGACTGAATCAGTATACAAAACTAATCACTACTGCATGAGACACTAGGGAATTATAAAACAGATTGCTGAGAAGCCACCAAGAAAATTATGATTTTATTTGAGCGCTAAAATAAAACTTGACCAAAAAAAGCCTTCATAGGACTGAATCAGTATATAAAACTATTCATTATTGGATGAGACACTAAGGAATTATAAAACAGCTTGCTGAGAAGACACTATGAAAATTACGATTTTATTTGAGCGCTAAAATAAAACTTGACCAAAAAGCCTTTTTCCAGGACGGGATCAGAATATAAAACTACTCATTACCGCATGACACACTGGGTAATTACAACAGCTTACTGAGCTGCAACTATGAAAAATAGGATTTTTCTGACGTCATAATACACTTCTAACTGCAAAATGATGTCGAGGTCGCAGGTAATGAGAACTTTAGAAACTGGAACAACGAAAGTATGCAGCATGACATGAAATCGCTGAAATGAAACCAGCTAAAATGAAGCTGCTTTATGCAAGTTTCATCTAGAGATGAAATATTAAAATGAAAGTCTTACAGCGCATTTCTCTATGCTGAAGACAAGAGTTGGAGAATTATGGGAAAATTATAATTTAGATTTACACACACACACACACACACAAACACACACACACACATATATATATATATATATATATATATATATATATATATATATATATATATATATATATATATATATATATGTATATATATAATAAGAGAGAGAGAGAGAGAGAGAGAGAGAGAGAGAGAGAGAGAGAGAGAAAATAAAAATTGCGCCAAAGTTTCTTCGGCGAAATCGAGTTTTCTGTACAGCGTATACTCAAAGGCCACCGAAAATGGATCTATCTTTCGGTGGTCTCGGTGTCATGCTGTATGAGCCGCCGCCCATGAAACTTTATCCACGGGCCGGTGGTGGCCTATCCTATATCGTTGCCAGGAGCACGATTATGGCTAACTTTAACCTTAAATCAAATAAAAACTGCTGAGGCTAGAGGGCTGCAATTCGGCATGTCTGATGATTGGAGGATGGATGACCAACATAACAATTTTCAGCTCTCTAACCTCAGTAGTTTTCAAGATCTGAGGGCGGACAGAAAAGTGCGGACGGACAGACGAAGCCGGCACAATCATTTCCTTTTACAGAAAACTAAAAACCTAACCGGCCTAGTTCACCATCATTTCCTTTCTTTCTCTCTCAACGAGACCCAACAGCAAAGTATCACTTCCATACTGTACACGGTTACACACTGCGACGCAACGAATCCTCCACCTTAGGGTCAAATGTTATTGGGGGAAAAATGTTATCAAATCTCAAAAGGTTTACGCACGGAACTCCCTGGAATCCTTAACTTTTAATCCTTTTTTGCTTGGGGAGGGGCGGGGATGGAAAGGCGAGGAAGGAGGAAGGAGGAGAGGGGAGGGGGTTATTCGGGGGAAGTTGAGAGAGAGAGAGAGAGAGAGAGAGAGAGAGAGAGAGAGAGAGAGAGAGAGAGAGAGAGAGAGTGGGTTAGCAAGTCCCAAAAGGGCTTAGTGTCTATTGTTACATTTTTTTCCGGCAGCAGGAAAAAAAAAAAGGGCTATATATCTAGAAGACTTTGTCCAAAACATTTTTCCACTCAGCTCAGATACAAAAAAAAAAAAAGAGAAGAGAGAGAAAAAACGCAGGAAAATAAAAGTTCGAAATAGCAGGATTCGTGAAGAAGGAGAAACAGGTCGGAGGAGCTACGCTGCCATACATCTTTTCTTACGTGATCTCAACTGGATATTTCTAAAGGTTATGAGACAGACAGACATAGGTTGTTAACTAGACAGACTGACAGAAAGACACAGGTTGTTAGACAGGCATGCAGACAGACAGACAAGCAGACACGGGTTGTTAGGCACAGACTGACAGGAAGGCACAGGTTGTTAGATAAACAAACTGACAAAGGTTGTTAGACATACAGGCAGACGGACAGAGAGAAACAGGTTGTAAGGTAGACAGATTGACAGAAAGACACAGGTTGTTAGATGGACACAAGGACAGACAGACAGACACAGGTTGTTAGATGGACATAACAACAGACACAGGTTGTTAGATAGACATACAAACATACAGACAGACAGACAGAAAGACACAGGTTGTTAGACAACCAGACAAAAAGACATTTAAGACACAGGTTGTTAGACATACAGACAGACACAGGCTGTTAGCATGGTACTTCTCAGAGTAAATAAATCACTAGGGAAATGTGAAATGTAAAAAAAAAATAAAAAAAATATATATATTTATATATATATATATATATATATATATATAGAGAGAGAGAGAGAGAGAGAGAGAGAGAGAGAGAGAGAGAGAGAGAGAGAGAGAGAGAGAGAGAGAGAGAGAAATTCATACAAATACGGACACACGGAGATAAGTCAATCAAAAGGCAGTAAGTCTAAATGAAATCATTTCTTACCAAAACCTGGAATTAAATGTTAAATCAAGCAAATACATCTTAGTCTGTGTGTGTGTGTGAGAGAGAGAGAGAGAGAGAGAGAGAGAGAGAGAGAGAGAGAGAGAGAGAGAGAGAGAGAGAGAGAGAGACAAACTACGGTTGGGGCAGGACAACTTATTTCGACAGAAAATTCTTCTGAATGTATTTCTCATATCACTGAAAGAGAGAGAGAGAGAGAGAGAGAGAGAGAGAGAGAGAGAGAGAGAGAGAGAGAGAGAGAGAGAGAATTCCTCAATACCACCTACTGTACAATTATCCAGGTACCCGGTTGTTACAAGAACGCTGTACAACTGGTGCTTAACTCAATATACCAACTTTTTCATTGTACTTGTGGGCACGAATGCATGATCACATTTTGAAAAGACTAATATTTCCAATTACTTTCTTCTCTGGTAAAGTTCGTGGGGAGACAGTGAGTTCGTCGTACACGCATTCACTAGCGATTCTGATTGAACGTCCCCACGAAAGCCAATCGTAATGGTTTATTACACTATATTCAAGACGGTACTTGTTCCTGTTGGATAAAGTTTATACATTTATTATTAATTATTATTATTATTATTATTATTATTATTATTATTATTATTATTATTATTATTATTATTATTATTATTATCATCACCTTGGAAAGAAGACACTTTATGAGGCAAACTTTGTTGAGAAGGCGAAATTATTATTATTATTATTATTATTATTATTATTATTATTATTATTATTATTATATTATCTTGGAAAGAAGACACTTTGAGGCAAACTTTGTTGAGAAGGCGAAATATTATTATTATTATTATTATTATTATTATTATTATTATTATTATTATTATTATTAAGCACATATAAATTCTTATATAAGAAAACAAAAAAACAAAAGTTCATAAAATTTATGTCTAAAATAAAGTTTTACCCAACTACTAACAAAAAAGTGATATATAACTGATATCAAGTCTATCCTACCATAGGGATAAAATTCTAGCAACCCCGAAAAATGTGCAGCGTCCCCCTAACCCCCCTCCCCAAAACAAAGTTCAACCTCTTTAAATCGCGTATATATTTTTTTTTTTCATCTTTCCTTTTAACCCGTTACATTACTTAATTTAGGGCTAATCCCGGGCCATTAGCGGGACTCCCAAAACAGGCATCTACTCTCCGTTCCCCCTTTTCCGGCAGTTCTCGAAGTTGCGCCCCAAAAGTTGATGCTGAAAAGTGAGAGTCAGCTGAATAAGTTCAAACTTTGCTGGATAAAGTTCAGTTGAAAGTCAAGTAAAAATCTAACTTTTTTTTTTTCTAAACGCACACTCTCTTTATGAACCTTCCTCCACCACTCCGTTCCTCCTCCCCCGACCAATCTCTCTCTCTCTCTCTCTCTCTCTCTCTCTCTCTCTCTCTCTCTCTCGTGGAACATTTATATATAAAATACTGCGGATAATGTACTTGACGGGTTCTTAGTAACTCATTATTTTACAGTATATTCGCTCTCTCTCTCTCTCTCTCTTCGTGGAACATTTATATAAAATACTGCAGGCAACGTACTTGACAGGTATATTGTAATTCACTACTTCACAGAGTATTCTCTCTCTCTCTCTCTCTCTCTCTCTCTCTCTCTCTCTCGTGGAGCATTTACAATAAATGCTGCAGATAATGTACTCGACAGGTACATTGTACATTGTAATTCACTACTCTCTCTCTCTCTCTTCTCTCTCTCTCTCTCTCTCTCTCTCTCTCTCTCTCTCTCTCTCTCTCTCTCTCTCTCTCTCTCATGGAACATTTCCAATAAATACTGCAGATAATGTACTCAACAAGTTCTTTATAATTCACAAAGCTCACAGTATATTCTCTCTCTCTCTTTCTCTCAAAAAAAAAAAAATCCATTGATACGTAATCACAAAGAGGCACTTAAAAGCTTTAAGAACCTGTTTTGTCAAATTAAAAATTCATCACATGTAATTAACTTATCTCAGTTTCTGATGCGAGGTATTATTATTATTATTATTATTATTATTATTATTATTATTATTATTATTATTATTATTATTATTATTATTATTGTTATTATTATTATAGACGCAGTTACTGCTGTTGTGGCTTTGTTTCATATTTGATTCCCCTGTCATTGTTCCTATATTATCATGGCTATTATTTACATCATCCACCACTGTCAATATAATTTTTTATTACGAAACCTTTCTCTCTGTCGAAGCCTTCTTACAATCGTCCCAAAACTAGATTTATTGTGTGTGTGTGCGTGTGAGAGAGAGAGAGAGAGAGAGAGAGAGAGAGAGAGAGAGAGAGAGAGAGAGAGAGAGAGAGAGAGAGAGAGAGAGCTGAATGTAAAAGAAAACTGATCATATTGAAACTAAGGAGAGAGAGAGAGAGAGAGAGAGAGAGAGAGAGAGAGAGAGAGAGAGAGAGAGAGAGAGAGAGCTGAATGTAAAAGAAAACTGATCATATTGAAACTAAGTAGAGAGAGAGAGAGAGAGAGAGAGAGAGAGAGAGAGAGAGAGAGCTGAATGTAAAAGAAATCTGATCATATTAAAACTAAGTAGAGAGAGAGAGAGAGAGAGAGAGAGAGAGAGAGCTGAATGTAAAAGAAAAACTGAACATCATATTGAAACTAAGTAGAGAGAGAGAGAGAGAGAGAGAGAGAGAGAGAGAGAGAGAGAGAGAGAGAGAGAGAGAGAGAGAGAGAGAGCGAACATTTATCCACGTCCCTATACAGAAATCCGTCTTACCTAAAATTAAAACCGATTTTAAATTTCTCTCGTGATGTGACGACTCATCGAGCGAGTTTTTAATACTCGCATATTATTTTATCCCGTATTTACAGAGAGACACTTTTAAAACCAACAGCTCTTTTTGAATGTGAGGTTAAATATTACCCTTTAATATAATTTTTTTATAAATTTCAGGAGAAGAGCGAGGAACAAAGATAATAACTAAATCATTTGCCTGTCTCGTTATTTTAGACAAGTCCCTTTTCTTGCTTGAATATATCTTTTTTCAGAAATGAACACGCAATATAAATAACTGAATAAATAAATATATGTTTGTACACACACACACACTCACACACACAGACACATATATATATATATATATATATATATATATATATATATATATATATAATATATATATAATCAAACATCACAGTGAAGAAATGAGACACAGTGGTGTTTGATATAACAAGTGTAAGAGTGATTATAAGAATATACAGTGTATACATATACATACATATATATATATATATATATATAATATATATATATATATATATATATATATACATACATATATATACATATTACATTATATATTTATATTATATATATTTATAATATAAATATGTATATAAATATAAATAAATATACATATATATATAGTATATACATATATATATCCTATATATATGTATATATAATCAGCCTTCAACCCACCACTTAAAACAAGTCAATTTCCCAAGGCACTGGAAGACCGGGACTGCAAGCCCAAACTCGGCTGAAAACATAATGATCCATCGTAGTTACAGAAGACTTACGCAAAGTCTCGCTGAACAGCTGACAGCTGACAGCTGCGGCCGGCCGCTCGGCTACCATGACGGCGATAAAATCTCGGCCGTTTTATCTCGGGGAAGCCCGGACAAATATTGGCGACCGAGGCTGAATTCAACCGAGGCGGAATTAATCCTTTGTCGTGGCCATAATTCATCGCGCTGTTATTGTTCCTGATATCGCCATTCAGGAGTGACGCGGTGTATTGTTGGCACTGAATGCTGGGGAACGCTCGTGACAAAATAACTCTCTGCAGCAGATGCGACGTAGGATCGCGAGTTGTTGCTTGCGACGCCAGTGAGATGAAGACGATCAGTCAGTCGCTACAACTCACGTAGAATCGTGAGTTGTAGCGACTGACTGATCGTCTTCATCTTACTGGCGTCGCTACAACTCACGATTCCACGTGAGTTGTACCGACTGCGACGTAGAATCGTGAGTTGTAGCGACTGCGACGTAGAATCTTGAGTTGTAGAATCGTGAGTTGTAGCGACTGACTGATCGTCTTCATCTCACTGGCGTCGCTAAACTCACGATTCTACGTCAGTTGTAGCGACTGCGACGTAGAATCGTGAGTTGCGTCGCGACTGCGACGCAGAATCGTGAGTTGCGGCGACTGCAACGTAGAATCGTGAGTTGTAGCGACTGCGACGCAGAATCGTGAGTTGTAGCGACTGCGACGCAGAATCGTGAGTTGTAGCTACGCTAGTGAGATGAACACGATCAGTCAGTCGCTACAACTCACATAGAATCGTGAGTTGTTGCGACGCCAGTAAGATGAAAATGATCAGTCAGTCGATCATGTCCCGTATCGATCTACTGATTAATTTTCATTTTTCATTTTGTTTTGATTTCGCTTTTTTATTGGGCTTAACATTTACTCATTTCGTCGGGAAATGAAGGACATAAAAAATATTAGTGTAAATAACGAAAATCTTCCACAATTGCCTCAGATGTATATCTGTGAATTATATTAACATTTATATACTTAATTCAATGTACAGACGGAATCTTACTTATTTACATTTTTCAGGTGTGCACAACAGCATATTTTCCTTCAAGAATAATTCTGCCCTACAATGGGAAACTGCAGTATCTGCAAAATGTTCGAAATTCAGACGTGCCACCTATTGGGCTCGTGAAACACTAATACACAAGTTACTGCAGTTTCAGAATGATTCTTCAATGCTTTCCACGAGTATTTAGGGGCCACATTTGCAGTATCTGCAAAACCAGTAGTACAGTGTAATAAAAAAATCTTTAACACCATTTTTCTCAGTTTTGTACCTTTGCAGATACTACAGTCTTCCATTTTAGGGCCGAACTTGTTCACCTAAATTATACGCGAAACCAAAAAAATTTCTTAAATACAGAAGTTTGTTAACTAAACCCATTTTTCCTCCCTCTAAAATTCCCTCGACTTTTTCCGACCTGGGCTAGAAAATGGCACTAGATGGCCTGCCCGGCTGTACAAAAAAAATCTAAAGCAGTTCCCTGGTAACAGTGTCATCTGTATATCACAAATCACCTTTAGTCTGACGGACTGGAGCGAGCCATTTTTTCTTGTGAGAGAACAGACTTCAAAGATTTATATATTGTTATTATTATTTTATTATTAAAATTATAATTTTTATTATCAAAATTATTATTATTATATTTTATATTATTATTAAAAAATTATTATTATTATTACTATTATTATTATTATTATTATTATTCAGAAGATGAACCTATTCATAAGGAACAAGCCTACCACAGGGGCCACTGACTTAAAATTCAAGCTTCAAAAGAAAATGATGATGTTCATTAGGATGTAAGAGAAGGTAAAAGGAAATCCAGAAAGAGACCTCACTTATTAGAAAGAAGAAGAAAAAACACATCAGAGCTTCTAATTAACTCATCTTTTGTGGTTAGTTGGAAAATCTGACAACTCAGAGCTGAAATTTTGATAGGCTACAGAGGATCAATAAATGAGACACTTTAACTGAAAAACTCAGGAAAGACAAAAAAAAAAAAAAAAAAAAAAAAAAAAAAAAAAAAAAGGGATGCGCCAGTTCGTCAAAAGAGGGACGAAATGCGCGAAAGGTTGAGACAGTGGCTCTTAACCAGGGGTGCGAGGATGCTTATGAATAATTAAAGAAAATATATTTTTATATACGCAAATTATTTTTTTTTTTTTTTTTTTTTTGGAAAAAAATAAAAAATACAATAAAAAATCATTATTTTTTCAGCAAATAATGAACGCAAAATATATCTTTATATACAAATATAATTTTTCTGCAAAAAAATAAAAATAAAATACAATAAAGTACTAATAATAACTTTTTTTATTTCAGCATATCAGGGGTGCGAAAAATTGTTTGCTGATTTGAAAACGGGGTGCATACATTGAAAAGGTTAAGAACCACTGGGTTAAGGGGATAACCTGTCAATCCATTTCTCCTCCCGTTTCGACGAAGGGGGTCCATTTCGACAAAGTGAAACTCCTTTCGGCGCCTACCAACATGGCCGCTAAAAAGGCAAATTTCATCTCGCTTTAAACAGGAGGCGCATCTAGTTTCCGATATCATCTCTGCAACGACCGAGGGAAGGGGGAAGGGGAAAGGGAGGAGAGGGGGTTTTACGGCCGGAAATGGCAAATTTCCAGGCGCCAACGCGGCGGAACGGGAAGTGGTATGGCAAATTTTATGTGGGCGGGTTTCCGCAACTTTACAAAGCCACTTCTTTCGGGAAGGAGAACGACAATTTGATTCTGTCTATTTTTTCTCTCTCTCTCTTTTTTTTTTTCTTCGTTCTGTCTTTCTTTTTTTTTTTCTTTGGTTTTTGCAAATGGATTCTTTCGACAAGGAGAACGACAATTTGATTCTGTCAATTTTTATCTTTTTGGGGTCCTTTTCTTCCCTTAGCTTCGTCTTTCTTTTTCTTTCTTTCGACAAGGAGAAAGACATGTTCATTCTGTCCATTTTAGTCTTTTCTGTCCTTTTCTTTCCTTCGTTCTGTCTTTTTTTTTCATTTTTAGTTTTCTGTAAAAGAAAACTATTGTGCCAATTTGTTTGCCCGTCCGCACTTTATTCTGTCCGCCCTCAGATCTTAAAAACCACTGAGGCTAGAGGGCTGCAAATTGGTATGTTGATCATGCAACCTCCAAACATCAAACATACTAAATTGCAGCCCTAAAGCCTCAGCAGTTTTCATTTTATTTAAGGTTAAAGTTAGCCATAGTCATGCGTCTGGCAACGATATAGCATAGGCCACCACCGGGCCGTGTTTAAAGTTTGGTGGGCCGCGGCTCATAAAATTGTTAAACCGAGACCACCGAAAGATAGATCTATTTTCGGTGGCCTTGGTCATACGCTCTACAGAAAACTCGATTGCGCCAAGTTTCATCGGAGCATTTTTCATTTACTTCGACAAGGAGAACGATAATTTGATTCTGTCCATTTTTATTTTTCATTCCTTTTCTTCCCTTCGTTCTTTCTTTCCCTTATTTTAAAGTGAATGTAAGATAAGGAGATGCGAAAGTATTAACACTGGACTTGGAAAACGCAGTTTGTAATTTAGGTAGTTTGTAATTAGTTGCAAAGCGTCCAGACAATGTAATTACAGCTAATTAAAAGAGACACATTTCCAAAATGATAAGTATTATGCTTTCCAAAAGTTGGATAATATAGAATGACGGCGAATCATAAAAATAAAAAAAAAAACTCATGATAAATTCGCGACAAGTGAAAATGAAAAATAAAAGCCACATAAGAACACAAGTTACATTATTTCAAAAGAGTTGTGAATTTTGAATATGATTCCTTTTTCACAGACAGGAAAAAAAGGAAAACTAAATATCTGAACCAAAAGTTACATCGTGTATTCTTTCATTAATTTAATTTATTTTTTTAATGTGATCTCTTCTTTCTGTATTTTCCATTACTTCTTTTTAATGAACACCATATTTTCTGGGACTTTGGATTTCAAGTCAGTGGCCCCTTTGATGGGCTTTTTCCATATGAATATCAGTGGCCCCTTTGGTGGGTTTGTTCCATATGAATAGTTCAAAGGCTTGGTCCATATGAATAGTTCAAAGGCTTGTTCCATATGAATACTTCAAAGGCTTGTTCCACATGAATACTACAAAGGCTTGTTCTATAAGAATAGTTCAAAGGCTTGTTCTATATGAATAATTCAAAGGTTTGTTCCATATGAATACTTCAAAGGCTTGTTCAATATGAATAGTTCAAAGGCTTGTTCCAAAAGAATACTTCAAAGGCTTGTTCCATTTGAATAGTTCAAAAGCTTGTTCTATAATATGAATAGTTCAAAGGCTTGTTCCATATGAATAGTTCAAAGGCTTGTTCCATATGAATAGTTTAAAGGCTTGTTCCATATGAACAGTTCAAAGGCTTGTTCTATATGAATAGTTCAAAGGCTTGTTCCATATGAATACTTCAAATTCCAATTATATACTTGTTCCATATGAATAGTTCAAAGGCTTGTTCTATATGAATAGTTCAAAGGCTTGTTCCATATGAATAGTTCAAAGGCTTGTTTGCCATATGAATAGTTCAAAGGCTTGTTCTATATGAATAATTCAGAGCTTGTTCCATATGAATAGTTCAAAGCTTGGAAAATCATCCATATGAATAGTTCAAAGGCTTGTTCCATATGAATAGTTCAAAGGCTTGTTCCATATGAATAGTTCAAAGAGTTCATATGAAGAAAAGGCTTGTTCCATATGAAGAGTTCAAAGGCTTGTTCCATATGAATAGTTCAAAGGCTTGTTCCATATGAATAGTTCAAAGGCTTGTTCCATATGAATAGTTCAAAGGCTTGTTCCATATGAATAGTTTAAAGGCTTTTCCATATGAATAGTTCAAAGGCTTGTTCCATATGAATAGTTCAAAGGCTTGTTCCATATGAATAGTTCAAAAGTTTTTTTGTTCCATAAACTATGAATAGTTCAAAGGCTTGTTCCATATGAATAGTTTAAAGGAATAGTTCAAAGGCTTGTTCCATATGAATAGTTCAAAGGTTCTCAAGGCTTGTTCCATATGAAGAGTTCAAAGGCTTGTTCCATATGAATAGTTCAAAGGCTTTGTTCCATATGAAGAGTTCAAAGGCTTGTTCCATATGAAGAGTTCAAAGGCATTCCATATGAATAGTTCAAAGGCTTGTTCCATATGAAGAGTTCAAAGGCTTGTTCCATATGAAGAGTTCAAAGGCTTGTTCCATATGAATAGTTCAAAAACATGTTCCATATGAATAGTTCAAAGGCTTGTTCCATATGAATAGTTCAAAGGCTTGTTCCATATGAATAGTTCAAAGGCTTGTTCCATATGAAGAGTTCAAAGGCTTGTTCCATATGAATAGTTCAAAGGCTTGTTCCATATGAATAGTTCAAAGGCTTGTTCCATATGAATAGTTCAAAGGCTTGTTCCATATGAATAGTTTTCATTTTCTAAATATAATAATAATAATAATAATAATAATAATAATAATAATAATAATAATAATAATAATAATAATAATAATATGGAATAGAATGGAATATACAGAATATAGAATTTTGGCCCATGGCCCAGCACTGGGGACCCATGAGGTCACTCAGCGCTAAAATGGAAACTGACAGTAAGAAGCCTTGAAAGGTGTAACAGGAGGAGAGCCTCGCAGTTGCACTATGAGACAGTTGTTAGGCGAGGGTGGAGAGGAAGATGGAAGAAAGAGAATATGAACGGAGGTACAGTAAAAAGAATGAAAGGGGTTGCAGTTAGGGGCCTAAAGAAGGGAAGCTGCAAAGAACCTTAAGCAATGCCTACAGTGCACCGCATGAGGTGCATGAACGGCACTAACCCCCTTCGGGAAATAATAATATGTCAAGGGATTAGTGGGCAATTATCGATATGATAGAATATCAGTATTGAATTTTTCAGTGGCGGAAAAAAAAAAAATTCATAACTCTCAGAATACAGAACTGGAATCAGAATTCTCAGTCCGCACTGTCTGTAAATAGAGATAATTTCATCAAGGCCTTTGAATTAATCTGATACAATCAGAAATGTGATTCATTCCAAAACTAGCAAGCACAAGAATTTTATGTATATACGTATATATATATATATATATATATATATATATATATATATATATATATATTCTATACTCACTGCTTTGGCAAGCTCGCTCCAAACTGCCTTGATATAAACACCACAAGTTAATTTCAAGAACTTGATAGCTCTTCAGAGCTCCTGGCGCATCAAAAAAAAAAAAAACTTACACCTTCGAGGAAAAACCTACGGAAAAAAAAGCCACGTATAAATATGATACTTCGTCCATGGCTGCGCAAGTGTTTAACTATATGTCATTAGTTAAACACTTCAGTCAGGCAGGAACAAAATGTCAGAT